>NW_027526335.1:201598747-201903747 GCF_048455015.1 Haemaphysalis longicornis | reverse complement strand
CTAATAGGGCTCCATATCTGAGTATTAAAGGCTGAGTTTGCGTTGTGTTGGTTAGTGTTGTCGAGAAGATTACAGGAATAATGTTTCGAAGTGTTTCAATCTCTAAGGTCTATGCTGGACTGACTGCTCTAGCTTTTTTCTGAGAGAGAGAGGGGATTGGAGTTTAGGAAAAAAACATTAACAGATGGTAGGAAACTAAACAGTGGAAACTAAATTTTACCACCCCAGATGCCGCACCTTCTTTTCTTGTCCTCGCAATCAGCTCTGGCTGATCCTGAGATAATAAGCTGGGGAAAGTCGCCACCACTATCTCAAGTCAAGTGTAATGTGTAATTGCTGAATCGCTATCCCCTGATTATGCCCTCGATCATGGCTCGTTTGTGTGGAAGCAGTGGATGTGCGTAAATGTATAATGTTCCAGTTGAGCTTCTGCGCTCACAATTACTTGCAAATACTTCGGTCGGTGCATCGCACCGAGAGCGTGCCATTATTCGGGACCCTAGACACACTGGAATCACGGCGAAAGATTGTGCTCCTAGGATGAAGATTTGTTCTTGACGCGTTTTGGGTAGTGGAGTGCGGTGGTGATAAGCGCAATGTGCCCGGATCCCCGAATTCCTCGCCAAGTGCACCCTACTTTTTATGGAGCCTGGCGACTAGCACGAGCGAACGCCTACGCCAGGCTATACTAACCGTCACCATGCTCACTATACAGTGATGCCACCTCATACCCTCCGAAACCTACACACTGTGTAGCTGTTGTTGGCCAACACACACCACCAAACGTCCCGGCGGCAACCATTCTAACTACCAACACCAGCACAGCGGAAGAGGCAACCATTTTGATGACACTCACCCATCGCCCCACCCTCGCATTCATCCTATCTCACTCTCAGCATACCATGAGCAATTTTATTCGCGTTAACACATCTCCTATAGCATTGTAAATTCCTCCAAAATTCCTCCATCCGACATCATAAGCCTACTGAGGACACCAGCCCACGGAGGCCTAGGCGCTAATGAAGTGGGGCACGTACGCGTTCACGAACTAATTTGCGGGTCGCCATTTTCACTACGCCGACATCCGATACCCCTGCACGCAAGCCAACCTCCCAACTGCAATACAGGGATATAGACCTTCACTCCCGCCTTCTCAGCCACCAATACGCACCCCCGCACCCACAGCTATCCTCGGAGGCAGGCTACATGCTACGCATCCTAAAAACACACACCTTCCCACATCGAACACAATTGAAACACAGTCTTATACACCTCTATACTGACCCTATCGGTCCAGCCTCTGGGGAACTCGGCAATGAGTACCATTATCTCTGCAAATACCTGCCAACCCCTACTCCGCGTTCTCTCCCATCACCTTTGGGAGCGGATGTTCGCGACCCGGGGGAGTCAGGCCACGTCCTGACCGCCTCCCAGGCCATAGCAATCGCGGCGGCCTTGTGGGGCTTTTCCGCCCCCAATACCAGAGCCCGACGGACAAGAAATGTATTCCTTCCTTCTTGGTCGGTGCCTTGTTTTACTCCAGAACCTTGTTTCTGGTTGTACGGGTGGCATGGTCAGCTCTTTAAATTGGAAATGAGACGTCTTACGGAATCGTTTAAGTAAGCTCCCTGCAAGCAACAGTCTAATGCCCTTTGAGAGTCTGTAATGATGTGTATGCTCCCGCTCGATACTTGCGCTAGCCGGATTACCAAGAGGATGCTTACAACATTCGCTTCTTCTTCCTGAATATCAGCAGGTCACACAGCCGCAAAGATTTCGAGTGTGCTAATCTGCGGCACTTGCTGCCTCCTACTTTTGTACATCCCGTATTCGCTGTATACTGTCAGAAAATCGGAAACGCCTGTGTGCCCAAATTTCACCGCCGGTTATACATTCCACTTTTGTCTGAATTAATCCGGAGCCACACTGTACGGCTAGTCTTATTCTGCAAGTGTGAGTTCCGCTTGTAAAATACAGAAAATTTAATTTTGTTTATCTTCCAGGGGAGAGGTACTATAAGGTGATAGGGTCAATTGCGAGCGCTCCCAGCGACTTAGTGTGTGGCGCATGGTTGGTTCTACCGCAAGGGCGTAAAACGGACGAAATTCAACGCTCGCAGGTGTCGCACCCTCTCACAATGCGTGTAGTTTCTTTCATTACCACCAGATTGTCATTCTACTCCTTCCTAGGCTTTAGTTACAGGTGCGCCACATTTTACGTTATCCCAGTCGGTTGTGAGCGGCCAGCTCTCGCATCTGGCTGCCTCAGACTTAGCTTCCGAATTGCAGCGATAACTTATTTCCGTGGACTCTTGAAGAGAACGGATTAAAACAGGCGGCTCGCAGAAATGAAAAAAATAAAAAATGACCGTGATAACGCTATCCCATCAATAATTACTAATTATTTAAAATACTAATACCTCAATATTAATACCTAAAATAATAATACCTGAAAACATCTCCCCAGAGACGCAAAAGAGTTTTTCTGCTTCCCTTGGAGAGGTATGCCGATGCAGGTCGATGAGAGGCCCCTCCATTTCGTTGCTACCCCGCGGGTATGGTTTTGGGGGACCCCCCCAACCGGCAACCCATGCGCTGGGCCCGCTGTCAGCGCTGCCACAACGTCCCGTGTGCAGTACGGCTCAAGTAGCAGCCGCGGCTGATCGGCAGCCTATCAACACTCCAGGGCCCTGCGCATGCGCCGCAGGGTTGTGTCGGGCTAGGTGACTCGTCTACCGTCTCTTTCGCCGTGAAAGGGGAACGTCGCGTTTGGTGTGAATGAAACCGAGGCCCGGGGCCGAATTGTACTCGGTGGCAGTAGGCTGCCGGGAGGTATCTCGCGTCTTTCCGGCGGGATTCACCTCCGTTGGCGTCTCGCGGAATTGGCTCGGAGAGAAAACCTCACCCGGCCTGCGTCACGTGGCTATATTTTGACTATATTTTGTTGGCGTCACGTAACCAAACGGCACCCGCAAAGGACGGTCAAATCTGGCGCGGTTGGAAGCACTCCGGAAGGCAAAACGGCTGACCACGGCGGCTGACCGTATGCCGCCTGTTTTTGCGATTTTAGTGTTGCCGATTTTTTCAGACACGTAAGCGACCGCCAACAGTATGCCCTGAGTGACCGCAAGTTTCAGCATTCATTCCAACGCAGCAGGACCACGGTGCGTATTTTGTGCAACGACGAATCAACAGTTACGAAGGTGCTCTGCGTGCTGTGTTCCTCTTCCCCACTGACAGTTTCCAAAGCGTTTTTGTCACGTTGAAACCCTATCCCACCCCGCGGCCAGTGGCAGCGTTCACACGGTGTCCGCATCGACGCCGCTCGTACACACGAGGGGTTCGGATACCCCAGCGGCGTAAGCCTTTTTGTAAGTACTATTTGTTTCTAGGTACGTTTTTTACGAAAAAAAAAACGGTTTAGCACCACTGTTTTTCATCGAGGAGAAAGAAGCGCGATGTCAGAAAAGCAGTCACACACAAATGTGGTTGTTTTGAGTGGTTCTTGGGATGGCAGTGATCTCCCATAAAATTCCGCAGTTGTGGATGATCAAAAAGTGTGAATGCAACTTAGGAGATTCATATGTAAAGAAGCTTCTAAGACTACGGCCTGTGTTCGCTTAAGTGAAATAATATCAACAACGTATGTGAGTAAATGTAGTTGAAATGACAACGTTCGGAGGTATCGCAGTTTGGTGGTGTATATTTAAAGAAAAAAAAGCTTATAAAGAAAGTTCAACTGGTGACTATGGTATTGTGTGGTGCATCTAACGGACTTCATAACGAACCATGTAATATATGCTCACAGTATTTCTCCCTCCTCCTGCCCCCATCGTGTGTCAACTTCTTCGGCTCCTTGTCACATCGGCTTACATTTGTTCCCTCCTTCAAAAATTGTAAAAAGGTGACAACTTTAGCCTGTCAACTCGTTTTAGTGGCGTACCGATTTCAAAAAGCGGGACGGTGGGGTTATGTCCCGCAGCTGTACCGCATAGACGGGTGGTAGGGCGCTTATCAATAGCCAGAGTTGTAAGTCCCCAATTTTCCTCTCAGGTCGCCTGCATGCTCTAATTCCCCTGCTACTCGAAGCAAGAAAGGTTAAAGAAAAGGCACATACAATACGACGACGTCGTTACAAGCAGTTGCGGAATCTACCAGTTTCAACTGACCCAGTTTATTGTATTCTTCCTCTTGTTTATGAGCTGTTCCTTTCTTAACGCTGTCTATTTGTTTAATGCTTGAGTACATATTTGTGTTATGTTCCTTTCATGTGTGTGACTCCAAAATGAAGGCATTGGCCATGACTGTCGACTACTGTGCCTTTGTGCGGCAGGCTGTTCACTGTTCACTTGACCGTTGCCAGCCCTCTTGTGGGCGTGAATCATGCATAGTTCTTGTGTTGATGGTGGCTACCTGCTCGAGCCGTGGCTTATGACGCCCACTGCAGGTCATCCGGACCCGAGACTCCTGAAGAAAAGTATAATGCGGCACATGCTTCTATGTGGTTTCTCGTGAAGTGCTACAATACAGTTTTCAAGAGCCGTTTTTCTTGACTGCAGTAGCGCTAGCTTTTTTTGAAGGACTCTTCTGGAGGCCAACATTGTCGGAGTGTGTTTTGTGGCGCCAACATCTGCCTTTTGGAACCACTGAGGACAACATCTTCAGCAGCACCAGCAGCAGCAAGTGGACCAGAGCAGTGTAACAGACGACATGGCTGAGGAGGTTCATGCTCCCGACACGTTGTTTCTTGCTCCTGAAGGACAGGCAGGTGCAGAGCAGGGCAACCAAGTCATCCTCAGACAGTTTGGTGGCACTGAACATGTTATTTTGGACTTTGGTTTCTGATTACGAGTGGTGTGCGGTGTTAGATTTGTCGGGAGAAACTTGCTTTGTGGTTGTTTCAAGCAGAATATAGTTTTCCCTGATGTGGCGTTCTTTGCTGTAGAGAAGCTTCTTTTCCTGTTGTGTTTGGCACAGTGTTGTACACGTTCCTCTAAAATAGGAACGAAACCTCGTTCCTTCCCAATTTTGAAACGAATTATCGTTAGAAGTTCCTTTATTTCGAAAGGAACGCGTTCCAGTTCCAGTTCAAAAATTGGAACGTTTCGTTACTTTAACGTTACATTCGATTTTTTTAAATTAAAATATAGGGTCTGATAGGTAAAATAGAGTTAGAATTTTAAAACTATAATCGAACTACGTATATTATACGAATATGAACACCGTCGGCAGCAGATTATCTAGAAATAAAAAGAATCCAAAGGAACGCTCCCTGACAATTTTTTTTCCAGGAAGCACCGCACAAACCCCAGACATGTCTAACTGCGTTTTTTGGTGCTCGTCTATTATAGGTGCAACACATATAATAAACGCAGTAAGGTTCTTGCGCGTCAGATGTGCAACTGCAAAGTTACTCACGTGCAGGAAGGTAATTAAATTTCTTGCATTAGATTCAATATTACAGTTTATTTAAAATACTTTACAGGACCCTTTGCAGGATTTGGTTAAGGGGGTTACAAAAGTGAAGCGTTGCGGATCGTACAGCACAAATTTGCGAGTAAGAAAACACATTGCAGCAGGCGACAGAATCCAGGTTGGTGCCGGAGCAGGCAAGATGGCGTTCGATGATTCTCAAATGTCCGGTAGACCCACGAAGACCCAACTTGCTACTTGCTCAAACAAACCGAAAGAAAACCAGCTATCTCCCTCTCTTATGCTTAGTCTCGGCGCCGCGCGATTCCTGCGCCCCCGATAAACGAAGTTCACATAAAAAACAAAGAAATGCTTAAATTATCTCAGCTAAACCAGAGTCTTCTCTGGCTAAACCTAGCTAACTCACGAGGGGCTCCGCGTTCGCTCTGGTTCTGTCAACCGACCGGACTCAAGCTTCTGTAAATGGACTTTATAGTTCTCGCTTTGACTGTCCAAGAACACCAAGCACTTCCGTTTTATTACACTAAAACCAAGCCTCGAGGACCCACTAAGTTCTAACTAACACACACTGGGCCGCTGATTGGCCAGGTCAACAAAACCCAAATATTTGTGCACAAACAATCACGTGATCCACACTAACACTCTCACTCAAACTTCCAGGTATTGATCAAGGCACAAGTATAACACAGGTTTAACTTGAAACCGACCAACTACAGCAACTCTGAGCGCTGTAAGTTGACCTTCGGGCGGCCTCTCTCAGGTATTGTCCATACGGCGCGCGACGAAAATATGCCCAACAGTGACAGAATTACTGCCCTTTGTCAACACGACGCATGCAATACAAAAGCACCTTGCACTCCCGTCGGCCCATTCCCGCCACATCGGCGACAGACAGCGCCGTGACGAACTGCGCGCGTACTCTGTAACTTCGAGCAGTACAACATCCCGAGACACTGCGGTGCGCCCAGCTCTTTTGAGAGCCGGCGACACTTTGAATGACCTCACAGCGAGCGCAACTGCCCCGACAACGACGCACCCGCGCCTCGCGAGCACTAATGCTGTAATTACCCCTGACAATATACAGAAGGGGTGGTTTCACAAGGAACCTGCGGCGCCAACAATTCTATCGGCCAGACGTGCATTTTGGCCACCCCAGACAAACGATGAAAGGTGAAAAGCATTCTTGCGGCAGCGCTGTTCACCCGTCGAACGCCGCGTAAGCTCAACCGGCATGAAAGCAAGCCTAAGCTGCGAACCGCTGCGTGGTTATTTTACTGCCTTTAACCTTCGAGGAAGCACAATCCGCTGAAGGGCGGGCAAATTGGGCAGCTTATAGGAAGAGAAACACGACGACTTGTGATTTTTGTACTCGAGCTTTGGCATCAAAAACAGCCAAATCCTGGTGATGTAACGGCAGGAACGCCGTTCCTGCCGTTCCTTCAAAAATCTAACGAGTTACCGTTACAGTTCCACCGATCCTTAATGGAACGGTGGCGTTCCTTCGTTCCTCCAAAAAGGAACTAGTTCCAGGAACGCCGTTCCTTGGAACGCCGTTACGTACAACACTGGTTTGGCATGCTTGTGGGAGGATAACAGAGAAAGTTGCGTTGCTTTCGACTGCTATATACCATTCCCTAACCCTGCGTTGCATGTTCTGGGATAGCCAGTGGCTATACTGTTTCCAAGAGTAGTCAGTCCTTGTTAATATAGAGACCGGTAAAGATTCTCTTCATAAATTTCGGCTTATTACACTGTGACCGTCAGTCTGCTGTGAAGCAAACAATGATGATGCATGTACCATACACAAAAAATGAGTATGCTGCAGACCTAGCAAAACCATGTCACGGTGACCTCTTTTGGCGATCTCTGACAGAGAATTTTACATAAAAGAACACTATATGCAAGCATGTATATCCACTGTTGATGCAGAACAATAAACATACTTAAAATGTCGGGGCTTTCACGGCCCAACAATTCACTCAGAAAATCTGATCAGAGGTGGCAAAATGGCCCAGCTTCCTTTCCCCACCACTGCCTGTATTCTAGCACTCGGTGCTTTGATGACTGCTCACTTAGATTTGTGAACAGTGACATTGGTATTTTTTTCGTCAGGAAGGACAGATGCTTCTGAGGAATAATTACGATGTGCCAATAGCAGCATCTAGAAAGGTGAATTGAATTTTCCCTTATGTTGAACTGTTTCCTTGTCCCCATGCCTGCAGCAGCACCGTCCAAGAGGAACCAACACTAAAAAAAGAACCGTGACAAAATCAATATTAGCATTTGATTAATGACAGAACGAAGCCTCATTCAAACAGCACAGAAACCAACGCTCTCCGCATGGCAAAAAAAGAACGGCACATTGATGTTTCTGAAACGATACCATAAAATCTTTCTCTACTCCTGCTTGTTAAAGTGCTCATAGTCAACAGCCATTCTTGTTGAGGCCCACAGTACTGCTTGTTCCGGTGAGGTTCAACGTTCAGGGCTTTCCACGGCAAGCAGCTCTCCAGATCCGGTGCGTCTGAAAATGTGTGCGTTATGTTGCGACCGGGCGGAGGCACCCGATCCTTTCTTCGTCGTCTCCAACATACGATGGGTAGCGTGTATGGTGCGAGCGGCCAGCCGGTGTTGCAGCCGTGAAGAAGTCCAGAGCAGTAAGGTAACGTGACTGTTTACTTCATAGCGAGAGGTGAGCCGAAGCCAAAAAAAAACATACAATGCCCTGACGGGCGAGGTTACAATACAGGACAAGAGCAGAGCGACCGCATGGATTCGCTGCTCAGACAGGAATGAATATCAGCGTTTGTGCTGCTTTTTTTATACCCAAAAAACGCCCCAAAGAGTAACACGCCACGAAATCATAGACACACACACGCATAGTCTTTCCAAGATCGCGAGTCATCTTCGCCCCTTGTGGCGTCCGAGAGAGGGGGGAGAGTGTCCTTGAAAGGTGCCGGGGTCGCGCTATCAACTCTGATCGCGCTGATAGCGAAACGTCTAAGCCGGGAAGGTCAAGGCAGGTGCCTGAAGGGTGTGGCGCTGGCAGCTGCCGGAAACACGTTGCAAAGCGAGGTGATTGACCCGGCATGGCGAGACACGAAGTACGATTCACCGACACGTGGGCGCACATGGTCGATTCCCACGTGGTCGCTGATGCGGAAAAACACGTGTTGCTGGCCGATTCGTAACAGCTTCTCCGCCGGGGGTCCGAGATCCCGATGGATAAGGGTCTTCAACCGTTGTCCGGAGGGATGCTTTCGCAGGGAAGTGCTCAGCAGACGCTCGACTCCAGGCCTGGGTTGTACGACACCGTGCTGGAGCTCCACAGGGCCGATCACTGGACGAGAAGTGGCTCCCCAAGAACGCCTCTGGATTGGTCAGGCAAGCAACAGAACAACACAGCAAGACACAACCGCATCGCCGGCCAGTGCGAAGACATATCCACACTGAAGATCTACCAGGCTTTTAGGTGCGAAAAAAATACGCTAATAACTAACTACACTAGTTATATTTTAGCCCAGCAGTACTTTCGACAAGTGCACAAACCTGAAAGGTGACATTTCGCGTGATTGGAAATGTCCCACACAAAAAAAACGTAATCGTAAAGGGCGAAACCTGCTTCAGGAAAAACAAAGGAATTTGAGAAAGTCAGGCGTCTACAGGCCATTTCTCGCCTTAAGGACTCCGACTTAAGCCATCAGCATTGCCATTCAGTTTCCCCTTTTTGTACCGCACTTCAAACGTATACTGCTGCAGAGCCAGACTCCAGCGTAGCAGGCGACCGTTCTTTGAGGACATCGTGTGCAGCCACGTGAGAGGGCAGTGGTCGGTCTCTACTATAAACTTTGAGCCGGCGAGGTAACAGGCCAGTTTTTGCACCGCCCAGACGAGACACGCACACTCTTTTTCGGAGGCGCTGTACGCTTCTTCGCGAATCGTCAGCTTACGACTTGCGTACAAGACTGGGTGTTCCTCATTGTCGTCAGCTTTCTGACACAACACAACCCCCATCCCACGGTCACTAGCATCACAGTGGACCACGAAGGGCTCTGAGTAGTCTGGCGAGTTCAGCACAGGGTGGCTAGTTAGAGTATTTTTCAGGTCGGCGAGAGCCTGCTCTTTTGTTTCGTCCCACGCGACTGTTAGCGGTTCGTTTTTCCGAAGCGCGTCGGTTAGAGGGCTAGCCAGCTCAGAGTACCTCGGAATGTACCTCTGATAGTAACCTGTGATTCCCAAGAACGACCTAATGTCTGTCTTGGTTCGGGGCTGCGGGAAGTCTCGGATTGCAGCTACCTTAACTTCCGAAGGTAGGCGATGACCCCTACCTATAACGTGACCTAGGTAAGTGACTTCCGCGCGTGCCATTTGACATTTAGGTGCCTTGATCGTTAAGCCCGCTTCGCGCAACCGTGAAAGCACGGAGCGCAGGTGTTCCAGATGCTCTGGCCACGAGGCGGAATAGATAGCCACGTCGTCTAAATAGGGCAACGCAAAGTCGTCGTACCCCCGTAACACTTTGTCCATGAGACTTGAAAAACAGTATGGCGCGTTTTTCAGCCCAAAACTCAGAACCTTCGGTCGGAAGGTGCCCATGGGTGAAATAAACGCCGCGTACCGGCTAGCTTCCTTCGTCAGCGGAACCTGCCAGTATCCCCGCACCAAGTCAAAAGCGGAAATGAAGCAAGCGCTGCTTACTTTCTCGATACGTTCCTCGATGTTCGGTATCGGGTAGGTTTGGTCTCTAGTGATAAGGTTTAACTTCCTATAGTCTACACATGGTCGCGGATCCTTTCCAGGAACTTCAACCAGTATCAGGGGCGAAGTATAGTCGCTTTCGCAAGCCTCTATCACATCCAGAGCCGACATTTTCTGGATTTCAGTTTCCAGAATTTCGCGCTGTCGCGGCGACACTCGATACGCTTTTGAACGTACGGGCTGGGAAGACGTAAGCTCGATGTCATGCGTTAAGAGGGACGTTCTGCCGGGCTTATCCGAAAACCGGTCCGAGAACTCTTCTAACAGTGCCTCCAAATCGCGTTTTTGGTCAGGCTCTAGCTCCGCCTTCGATACTAGGTCGTTAACGAGGCTCCTCGTGCTGTCATGGGTAAGCGGCCCCAATTCCGGAATATCGGGGGGAATCTCCTCGGGTATGTTAACTAGCATCTGCACCACCGCTTCCCGCTGCATGTAGGGCTTTAGTAGGTTGCTGTGGTATACTTGCTGGAGCTTGCGCTTTCCAGGTACACTCACAACATAGTTCGTTTCAGACAATTTTTGAAGGATTTTTGCCGGGCCTTCCCACTGAACCTCTAGTTTGTGGCGTTGAGATGGCCGCAAAATCATTATCTGGTCTCCCACCTCAAACTGACGTGCCCTGGCTCCCTTGTCGTAGTAGGGTTTGGACTTTTTCTGGGCTGTGCTCATTGCGGTGCCCGATAGCTGCTGTGCCCTGTGCAAGCGGTCCATTAGCGAGAGTACGTATTCTACAACCACCGGGTCTTCGCCCCTACCTTCCCACGATTCCCGGAGGATGCGGAGGGGGGAACGTAACGAGCGTCCGTAAACAAGTTCCGCTGGCGTGAAACCGGTCGTCTCGTGAGGAGCCGTCCTCAAAGCAAACATCGCTGCCGGTAAGCACAACTCCCAGTCAGCCTTTCGCTCGTAGCACATGGCTCTGAGAACGCGCTTCATTACTGAGTGCAACTTCTCGACAGAGTTCGACTGAGGGTGGTACACGGAACTATGAATGAGTTTTACTCCGCACTCTCTGCCGGAGAATCATCTGTTTCGGCTGGATGCTGCTGCTGCTCGACACCCGCGATCTGAACCTGCAAGGGGGCAGACTGGCCGCGTTCGGAAGCAACGTCGGCGCCAGTCTCAGCAAGCTTCCCAACCTCCTCTCTTCGCGAGTCCTTCATACTTTCAACCGCCACCTTTGCTCCAAGTTCGCGAGCCTTCGAGCGCGTCAGCGCGAACACTATCCCTTCCCCGAAAACGAGTCCCCTTTCGCGCAGTAGCTGATCGGTACTGTTCGAGAAAAGATACGTATACTGCGCCGGAAGGCTGGGAGAAACAGCGGCCTCGGTTTCGAGCTTTCCGAAAGGACCATCGATGGTTATCCTGGCGATCGGAAGACACACGCCTTGTGCTTCTACGGCCTGCTTTATCCACGCGCAATCGCCCGTGAATTGATGCGGTTCTACGTAGGACGGGTGGACGACGTCCATCGTTGCTGCGGAATCGCGAAGAACTCGGCACGGTTTGCCGTTAACTGCTAGCTCGCGTACGTAGGGCTCTAAAAGTTGTCTGGTATCCTCATCCGGATCTAGTACGTGAAAGACTAGTTTTCCCTTTTTGCAACTAGCGGCGAAATGTCCAGTCTCGCCGCAGTTGTAACACGCAGCCTGTCTGCGCGCTTCAAAAGCTCTCTTTCTGCGCTGCTCCTGAGCGTCTGCTGCTCTTTTTTCGCTATCGTGGCCAGTTTCTCTATCCCCGACAACGACTTTCCTTGCTCCACCGTCTACCTGGGGAGCTCCGCCTTTCGGCCCTGACTTATCAGGCCTCGGCCTGAAGTCTTTTTGGCCGTCTTTCGGCCCCGGCGCACCTCGACGTGCGACGAACTCGTCGGCTAGCTGAGCTGCCTGATCCACAGTTTTTACCCCTGGCCTGTCTTGCACCCAGAGTCTCAGGTTCTCCGGTAGTCGGCGGTAAAACTGCTCAAGACCGAAGCACTCAACTACTTTGTCGTGCTCTAAGAAAGCTTCGGCCTCTTTGAGCCACTCTTCCATATTTGCCCTCAGCTTGTAGGCGAACTCCGAGTACGACTCGCCCCTAGCTTTCTCGGCTTCACGGAACTTCTGGCGAAATGCCTCTGCTGACAGCCTGTACTTACGCAGGAGGCTAGACTTGACTTTCTGGTAGTCCTCCGCCTCCTCCTTTGGCAAGCGGGCCATCACGTCGGATGCCTCACCTGGCAAAAGCGTAAGCAGCTTTTGCGGCCATGAGTCTCGGCTAAACTGGGCCCTCTCACACGTACGCTCGAAGTTGACCAAAAAAAGACCGATGTCTTCTACTACCTTGTAGGGTCGCATTAGGTCACACATTCGCAACGTAGGTCGCTCAGTCGCCGCAGACTGCACGCTGCTGCCACTCTGACGTCTAGGTCGAGACGCCTCGACGTCTAAACGCTTCATTTCCAGCTCATGCTGTCGCTCCCGTTCTAGTTCCTGTTTCTTCTCCTCGCGTTCCTCACGCTGGCGCTCAGCCTCTGCAGCCTGACGTTTAGCGGTCTCCCTGCCATCGATCAGCTCAATGCACTCGGACAGCTCGTCATCGTCAGCCCCAACAGCGAGTATAGCCTCTATCAGCTCTGGCTTTCTCAGCGCGTCCGTAACATCCAAGCGCAACTCTTTTGCAAGCTCCAACGACTGCGGTTTTTTCAACGCTTTCAAATTCATGGCCGGTCTAGAGTACTGCTTTCCCACTGTTTCCAAAAAAAATTGTTTTGCGCGAATAACCCACGCGACAAAACAGACGCCCTACCAGCTATCCTCAGAAGCCTGGTAAAACTCAGTGAAGAAAAGTCCCGCACTCACCCTTGACCGCCGTGAATTCTGCGAAGTCCGAAGCCGCCTTGACGTCCGTGGTGTTGGGTCTCGCACCGCTGGCTCCAGGTGTCACGAAGTTGTCATCCGACCGCTGCCAACCAGTTGTTGCGACCGGGCGGAGGCACCCGATCCTTTCTTCGTCGTCTCCAACATACGATGGGTAGCGTGTGTGGTGCGAGCGGCCAGCCGGTGTTGCAGCCGTGAAGAAGTCCAGAGCAGTAAGGTAACGTAACTGTTTACTTCATAGCGAGAGGTGAGCCGAAGCCAAAAAAAAACATACAATGCCCTGACGGGCGAGGTTACAATACAGGACAAGAGCAGAGCGACCGCATGGATTCGCTGCTCAGACAGGAATGAATATCAGCGTTTGTGCTGCTTTTTTTATACCCAAAAAACGCCCCCAAGAGTAACACGCCACGAAATCATAGACACACACACGCACAGTCTTCCCAAGATCGCGAGTCATCTTCGCCCCTTGTGGCGTCCGAGAGAGGGGGGAGAGTGTCCTTGAAAGGTGCCGGGGTCGCGCTATCAACTCTGATCGCGCTGATAGCGAAACGTCTAAGCCGGGAAGGTCAAGGCAGGTGCCTGAAGGGTGTGGCGCTGGCAGCTGCCACACCAAACACGTTGCAAAGCGAGGTGATTGACCTGGCATGGCGAGACACGAAGTACGATTCACCGACACGTGGGCGCACATGGTCGATTCCCACGTGGTCGCTGATGCGGAAAAACACGTGTTGCTGGCCGATTCGTAACAGTTAGGAGCACAAGGGGTATCAAAAAGTTCTTATCGCGGATAGAAACGATGTCTGCGGGAAGGAGGTTTGATTCTCCGGATGTTTTAGTAAAAGCCTCAGCAAAGCCTCTCATGTTACAGGATAAAACACATATTCGTGGGCGTGATCAACGTGATGTGATACAGGCTGGGGCTCTTCGAGCACTTTGTGACGCAGAGTAGCATGTTAATATAGCTCATGAAAAAAGGCAAGGCCGGAAACATATCATCTGGAGGCTAAAGATTAGAGGCCAGTACTATTTTTTAATTTATTTTGCACTCACACCCACGCTTCGTTACGAAAAATAAAACGAGCTTGCAATGATATAAGTGCGCAATCTTAGCATGCGCAAAACACGCACACGTACCTTTTTCAAGACGGTTTTCCTTTACTGCATAAGGGAGAGTGGCCCAACAATGGTATCCCGTTAGAAAATCAATCAAAATATCAAACTAACGCCACAGTCCTCTTATGTATAACTGCCTCTTTGGCAACAGATCTTTCTCCCTCTTCGGACTGGGTGGTGAAGTCTCAAAAAACGATGGAACGGCCCTCTACAAGCTACACCAGAATATGCACATCCGTTTACCTGGCTCTTTGTACCAAGAGAACACCCTTCTTGGAAGACATCTTTGTGTGGTAACTATACTCAGCGTTCCAAATCCCTACTTTAACAACAACTGTACCCCGCGCAGCGCTCCCCGACGCCAGATAACTGAACGAAGTACAAAAATAAATGCATTAAACACGTTCAACTAGCATTACCAGAGACGGCACTGACCGTGAAAATACATAAGCAGAAAGCGTTTTGCTGTCTCAAAATAATTTCATTCTTTTGCTATAGTAGCAACTGAAAGTTATCAAATTGTCCCCGAAGGCGTTTGCAAAAAACTGACACACGCTTCTGTGGTGAGGGCCGCTTCCCATTGGCGCGATTCTCCTTGACGTTGTACCCAAGATGTCCGAGGGCGGGGCGGGGAAGATTTTTCACGTTATTTTGACGCCACGATCGTCCGAAGCGCTTGGGGTCAGTAGAATTTGGCTTTTGGCCTCCATCTTCCCTCTGTAAGCGTTGCACGAGAGCGAACGGCTTTGAGCCGTGGTCGGCAATACAGCCAGATGAAAGGTTAACCGGAAGGGAAAAGGTTTGGGCGTGATGGTTCATTATCACACAGAAAACAAGCGCCATTTAAAAACACAGGACCAGGCATGGACGAGACAAGCGCTAAACTTTCAACAAAACGTTTATTGCAGAACCAGCGCTTATAAACACGTCTGGCTAGCATGAAGAGAGGAGGAACGAAAGGGAAACATCAAAACGATGGGTAAAAGAAGAAAAAACAGTGACGTACCGCCTACGACAAGAAATCCAATAAAAGTTTCGATAAGGCTACAGACGGCCTGCTGACCATTGATCCCCAGATCTTGCTATCTCTGCCGCTTCCACAATTTCTATTGTCCGGCCAGAGCGGTGAAAATACAAGACGGTTGTTTGTTCATACAGAGGACGACACGGGTTTCTCGAGACACATTTTTCACAATGGGCAGCCAGCTTTCCGTCGGTGGCAACACTCTGACCTTGTTCTTGTGCTCTTGTAAGCGAACGTTTAAGCGTCTGCCGGTCTTGCCGATATAGTGTCTGCCACACGACAGAGGAATTTTGTAGACAATGCTACGTCGGCATTTCACAAAGGCGTCTCTGTGCTTGATAGCGCAGATCGGTTTCCGTGCACGCGTGGGACAGCCCAATCTGCAAAAAGACAAAAACTTTTTAGTCGCCGTGAACACGACCTTGACACCTGAACGCTGCCCAATTTTCTTGAGGTTATGCGAAATTTTATGAATGTATGGGATAACAGCTATCTTTTGTTTAGCTCTTCTTTCTTTATCGTTCCTCAGATTTTCTGCCTTCTACTCATCGCTCAAACGAGACCCAATTTTTCTTTTGCGATGCAAGCCTTCCGCGACGAAAACAATAACCTGCCTGGGAAAACCCGCAGCTTCCAAACGTGCCACCTACATGTCAAGGCTTTCACCCACCGCGTGTTGGCATGACTAGAAGAGAGCGCTTGACAATAAAGACAGCAGAATACTTCTCTTAACCAGCTGAGAGTGTTTCGACCTGTATGGCAGGGGCGGCTTGTTGGCTCTAGTCTCGTACACCTAACACACGTGATCATCTTCAAAACGCAGCCGCCAATTTAAAAACCTAATGCTGTCATGCTCGGGCAATGCAAACGTAAAATAGGCCTACGCCGCTCACATTTACGTACCCCCTCAACAAGCCCCCTCTGCCGTACAGCTCGGCACACTCTAAGCTGGTTAAGGGGAATATTGTGCTGTTTTTCTTGTCTAGCGCTCTCAGCAAAGCATGCCAACACACGGTGGATGAAAGCCGTGACATGCAGGTGGCACGTTTGCAAGCTGCGGGTTTTCCCAGGCAGGTTATTGTTTCCGTCGCGGAAGGCTTGTATCGCAAAACGACAATTGAGTCTCGTTTGAGCGATGACTAGAAGGCAGAAAACCTGAAGAAGGAAAAAGAAAGAAGCGCTAAAGAAGAGATAGCTGTTATCCCATACATACATAACATCTCGCATAAGCTCAAGAAAGTTGGGCAACATTCAGGAGTCAAGGTCATGTTCGCGGCGCCTAACAAGCTTTTGGCTTTGTGCAGGTTCAGCTGTCCCAGGCGTGCGCGGAAACCGATCTGCGCTTTCAAGCAAAGAGACGCCTTTGTGAAATGCCAGCGTGGCGTTGTCTACAAAATTCCTCTGTCGTGTGGCAGACCGGAAGATGCTTAAACGTTCGCCTACAAGAGCACAAGAACAAGGTCAGGAACGTTGCCACCGACGGCCAGCTGGCTGCCCATTGTAACAAATGTGCCTCGGGAAACCCGTGTAATCCTCTGTATGACCAAACAACCATATTGTATTTTCACCACTCGTTCCTGACAAGAGAAATTGTGGAAGCGGCAGAGATAGCAAGGTCTGTGGATCAATGCGTCAGCAGGCCGTCTGTAGCCTTATCGAAACTTTAATTGGATTTCTTGTCGTAGGCGGTAGGTCACTGTTTTTCTTGTTTTGCCCATCGTTTTGATGTTTCCCTTTCCTTCCTCCTCTCTTCATGCTAGCCAGACGTGTTTATAAGCGCTGGTTCTGCAATGAACGTTTTGTTTAAAGTTTAGCGCTTGTCCCCTACACGCCTCGTCCTGCGTTTTTAATTAGCGCTTGTTTTCTGTGTGAAAGGCTAACCAAGCGAATCCGAGACTCAAGCAGAATAAGCAAAACTTTTGCTTTGAATATCCTAGCTTAGCTGGACTAAGGCTCAGCCACTTTTTTATCTGTTTGCACACGGTCGCCCACAATGATACACATGTACCGTCCAGGACAGCTTAAGCTGAAACAAAATGACAGCAGACGATAGATATTTCTTGTGCGGACTGGCCGCGAGAACGGAAACTGGTGACGACATAAAACATGTGTTCGGGAGTTCCCTTCACTACTGCCATGCAATTCGGCCCCTTTCGTCCGCTTCCCTACTATGAAACTTTCACGCATATGCTTTCTGCAATCTACGTGATCTTGGACACTTTTGTCTGGATGTTTTTGTGTTGTGCTCTCTAAATAACAGCGGCCTTATTTTTCGGTGCACTTATATGCATGTGTTCTGAGTTCTATGTCTTGCTCAATCTCGGTACGTCTGCTCCTTGCTGAACTAGTTTTATCTGAGACGGCCCAGTCTCGCACACAAACCGTATGGCTTAGGTGGTCGGGATAACGCACAGGTATGCTGTTATTTCGAATAAAAATCTCATATATTTTTATCGTACCCTGAATTTAATGTTTAGATAAGACTAGTAACGACAAACATCCGATACATGCCTAGTTAATTGATTCTGCAAAAGAGTTTGGAGGTTCAGTTACACAAATGCGCAATGAGCTGCGTTCGACCTTCAGCAGGCCTTTTGGTATTCCACCTTTCTCCCTACGGAAGTGAAGTCGCACCACAAGCGGTATAGAACAAAAAATCATGCACCCCTCCGTATAGAAATGGCGATGATTAAACGCCACCTTTCACGTGGCGGATTATGTCGTTGTCGTCTCAGTTGGGGCCTAGCTTCTACCATGTCAAAAGTAAGCACTCGGATAAACTTCCGCTTGATAACACGAATTACCGAAGTTCCATTACGGCCACTGAAGAGATTTTGTGTCGACCTCAAGAAAGTTGGCCAACGTTCAGAGGTCAAGGTGTTGTTCATGGCGCTGCTTTTACCCACAAATTTACCCAAACCAAAAAGTCATAGAAAACCCATCATCAGGTCAGCATACAAGGAAGTCGTCAAGCGCGCAACTGTGACCGTAAGAGTAACTATTGATTGATAGTAGGGTTTAACGCGCCGACGCAACGCAGGCGATGAGGCGCGCCGTAGTGGAGGGCTCCGGATTAATTTTGACCACCTGGGGATCTTTAACGTGCGCCGAAATCTCGTACACACGGGCGTTTTTGCTTTTCGCCTCCATCAGGAAAGCGGCCGCCGCGGCCGGGAATCGAACCCGCGACATCGTGCTCAGCAGCGCAACGCCTTAGCCACTGAGCCACCGCGGCGGGTCCGTAAGAGTAACTAACAAATAGTGAGCCACCAGGGTAACGGAATGGACATGCTAGACCGGTTGGACTGCTCAGGACTGGACTGGAACGAATTGCTCTGGAAGGAGGGGAGGACATTAGCTCGATCTAGGGATGAAATAACAATATTTGGTGCAAAGATTAAACTCGGGAAGCGCAGGAGAAGAACGGGTAAAGGTCAATGGGAGAGGCAGTAAAATTCGTGGTCTCCGCTGTATCTAGAGTGGTCCTAAATTGGATGCTGGTTATAATGATGAAGATGTCCTCAATTTTTGTCTTCCTAACGCATATAAAAAAGCGGTTCAACCACTCTCTTGGCCCCTAGAAAGTGGGCAGAAAAACAAAGCGGGAGGGGCCATCATGTACAAGACAGGCACCTCCGCCATTTAAAAAGAAACTACGACGCGCCATGATAGACATGGCACCGATGCAGCGTAAAACACTTCCCTACCACAAACATGGATAAAATTCTACACAAAAAGAGGCGGAACGGCAGGCTCATGTTCATTAAGAGAAAGTTGAAATATCATCGGATTGCATGGACAGCGACTCCAGAATGTACAAAATTAACGAGGCCCGAATTCTCGTCGTTGATCTCTGTCAATCTTTGTGACTGCGTGACCCTCCAGCATGCAGGAACAAAGTGCAAGTTGGTTGACGTAATTGATTCACCGACGCTTCAGAGGCGATAAGGCGCGATGCAGTGAAGGGCTCCGGGTTAATTTTGACTTCCTTGGGATCTTTAACGTGCGCCGAAATCTTGACCACACGGACGTTTTTGCTCTTCGCCACTATAAAAAAGCCGGCCGCCGCTGCCAGGATTCAAACCCGCGTCCTCGTGCTCAGCACCACAGCGCCTTAGCTTGAGCCACCGCGGCGGGTACGTGAAACTTGGAGCCACCCTCTTGGCAGTCCGAATAGCAGAAGAATCAAATGAAGCGTAACATCACTACAATATCTCAAAGGACATTATACAGTTTTGGACAGGTAGAATACCTTAGCGTTTTGGTAAACATTCCAATGCAGAATGGGAAAAGGTAATACCGTCACATGGACACCCGGCCCAATGGTCTGGAAGAGAACGATGCACTGAAAAAGGGGCACACAAACTCCTATATCTCGCTCCTCCTGACTACGACTACCACACTGACCCCCTCGAAAAACGCTAACTACGAATACTTGTCCTATGCCTAGGAACACGATCTTTCCCCTTATACAACATGATCTCAATGTAGAAGAATCACGAACTCTGTGGAGGATAAACAAACTCAGCTGACAGAAAATCTATGTGCATTAACTTGTTCTGTATAACTAAAACTCTGCAAATATCCGAAAAACAACCACCCTCTTGCAAGCAACCTTGCCGTGACCAAGGTTATGCTTAGGGGAGAACAACGCAAATCTTACATATTCTATTTCTATCGAGGAATGGGGGGGTTGCTTTTAGAAGCTTCTGACCTATAGATCAGCGCCAGGCGATTCTCAGGGAAAGGGAAGGAGCTAGTGCAACTGGTGCCGTAGACTCCGGTTTCTCCTTTGAGCATTGTGACATCTCTTCAGCCAACTTTCCTAAACCACCAATATTTCATCCTGAACAAATATCTTCAGACTCTCTCTCTCTCTCGCTCTGTATTTCTGAAAAAAATCGAAATCGTTCAGCCCGGCATAGACATCACAGAATAAACATTTTTATAAACTCACCCTCAAGTCTCCTTGCTAAATCTGACCAACACCACGCAGCGCAACCTATCACGCCCATACTTTGAGCCACAGAAGCGCCCAGAGCCACTGACTCTCCTGTGGCGCGGCGATTAAAAACAAACACATCACTCCCAGCGCCGAGCTCCGTCGCCCCAGCCACCGGTTTGGTGCGTCCGCTATCAGCAGCTCGGTCACACAACTTTACCGCCTCCTTCGCAGGCAACTTCCCCCGCCGCACCCCTGCTTCAAAGCTGAGGCTGCAACATGTGAAGTCTTTGTCAATACGATGACAATTAGTCCTCGTGAAGCATAGGTCGGAAATTCAGCCAGTGCGTGCAAAAACCCTCCGTGGGAGACAAAATATCGCAATCGCGCCTTACACTTTAGGATTCAAACGTAGATGTCCCTGCAATCCCAGAGCATAAGAGATGTCACTGTGGCACACCTTGCACATATCTGCAGGGTATGGTCGATGATTTAGCGTGATGTTGTTCCGGAGTAGGCTACATGTGGAAGAACTGGCCTACGTTTACAAATGCGGATCAATTTTAAAGTAAATACTTAGTAGCTTCGTCGAGCGGTGATGAGCAGAAGCCATCAGTTTGACCTTCATTTACCCACAGCTTCTCCGCAACCTTGACCACGAAACACATAACTCCCAGCGCCGAGCTCCATCGCCCCAGCCACCGGTTTGGTGCGCCCGCTATCAGCAGCTCGGTCACCCAACATTACCGCCTCCTTCGCAGACAACTTCCCCCGCCGCACCCCTGCTTCAAAACTGAGGCTGCAACATGTGGCGTCTTCTTCAGGTGCACACTCTTTCTCATTGCGCTGCATCATGGCATAGTACCATCACCTCTTTTCCTCTCCCAAAAGTTTTTTACCGTGCCCTACACACTGTAATACTCGCTCTGCGAATGTCCGCGAGACCCCTTTGCCCCACTACCCTCCTCCACCCTCTGGGAACGCTCTCCGGGCTGCTCGGACCGCGACCGCCAGGAACTGGTCACCGGTCCGGCCCTCGAAGTCGCGGCGTCGCTCTGGGCCGCCGCCACTTTCCCACCCTAAAAACAGAGTTACTAATAAAGTGGACTCTTTCGTTCTTTATTTCTTTCTCTCCACTGCTGCGTCATGAGTTTCCGCATGCTTGCCGAAGAGTGCCGCAGTCACCTAGTCAGTGGGAGCTTGGCCATGAATGAGATTTCGTCCGGGCTGTTTTCTATTAGCATTTTAGGGTAGCTGCGTGTTTGATCTGTCGTGAGCCAGCGGGCCCTTACACCCCGCTGATCTCGCCGGGCGAGGTGCTTTCCTGAGGCGTGTCTACTCAAGACTAACTCATGTCTAGCAACCGACCAAGGCGGAGACGTCAGACATGGCTTAACGATGCGTGTACGTCCAAGTATAATAACTACAGATAAATCAATTGCAAACTTCTAACACCAGGAGTTAGCCAAAATAAACCCGGCTGTCGTTATGCAGAGCCGGGGTAAGCAAAGCTAAGCCACAGCAATTTTGTGGCGAACACCAAAGAGCAGCAACCCTTTAACACCCGGTATGTGCGTAAAAATGCGGGTTTAGGACAAAAAGGTCCCATAGAAAATGGTTCCAGACAGTGCGCTCCCAAGTGCACCCCCGAAACAAGAAGTCTAATCCATCCTTCGGCCATGTAAGTGGGTGACATGTTTACATTTGAAGAAGATGATGATGATGGTTGGATGGTTGGAGACTAATCTGTGGAGTCACACTGTTTTTTCGAGTTCGCCTAGGGCGAAAGTGAAATGTTAGCTGGATGATTTACGTTGGACCTTAGGTTCCGCTTAGAGTGCACATGTAAGGAGCGCCGGCAATGCCAGCAAAGGTATAAATAGTCTTTTTGTTAAACGCTGTTGGGGTTTGAAAAATAGTTCTTTTGCTAATAAAACTATTCACCTGAAGCAGTTCTATTCACGGAGAATCCGTGTGCCCACAAACACAAGGTTGAATCGTGGCTAACCTCCGCAGAGCGACTTCGTTGGTTGCAAGGCCAGATTTCTCGCAAATGTTCTGTAGTCCCCAAATTGGTTGAAGTCATGTTAAAAAAGTGGCGCAATCGCCAGAAAAAGTGTGTCTCCTAAATCGCCCTTTTTAACTTGTTATGTTTGCTTTACATCAAAATTGTGTTTACGATTTGCCTTTGGTTGCACATAAGGCTTTAAGGGAGAGAATGATTGCAAAAACGAAAATCAGTCACGTGTAAAGGCAACTTTCTGGAAATAAATTATAAGACGAGAAATCAACAGTAACCCTAACGCTGCATAATTTATTTATTTGCCACAGTTTATTTATTTGCCATGTAGCTGCAAAGGGTTAAAATGTACCGGCTGGTGTAAATACCAAGGCTCATATTAGAGGCGTATAGTTCCAGTGATTGGCTTCACCTTCTGCTATGGATGCGAAAAAATAAACGCGCGAAAATTGATCTGAGCGTGTGTCATACACACCTATATCTCAATGCTGATTACAAGCCAACTGAAAGCACGGCTTGTGCTTTCATGCGAATATATAACACAGGGTAGTTTTGGGAAGCACCTATCCTGAATAACAACCCGTTGCAGTTTATAACAACTAGCATGATGCCGCGTCTTTTAGCCATCCCTCAAGTTACACAGTCAACGTACAGTCATGATCAAACGAAATGCGAAAGAAAAATATGAACCACAACCGAAAAATGGGCGTTTTTGTATTCCATCCACGTCAGAAGGACATGTGACTTAGTTACAGAAACCAAGTTGCGAAATGTAAATCTCCAAATAAACCACTATCCTGCCATTATTGGATATCAGCGAACAGTAGTTTTCAATTTTGCGTATTCTGGAACATATTTCCACGTTCCCATTTCACTTCTCGATGACTGTGCAACGAGCCACCCAAGTTTGTCCTGTGATCACCCAGCAAACGAGGGCTTTAGCTTCATTGTTTCAATAAGCCGAAAAGTTGGAAATAATGATGTGGTTGGTATGTACAGTGCCCAAGCGTGGGGGTGTGGGATTGTCCATGCTAAGAAGGAGAAAGTATGGGCCTCTACGGAGGAACAGAAGGAAGAAAACGGTGGGCGCTCGAGGGGCTTTGGTCCCCGGAATCGCGTCAAGACGGGCGTGACACGTGGTGTGCCGGATTCCGGAATTCTTACAGCCAGGTATTCGCCCTTGCCGAGTCGTGGACACATTCTGGTGGCTCCTTTCGAGGTGTTCTGGGAAGCCCTGGCCATCCCGTACCTGTTCTCAAGGTACTTCACGGCGTAGGCCCGAGCGGAGACATGTATCCGCGGCAAGCTACCAAGGCCTGGCGTGGGGCGTGTGCCACGCGACAAGCCCACCAGGCCTGCACATCGTCCAGCGACCGCAGGGCAACCTCTACAGGTCAGCGGGGACGTTTTGCTGCGTAAGCTCCGGGTGCCACAACCAGCACAACGCTCTCCGCGAGTCCCTTCAGCTCCCGTCACCCACATGGGTAGATGGTATGACTGACGGACTTCAGACATGGTGACACGATTCATGCCTTGTCTTACCTGTAGACCCGCGAACACTGTTTTAGTCGCGTGTGTCTGTGTGCGCTTTTCACTTCTCGCGTGCACCTTGTCCCTCGTGCGTTCACTTTGTGCATATACTGGTTTTCTTGCGCCATATCTGAAATATATCCCTACGTTCCGCACCGTATGTTTTCTCTCCGGACGAAGCACTAGCGTGAGGTGAAAGCGGGGTCTATCATCAAAGCCGTACAACAAATTGCAAGCCCTCTTCCGCCTTTTCTTGCTCTGTTCGGCTATGGCCGTCAAGTGATGTTAAGGGTCCTGCCCGTTTATTTATTCCCATCACTCTTACTACGAAAACGATGCAAATTTTTTATAGATCTAAAAAGCATACTAATCCTTCGGAGCGCACCTATGCGTGAAAATGTACATGAATACGCTGTAATAAAGTTTAGCTCTTCCGATATTGCGTTCATCGGTGCAGCAGGTAGCACACAAACCCTGTTAACTCCTCACAAACTACAATCAAAGAGAACTTTATGTTCTTGCGTGTCAGCAACGTAAAGTGTAATATCCTAGTTTTCAGCAGAGGTGCACTTAAACTTTCCGCAAACTGTACAATTGCGGGAATTTCGACCGTCACTATAAAAGCGCGATACCTGGCAGTTCACGGCTGAATACAACGAGGTGACAAAACTACGGTCAAATATTAACCAGTGCCTTGGCGGTGCCCCTCGGTTCATGCCCATGCTCGGGGATTTGCCCGTGAGAGTCAATCCTTCATTTCGTGTAACCACCCAATAACTCCGTTCTGCATGGGTTTAAGTCAAAACCTATATTAGGCTCCTGGTACTCGAATGGCTTTTCGTATGTAAACCGCCCTACTCTCCGCTGATAGTCATGTTTATTGTTTTTGTTATTTCGAATATTATTTGCCTGTGAAAACAAGAGTTATGACTTTAATGCTTTTTAAACAAAACGTCTGTTTTTTAAAAGTTTAGTTTTCCGCATGCAAGCTTACGAGGCATGGGGTCGTATTAATTTTAATCTGATGCCTGTGAAGCAACATTGAAATCCCAAAAGTCTCACCCAATGGGCAAAAAAAAATTCGCCTGCAGTATAATGCCTTTTTTGGACCTATTATTACGAACACCAAGAGCCCGTATGATTTTTATAACGGATGTCTAAGTTAACAATGAGGCTGAATTTTTTTCTATGTAGAGGCAATAATCAAAAAGTGATGTATGTTCAACTCACAATAAAAGCGTGCTATTTTTGTGCCAAATTGTGATGATTAAGCTCCTATATATAGGAGGTCGCTTTCTTGCCTATATGCATTCAAAGATGTTTTCATCCATTGCGTTGCTTGTGACAGCGGTATTGGGTTTGTGGGCGATGGCAGCTCATGCTGAAAGCATAGAGGAGGGCTCCTCTCTTGGTCTTCTAGAGTCCTACTTTGCACCCGTAGACCTCCGAGCGGTAAACTGCATTTATTCATTTGGATAAAGGTGTTCATTCATTACTTTATTTTGACCATCTTGAGTGGTTAGTGAAACTCTTTTCGTTACTGTTACCAGAATGTGACTGCGGCAAATAAACCTGCCCAAATGCGGAAAATATCCCCGCGATTTCTGACTATTACTGTTCCTCTCTATAAAAAACTATCTGCATGACGTATATAGTATTGATTCAATTTTGTAGTTCTTCATAAAATGTTTACAGCGCGAACTGAGGAATAGCAATGTTTATTTACGGTGTTCGCCATTAATTGTCTTTCCCCCAAGAAGCTGTTTTGTAACGAACAGTTTCCTTCAAAAGCATATTAATTATTTTCTTTCGTAAACAGGTTAATTTTGTGGTTTGTTAAATTGAAGCAAGAAATAAGCATCACAACGAGCTCAATGGGATCCAAACATTTGAAGGGTTTCTAAGGAGCCAAGGGTCAAGCATGCATTACTCAAATCGTTCTATGCTGTTTCCAGTTTTTGAACAGAACAGCAGCAATTTGGGTTGTGTATACTGCCCCTCCCAGAAATATGTCATGCCAATGTGACCGTCCACTAGCGGATATGTACGATATGGTCTACGTTCAAAGAAATACTACGATGTATGCAACGTAAGTTTCAAATTTCACAAGACTAGGTGTGACATTCTTCAGCCCCTGCATTGCAGTTTTTGCTTCCTAACAGTAAAGAAGAGATAAAAAAACGGCGGATAACGGCAACATTTATGAACCCAGAGTACCCACCGGGGCCAAGAAAGATAAAGTTTCCGGATTATGAAATAGGTAACGTATATCGTTCGTGAAATTTAAACTTTCCTTTTATTCGGCCAATAGCTGATAAAATTGTTGCAACAACACACAAGTAATACACCCTGTGGAAATGGTTAAGTTTCTGACTGTTATATATTCTTTCTTTTATTGAGGCAAGTTTATTTGTAGCACAACGCATAGCATCCGACGCAACCTAAATATTTAAATAAATATTAGCAAAATTTCTTGCAATCAAATGGAATAGAGAAAAATTTGGGCGAAAGCTGGGTAGAACTGTAAGGAAGATACGTACCCAACTCCCACTGCAAGAAAGACAGGACAATTCATATATTCTTTGGCTTCCAGTATACCATCACAGGCACGCCTCGCAGTGTTTGAGAGAAAAGAAATTTAAGAATTTAAACACTCATGTTACAAGATGTATGTAAAAGAGGTTTAACGTCGAGAAGCAAAGTAGAGTTGACCTAATTTGCTGTATAAATGTGTTTGTTCTATTCAACCAGTAATTATATCTTTAAATGGCAGGAAGGGTAACGTAAAAGTTTTATTTAGCCTATTTTGTCCACGGCATAATATGGAGAGGATCTAGATGCTGCAAAGTACGGATGAAGGCAGAAAGCAGTGACGAGGCATCTAGGCGTGCGGAAAAATCAGCTGTATGCACTTTATCTATTTTATTTTTATTTAGAAGATACTGCTAGCCTCTTAGTGGAGGCTTTTGCAGGAATTGGGTGATATATTCAGACCGATGACATAGCACACGCCAATTAAACGTTCGTACACACTTCCCGTTTAAAACAGAGCAATGACATAGCACATACCAGAAAGAAGTTCTAAGCACACTTCGCTTTTACAATAATGTATTTGCAGAAGGGAACCGTAAAACATAAAAAATAAGAACAATGTAGAAAGGCTGCGGCAGTACACTATTCAAGATTACACAATATACCAATATTGTGAACCAAAATTCGTCATGGGGATAAAGATGACAACGGGTGCACGGTATAAAGAACATGCGCATGCACATGCGCACAAAAAATACACCTAAAAACCACAATAGATAAGTGATACGGGAAAATGCTGAGACATGGTCTAGTCCTGATACTGCCGACATAAAAGCGTCAAGGGTTCTGCATGCAACCACGTTATCTGGTTACGCGTTCCAATCTCTGATTGTTTGCGGAATAAATGAGTACTTTAATGTGTGTGTGTGGAATCTCTATTCGGTTAAATGTCAGCTGCGTTTCGTTCTTGTGCTTCTAGTATTAGGCGGTGTTAGGAAATTAGCTTTTTCAATCCCAAGTCCATCATTTAAAAGAACAAATAGAAAATTTAGGCGCAGGAATCAGGCGCGACTGCTCATAGTAGGGAGGCCAGCACAAGCGAGAAGCTCTGTGGGCAAGTAGTGGCATCGGTACTTGTTGAAGATAAACCTAATGGCTTTTCTCTGAGCACATTCTAGTTTTTCTAAGCACGTTTTAGTGTGTGAGAACCAGCCTACTATTCCGTATTCTAGTATAAAGCGTACTAAAGAGGTGTAGGCAAGTGGTTTGGTCTCAGATGAAGCTGATTTCGGGAGCGTTTGAGAGAGTATAGCAAAGACAGGGCCTTAGCAATAACATACGATACGTGTTTAATAAACATCAGGTCAGCAAAGGTAATAACTCCCAAGTATTCGCTTTCATCCACACTCTTAAGTATGTGTCCATTATTCATATACTGGTACATGAATGGCACTTTTTTTTCTAGTAACAGTCATGTGTACAGACTTGTTAAAGTTAAGTAACATTTGCTAGTCTTGGCACCATTTAAAAATGTTTTTAGCGCGTCATTTAGCAATATTTGATCGTTCTGGGTGTTTTTTTTTTGTAGACAAAGCAATCATCTGCAAACAACCGTACTGTTGCATCTACCTTATTTGCGATATCATTTATAAACAAAAGAAACAAGATGGGGCATAATATTGTTCCCTGTGGTACACCCGACGTAGCTTGAACCGTGTCTGAGCACTGTCCTTCAAGTTTTGCGTACTGCAAACGATGTGACAAATAAGCGGATAAACAATTTGTAACTTTTCCAGGTCCAATAATGTTATGCAGTTTAAATAGAAGTTTTGGATGTGACACGCGAACGAAAGCCTTTGATAGATCAAGAAATATAATGTCCACCTGTCCACGCTTGTCTACTGTTCGTGCAAGGTCTTGTAAAGTTTCTAGCAATTGAGTAGTAGTTGAGTGCTCTTTTTGAAACCGGTGTTGATTTTTATTGATGCTGTTATTTGCCTCAACAAATGGTACTATGTGTTTCAGTACTATATATTTCAATATTTTACAGGCAGTGCAAGTGAGTGAAATGGGTTTAAAATTTGAAAGATGGGTCTGATTTCCTGACTTATGGATGGGAAGTGCCTTAGCGATTTTCCAATCTCTGCGGACCTCACATGTATCTAAAAATTTTTATAGATAAGCAGCAGGTATTTGCTCACCCACTCCGCGTATCTTCTAAGGAAAGAATTCGGTACGTTGTCAGGACCACATGATTTTTTAATAACTAGGGCGAGTAACAAGGACAGAATTCCGATTTCACTTAAGTGTATTTTATCAAGCGTGCTCTTATGAAAACTTCGGGTGTTAAAGGGGGGCGTAAGGCCGTTATCGACAGTCATTACAGAGTGGAAATAATTATTAAACTGCTCAGCTTTAAGCAATGCGTCTGCAGGGGGCAAGCTACTATGTTTGCGTTTTCCCGAAGTTAAGTACTGCAAGAAGTTATCAGGGGAAGCTTTTATAAAGTTTCCTAACGAAACATTCATGTACTTACCTTTAGCATTTTTAAATAAAGTTTTAAGTGTTCGAGAGTTTACGCGAATGTCGTTTTTATACCTTTGTGAGCAATATTTGTTTTTCAGCTTTCGAAGTCTTGATAGCTTGCTCTGGAGATGTATGATCTCTCTCGTTATCCAATGGTTATTTTTTTCGCTGTTTTTTTAGTTGGAATATATTTAGATAAACAGTCTTCCACATTTGTTTTAAAACGTATCCGCAAGCTGTCAACTGACACCACTGGGTCGTTTGAAAGAAGTTCAAATGATGGGTAGGAAATTTTCATGTAGTCAAGCACACTGAGGTCATCAGCGTTATCCCAGTCATATATACGTTTTTTCACTCTCCCGTTACGCACACTCGGAAACGATAACCAGCATTTTGTTGCCTTGTGATCAGATATGCCCACGGTAACTTCCCAAGAAAGGCCTTCTGTTAAAACGGTATCACTCACAAATGTTAGATCCAGAATATTCTGCGAAGAAGCAGTGACACGTGTGGGTTGCAAAATTATCTGTTGCAGTCAGAAGTTATGAATTAATTCAAACAGTGCTTCTGCACTGGCCTTTTCGGCGGTTCCACTTTGAAGGTATTCTCACTCAAGGACAGAAAGGTTATAGTCACCGGTCAGAATAATTTTTGTGAGTCATGAAGGTGGCGTTGCATATATTCATTAAGGACATGTATCGCATCAGAGCCTGCTCCTGGCGGACGATACATTGTTCCCACGTAAATGAAAAACTTGCCTATTGTAACTCTACACCACAGGGCTTCTATGCCGTCAACGTCAAGCATAGGTGTGACGGGTGTATTGTCCCTGACTAAGAAAGCAACGCCACCCCCCACGGGTGCACCTGGCTTTTCGGAGAACAACATAGCCCGGCGGGAAGGTATGGCTGCTGCAGACATTACAAGAAAGCCACGTTTCACTAAAGGTAACAATGTCGGGGGAATGTTCCAGCAAAAACGCATCAAGTTCAACTGTCTTATTCACCACACTTCTCGGGTTAACATTAAACACAGAGATGCGTTTTGGTACTTCACGTTGATTTACTCCTTTCTTTGGCTTGAGCGTTTTTTGGTACTTCTAATTTTACTCCCGTTTCTTCGTCACACACGTAAAGTGCATCATTTAATTTGATCTTGTCATATACGAGAGAGACTTTTTCTCGCTTTCTCGGTTAACTCTGTAACTCTCCCAAAGCTGCTTTCTGATGTTACGTACTCTGACAGAAAAGTCTTCGCTTGCCGATAACTTGGTGCCTTTGAGTTTGGCGCAGTCTTAAGAATCTTTATTTTGTCCCTGAATTCGAGTAGCTTAAATATAAGAGGCCGCGTTTTGTCCTCTCTTTTCCCTCCTAGAAGGTGTATTCTTTCGATTCCAGAGATGGTTACCATACGTTTGTCCTGGATAAGCTTGCTTACCACGTCGTACTCATGGCCTTTAGTTGGTTCATTTTCTGTTTCTGGAATGCCCTAGATGATAAGATTGGAGCGCCGCCTACACTTTTCCAAGTCATATTCTGTTGTCCGAACCTAGACATGGTAGCTTCGATTCGAGCCACTCCCTCTTCAACTTTCGTTATTCACCTTTCTAGGTGTGTCAGCACATCCAGCTTGTGAATTGCGGTGAGTGAATAATGCGCTCTTTTGTTGTCTTCCTTGATACTAGTTACCTCCACGGCCCTTTTTCCAATTTCTACGGCAAGCTGCTCCACAGTCGGACCGGGGTTGCTTTCAATATCGCCAGCTAACAACAGTAGCCATATGATTGAAACAATGCAATCACCAACAAGCGCACACATCTGCCGGGGGCACAGCAACAGCAGCAGAAACACGTCGTTGCTTTTTTAACATTTACCGGAGCGTTTTCTCACCTGAACAAAAAATACAAAGTGGTTCGTCAATGACATGTCCGTTACGGTGTCACCGTGACCAATGGCCGCGCCCGGAGAGATGCTTGCTATATAGCCATCAGATGCCGATGACGCTCCGGTTGTCGAGATTAACCCGACGAACATGTAGCGTGGTTCGTCCAGCTTGACGGGGGTGGCGGCGTAGCGAAGATAGGCTTCCGACGGGCCACATTGATCGGTGTGAGCAACGCTTGACGATGCTGCCTCGTGAAGGATCCATGCGCAGACGGAACCACCTTGGCCAAACCGGAAAAAACCGAGGACCTGAACGAAAAATACGAAGTGGTTCGTCAATTACATGTCCGTTGCGGTGTCACCAAGCCCAGCTAAAGACGAGCAAGGGAATATCATCACAAACCGGGATGAAATAGTTATCTCGACCGATTAGTTCTATAGAGATCTGTGCAGTAGCCGTGACACCCAGGATAATAGCGAACGAGGAAGTAGTTCAGAAGAGATAGACATCCCACCAGTAACGGCAGAAGAATTAAAGAAGACTGAAAGAAATGCAAGGGGCAAAGCACCCGGTGAGTATCAGATAGCAGCAGACCTGTTGAAAGATGGCGGGCAAATTGTACTTGAAAAACTGGCAAACCTGTGCACGCAATGCCTTCTGACCGCGAGTGTACGGGAATTTTGAAAGAAGGCAAACATCAACCTAATCAATTAGAAAGGTGATATCAAGGACATGAAAAATTACAGGCTTGTCAGCTTACTGTCTGTCGTCTACAAGGTACTTACAAAGAGGATCGCTAACAATATTTCTGCAACCTTGGGGTTCAGTCAACCTAACAAACAGGCAGTGTTTGGTTAAGGCTATTCAACAATGAACTATATTCACACGATCAGTCAGGTTTATAGTGAAGTGCGCAGAGTATACTCAACTACTATATATACTCAACAACTCAACAGTATACTCAACAACTTTGATATATATATATATATATATATATATATATATATATATATATACATCTTTCATAGATTATGAGAAGGTGGTTGAATAGGTCCAAACCTCAGCAGTCATTCAGGCATTGCGAAATCAGGGTGTAGACGAGCATTACGTTAAAAAACAGTGTAACCCCGCTGATACGGACCCCGGACTTACGAAGACCCGCATCTTACTACGGATCACCGTGGTCCCGGCAAACTCCCCATAGAAACAATGCATTAAAATCCAGATGATATGCCGCTCTGGTGTACTCGGTCTGCTTCACACGACGGACCCTGGCGCAGATAAATCCGCGTTTTTCCCATATTTTTTACTGTTTTGTCACCTCATCCCGACATTCTTTATTAGTAACCCCCGTTTGATGTTGCTTGATATTGTTACGTGGAGCGACACCCGGGACACGACGGGGAGAAATCCGCACATTCCACCAAACACACTCCCTATACCTCTGCTCTCTGCTCATCCATGTCTTTCAAAGCGGTGTCGTCACTCTGCTTCTTTCTTTGCTACAGTACCTCAATTCACGAGCGTGCCGCAAGGGTGGAGACTCCAATACGTTGGCACAAAATTTTGGATCACTCCCTGGCCGCCGTAGCAAGTTACTGTAGGGAGACCACATTATAATTTTCCCCGCAGCATGGTTTACTCGAGAAATATGAATCATCTTATCTATTCGAAAGTTTGATTCGTCTTTTCTACTTCGCATTGCTGGTTCTTGTGTAAAACAAAAATAGCTACCCGTCAGGAAATTCTGAGGCTGTCTCCACCCTTAACGGGAATGGCGTTATTTTATCTCAGTCTTGTAATCTACTTTGTTTCGCTTGGCTTTGGAAGTTTAACCGCCGCCTTTTCAAGTAAGTCTCAATTTGCTCGACCACGTAGGCGTTATCTTGAGTAGGAGGTGCGGGGCTGGCAGGCAATAAATAGCACCGTACGGCACGCGTGTCGCCTTGGGGGGGTGGGGGGGGCGAATGGCAGGGGGGCTAGCTGAGGCGCCATGTAAAGGAGGAGAACGCCACGTCGGCGTTGCTTTTTTGAAACTTGGGTTTCAGCTAAAGGCTCACAAATCAAGCGAGAGCGCGGTAAATATTGGTGGGTAAATAAGTACTTAGCCCACCTGCAGCATAACACAGTCTAGTAGGCTGGAATTTACTCGCACCCCGGTCGTGCGACACCCCTGTCAACGACGCTTTCTCGCGGTCCCTTGAAATTTGTGTTATCGGGGTTCCACTGCACTAGAGAATATGTACAATGGGTCCACAGCTACCATAATCCTCTATAAGAAGAGCAGTAAAATACTGATGAGGAAGGGCGTCAGGCAAGGAGACAGACACAATCTGTCCAATGTTATTCACAGCATGTTTACAAGAGGTATTCAGAACATTGGATAGGGAACAGGTGGGTGTAAGGGTAAATGGAGAATACCTCAGTAACCTCAGCTTTGCTGACGAGGTTGCCATGATAAATAACTCGGGGGACGAATTGGAAAGCATGCTTACCGAACTATAAAAGCAGAGTCAAACCGTGGGCCTGAAAATTAAAATGGAGAAAACTAAAGTGCTGCTCGATAACTTCGGGAGAGCGGAGCGGTTTGAGATCGGTGGTGGGCAGTGCAAGTGGTTAAACGAATGTCTACATAGGCGCTTTTGTGAACTCGAATGCCAGTCATGAGGTAGAGATTATTAGAAGGATAAGAATTGGGTGGAGTGCATTCGGCAGGCATTCTCAGATATTGAGTGGCAGCCTATTTTTGTCCTTCAAGAAGAAAGTATACGACAGCTGCATATTACCGGTACTCACACACGGGGCAAAAATTTGGAGGCTCACTGAGAGCGTTCCGCTTAATTTGAGGACGAATCAGGGAGCAATGGAACAGAAGATACGTGTAACATTAAGAGACAAGAAGAGACCGGAGAAGGCGAGAGAACAAACCCGTGTTAAAGACATGTGTCTAGAAATACAAAAGACGAAATGGGTGTGGGCAGGGCGTGTAATGCGAAGGCATGATAACTGTTGGTCATTAACCCTTTCGGCCCTGGCATCGTCATTTGACGACACAACACATAATATCCTCTAGCGCCTTAATAACAGAACGAAACTGCACGTTTTCTGGGCAAGGGATGTTAAAGTGTGCCTCTTGCGATAGACATAACCATTGTTGAGTTCTAGCGGGGATGGACTATATGAAACAAGAAGCTTCAGTGGACACAGGTTATGACGACAGGGCGGGTATGGAAGCGGAAATTCCGGTTTTTCAAAATGTCTATAAATCTGTATATACTTGTATTACCAGCTTTCTATTTTTTGTGCAAGGTCTAGGTGAGATTGGCTTCACGGCAAAAAGAAAAAGAAGGTCCTTTTATGCAAGAACAAAAAATTTAATTGCCTAATGACCGAAATAATCGTCGTGTTTGTAAATAATTATATACTTCCACTATTAGCGGAATTTCTCATTCCTGTGATTGTGAAGTCCAACGCTGCATGAAAAGACGCAGAAAAACAATTTTCACTTGAAATAAAAAATCCAGGGCAGGAAGGGTTAAGGGTAACATAGTGAATCCGTGGAAAAGGAAAGCGTACCAGGGGGCAGCAGATGGTTAGATGAGATAAAGAAGTTGGCGGGTGTTATTTGGCGGCACTTAGCACACGGCCGGGTCAATTCGAGGTCTATGGAAGAGGTATTTGCTCTGCGGGGAGCTTAGATAAGCTTATGATGGTGACGATGATGTCCACGAAATCAGCCCCCTCGATATTGTTTGCAGAGTTTGCTTAACGTAGCCTACGTTTTGCACAAAAAGGACCGATTTAGTCCATAATAATTGCTCTCTTCGACTTGTTGTTTATTGATTATCCACGACTAATGATTTATTAGTTGTAATGGGACTTCGCGACGTACTTTCGTATACTTAATTGTTGCTCGCTGGCGTGTAGCTTACCGTCGCTTGCGTAAGCCTGGTTTATTATCTCTCCGCTACTTTTATTATCCCGTCCATGCTGTGCGTCATATTTCCTTGTTCCTCTCTCTTTAGGTACATTCTGTGCTGCCGATATCTTGCTATCTTTTAAATGCTTTTAAGCTTCATCCCGCTTCCGGCGATTCCTTGATCACTGCCAAGTTGTACGCTGGAATGTGGTTATATATACATCTGTTATTCAGTTTCGAGAGCTCTGTTTATTTTTCTGTCCAGCTTTGCCCGAAAATTTCAGGTTCTTACTATTCGCAATTAGGTCCCTCGTTTTGTGAGTTTGTTTTCCAGTTTTGTACCTGTATGCCACTTCTTCTACAGCTGCTGCAGAATCTGCAATTCGCGTTTTTGGGTTGTCATTTAGCCTGTCTACACTATCCTATTTCTCCTCGTTTAGAAGCGCGAATTTGTTTTTGAGGGTTAATTTATATTTCTGCATCCTGTCTGTTATTGAATGTATCCTGGGTTTCGTAATTATACCAGTTTTGCTCGTTCTCTTTGTGAGGTTCAGGCTTACTTTGCGTCCAATCACCCTATGATGACTGCTCCAAATCTCGCCTAACACCTCCACGTCCTGTACAATTCATGGAGAGTCACAGCAAATGAAGTTAATTTCAATTTTTGTTGAACCGTCGTGGCTCATATTGTCCATTTGGTTTGTTTTTCCGTTTGGGGACAAATGTGTTCTGTAGCCTAAGGTTATTCCTCTCAGCAAATCTCAACCAGTGCACCTCCTCACCTGTTGCGACTGCCTATTCCAAAGTATTTTCTGCTATTTGCATCGGGTCTTTTTTCGTGTTTATAAATCCCATCCCAATCGTGAACTGTGTTGGTTCCTTTTTTACTGCTGCTTCGACGTCTTCGTAGAAACGTTCTACGGCATCATCATAATATCTGTTGGGGCGTTGGCTAGTACTATATTTAACCCGTATCGCTTGTTTATCCTGACGACAACGACTGCCACTCTCTCGTTAGCATTAAAGATTTGTTCGCGTTCTCCGCTATTTCCCCGCCGATTAGAAACAACACTCCGTGTTCTTTTCTTTCACTAAGTCCTCGGTAGCACAGATTGTGCACAGTAGTGAACTTCACTGAGCCTTTTTTGTACTTATAACTTAACCCTAACCCTATTACAACCCTATCCTAACCAATGTGAAATCTGAGAGCTCCTCTGGTAGTGTAGCTAACCTTCCTCACCACCACAGAGGGTAAGTGCGTTCAACGTTGTAAGGTTCAAGTTCTAGGGGAGGGCAGTCGGGATCCAGAGATTCTAAGGCCCGTTAGCTTTGTTTCCGGCCTGACCGCCTCCGTGGTCCGGTGCTCTACAGCTGCGGGGACCGAGGGCGGGTATAAGTTTAGTAAATTATTGGAAGTGGGTGCCAACTACTACACTATGGGTGCGAGATACTTCTCTGTGGAGGGAGGGGTGTTTGTGTATGAAAGAGCCTTCTTTAACGGAGCAAATGAAAAGCAAAAAACAAAACAAAAAAGTATACAGCAAAATGAAAAAGAAAAACAACAGAAGCAACGGGATGCGGCCACAACTGAAAATGCAAAAATGTCATATTTACGATAAGCCGCGCTCAGTGTACCTTTCGCGCTTTCTTGAACCAGAAACGCCGCCTCGTATGAGAAAATCACCAACGCAACATTCGAAGCTTGCTTACCTCTTATTCTGATGGTCGACGAGAAAGGAGCCCCTGCGTGGTTGCTCCCGCTAAATCCGCGTGCGTAAACAAGCGGCGTTGTTTCCCAGTTAGTGCAGGTTGGACACCTTCAGCATAGGGAGGGCGTACCTTACCCGAGCTCTGTTTAATGGATCATGTGTGTGGTAGCGTGTTGAATGGCCTTCAGCGAACGTTGGTGCGTCGGTGATGACGACAAGAAGGCGAAGACAAACTTAATGATTTACTACACGACAACCGATCAGCGAAAACAATACAGGAACAATACACTCACTGGCGAGATTACAGCAGATCTCTACAGGGCGACAGCATGGACTCGCGGTTGCAAAAAAAAATGCGAACCATTAACCGAGGGGGCGGTTTTCATCACAACAGCCGTAACGATTGCTCGCCCTTCACAATGCTACTGTGCGCACGGCCAAAAAATAGTGCACACACTGCACTCTATCGGAGTTCTTGAGGGGCTAGTAGGAGCGGCGCTGTTTGATTATGAGAAAGGTGGGAGAGGAGGTGTCCGCTGGAGCGTCCGCCTCGCCGGGACATGTTTGCAATTGATCCATTGGTTTTCGCTGCAATGGCTTGAGTTACCGTCAAGGCGCCCACGCGGAATGCGCACGCATTGTTAGGCTCTGCGACCCAGCACAGGAGCTCTGCATGAAGGTTGCAGCCCACGCGAAGAGAATAGCGGCGCGGTGAGTGGGAACAACACCAAGTAAGCGCAATAATAATATTTTTTTAAACCGGCTGCATAACGTTGTTGAGTGAAGTAGAACACGAAAATAAAAAGAACGGAATATTAAGCTACAGTGGCAGAACGTGGTCAATCACTTTTCGTCGCTTGTGAGCAAAATCCGATATGGGTGTACTAATGTTTCATTATAAGAAATATGTGAGCGCGCGCAGGTCGTTCGCAGTAAACACACGCCTGACAATAACCGCGGGGCGCGTGTATCTTCTCAAGACATGTGCTCTCAATCGGCTATTTGAAATAGCAGATGGTGCCTGTTACTGTTTGCATAGGGGGCTTTCGTGCTGTACAAATAAAGTTTGCAGATTCTGTTTGGGGTATTATTTTAGATTTAGATTTTAAGCGGTGTCCGTAGATAAAGAGCAGTGAGATCAGGCGAGTAACGCAAGGCTGCGAGTGGTGTCCGCGGACAAAGAGAATTGGCTCCAGCAGCTCTGCTGTGATCGCACTGATACTGGCTGGATTGGCAGCCAGTGCTTGTTATTCTTTCGTTCAGGGCGATCAAGGAAACGCGTCAAGATGGGAAGCCCTGAATTAGTCGGAGCACCATCGGGAAGGACGCGCGTGCACATGAGATATACAATGTATCGTTCTACCCACATCCTTCTTTTCCATCCCTCTTTTCAATTCAGTTCTAGAAACAGGGGTCGATACTATGCGGTGTTTGGATCGACACATCATCAGCAGGGGAGGACAAGGGAAGACATCCAGTTTTTCCCGGTTCGATGACCTCCCAAGCACTCCCCCGTGTGGAAGAAACGCCTAGTATATTAGAACGAATTAGGATGTTTTGGTGAGCTTCAACCTGCTCCTCTTTCAACGCGTGCAAAACACGTGCTCTTAGTAAACGAGAGGCCAAGAGGTGAAACTCGGGTGTGAAACAAAACGTTAAAGCGAGTAAAAAATATATATCGATAGCGGACAGGTCGTAACAGCGGAACCCAATCACGAGAGATGAATTAGGCGCGGAATAGACATTGGCTGGAGCTGTTTTGGTAAACACTCTCTTATTATAAAAAGTAGGCTTCCTCTATAACTCATAAGAAGAATATGCAACCAGTGCATCCCGCCGGCGACGACATTTGGAGCGGAAACTTTACGCCTTACTAAAGAACTAGAAAGCCACCTTAACCTCGCTGAACGAACCATAGAACAAATAATACTCGCAGTAACACGTAGGCATAGAAAATAAGCTTCGTGGATCAGGGAGCAAACTCCAGTAAATAATACCATAGTTTAAATAAAAATAAACGTACTTCGGGAGGCAACGTAACAAGACAAACCGATTACTGGTTGACAATTAGGATAACACAGTGGATACCAAGACGCGGGTTTATAAGAAGGAGAACTCAATAACACGATGCGGGAATGAAGTAGGTGTATTCGGTGGAGGTAAAGGAAGAAAATACTTTATTGAAACGCAACATTAACGTCGAGAATGTCCCGGACCAGGTTCACCAACGCCAACTGGTCGGTGAGCTAGTCCGAGGCTAGCAAAGTCTGCTGCGTTGAAGGAGGAATGTGCGGAAAATGTGGGGTTTGAATTGTAAAGGGGCAGGAGAACATGCAGTGTTCTAAATTAGTGTATGGTTCGCGACAATTTGGACATGCTGGTGAGTGTCGGAGACGGTAGAGAAAGGAACGAGCAGGTGTAAGGAGGGTATTTAACTGTAGGTGTTGAAGTATCCGTAGTTGCGTGGGAGTTAGATTTTTTGTATGGAACAGAAAGTGTACGAAAAGCTTTTCTGATGTTCTTGTAGGGAAGTTTTATTCCTTGTTTGTAGTGGAGAGTAGTGTCCCGCGTCGGTGGATGAGGCCAGGGAATCCCAGGTGCCCGGTGCAGAACTTAGCTGTTCACTACATCTTTGCCTGGGATTCCAGCGTGACGAGGAATCCACGTCAGCGTGACAGCGTGGGGACGTAGCTGTGTTAAAGCTTTGCTTAGATCACACTGCAGGTCTGCAGGAATCCTACCCATGTGAATGGCGCGAATGGCTTGCATCGATTCAGTGTATATGGTACATCCTGGGGGGTTAGGTAGGCTAAGGAGAGGTCCTGAATACTGTTGATTATTGGGAGGGTCTCTAGAGTCGCTGTAGGTTGGGGATTACTGAAAGGACCAAGGGTGTGTGTAACTACTTCATGGCCACTTGCGATAGAATAGGTGACTCCACCGACATGCGTCCGTGATGCATCCGTGTAGATGATCGTTGAATCAATAGGATGGACATGATTGACAACGCGAGCACACCATCTCCCTGGATTTGTATCAGCTGCAACGTTTTTTGGGGTGGGAGCTATCCTGACGTTATCTGGGAGTGGTGCAGGAGGGGTGATGATAGGGAGGGCAAATGGCTTGAGAGAAACTTGGTGAAGGATCCAGGGTCCTTGTGTTGTACTAGAAAGACGCGCCATTTGCCAGTCTTTATGTTGTGTAAGATGTCCCACGGGCAAAAACCGCCCCGTTGAGTATAGGTGATGAGTGGACGTATTAACTGGAACGTAGAAGGCGGTCTTATACATTGTATGAAGCGCAACCTCAATCTGATGTCTTTGGTGACAAGTCAGAGAGAGCTATGGAATTGTTTAAAGAATTTTACTCTGAGCTAGGTCATGTACGAGCTGCTTAACGTGACCCTCATGTAGCCCCGTGCTTCTTGACAATGCGGCGCACTAGATGCGTAAGCTCATGGCAAACTTTAACTATTTCAGCCATATTAGCCTCATTAGATGACTCATTGATATGCAGTTCAAGAATTCGGCAGGATATTACGCGAGGGATGGGGTGACCTACCATTGTGAGGGTGATGAGGTGGTTGTGTTGGCGCTGATAGGGAGTTTTGAGCAATGAGCAGCAATTCGGACTTTTCAGGTGCGGGAGACAGGCCTACAATGTCGAGATACCTAATGACTGCATCGATACCTTGCTGCAAGGTGTCCTGCACTGACCCAGAAGACCCACATGTGCACCAAAGACTAAGGTCTTCTGCGTAGAATGTATGCTTTAGGTTCGGGATTGATACTAGGGAAGATAGGCTTCCGACGAGACCGGGACGCCATTCCGAGGTTAAAAAGGGTGGGTGGGAGAATAGCACTCCGTGGAGTACCAGGCGTGCTGGAAAAGGAACGGAGACCGAATCAGGGAGACGGAACTAGGCCGTGCGGTCGCGCAGAAATGCAGCGATGTAACCGTACACCTTTCAACCACAGCCGGTAGAGGCAAGTATATTTAGTAGAGGATCATCCGCAAGGTTATCGAAGGCTTTGCGGACATCCAGGGTCACTATGGATGTATCTGGAAAGAAGGAGGCTGGTCAAAGTCGTGATCCAGGAGCAAGAAGAGGTCTTGGGTAGAAAAACCCTTACGGAAACAAATTTTTTTGTGGGGGAAAGGTATTCGTGGACTCAAAATAGGCCTCAAGTCGATTGAGAACCATCATTTCCAAGTTCTTTCACAGGCAAGAGGTTACTGAGATTTAGCGGAGATTTTGAAAGGCAGATTTTTTGTCTGGCTTGGGTAGTAGGGTTATAAGGGAGTGCTTCCAAGATCATGGGAGGGTGCCTTCTTCCCAGTGGGAGTTGATAATGTCCAGAAAGTTTTCCTTGTCCTTGTAGGATAGGTTTCGTATAAGTGTATACGTAATCTTATCCTTACCTGGGGCCGACTTACGCTTTAGTTGTTCTAGCGCCCACTCGAGATCTGAAAGGGTGAACGGCTCATCGAGTTCTGCATTGGAAGCGCCAATGTAGGGAGGATAAAAGCTAGTTAGAGAAGGAAGAATATAAAGGTGGCGGAGCTGGGTTGCTAAGGCGTCCGATCCCAGCATGGAGTGATGCGTCTCCAGAGTGGGAACAGGAGCCGGGTGAGGCCCAAGGAGCTTTCTAAGTAGGTGCCAGGTTCTTTTCTGATCCAGGCTGCCCTTGATGGCGTTACCAATTTTATTCCGTTGATTCCTCACCAGTGTAGCACAGTTCGCTTTAACATGTTCCGCCAATTCAGAGATACGCTCGGCTAGCCGACTAATATTTGGTTCGGTGCGAAGGACGCGCAAGAATCGTTCCCTCCTCTTCGAAATACGGACAAGACAAGCGTCTGGGTTGTCTGATGGGGCTGAAGTGAAAGATCCCTGCGTGGCTTGTTTATGAGCCTGTATGAGTGCTTTAGTCCAGTTCTCGAGATTCTCATTCGTTTGAGAGGTGTCGCGAATATTGCGGAAGATTTTCCAGTTCGTGAGCGAAATTTTACGTTTAGGCGATCGGATACAGGTAGGGATAGGGATTTGAATAATGTAATCACTTCTTAGTAGTCTTTCATCTGTAACATTCCAGGTGACAACTAGCGCTCCCCGGCCTGCCGTGAGGTCTGGCATGATCGACTTTGATGTTTGTGACCCTCGCGAGTAATGAAACCGGGGTTGTTAAAACTGTTATTTGAGCCCGGTTTATTGTGTCGTTGAGTATGCGGCCAGGTCGTAAGGTGCGTGGGTAACCCCAAATAACGTGCGGGGCAGTAAAGGCACCACCTATAATGAAGTCGAAGTCGTGATACAACCTTACTACAGTGAATAAGTGGTTTGAAAAGTGTGTAATCTTTAGGGGGGTTGTAAAAATTTGGGATAGAAAACGGGCGACAGTGTCCAGGATACATAGTAAACGCTGTGAGATACCCCTCAAGACGGGAGGGGACATCGATGACCTGAAATCGAAGATCCCGGCGAATGTATGTGCTAACTAATGGGGCACTATTGCTGTCGTAAGCCGCATCTAGGGCACAGTAGCCAGGAATACCTTCAAGAGCACGTGATTCCTGTATGAGAATGGCGTGAGGTTGCGAATGCAGAGTCGAGACCCATTAGAATAAGAGGGTTCGATTGGTGGTAAGGTTTCTACAGTTTGACTGTACAATGTGAGTGTTATAGTTGTCTGCCATCGTTAAGCTACGTTAACCCGCTTCTCGGGAGGGATGGAACAGGATGCAGAAGCTTCTTCGGTGGATGTAGGTGGACGGGCCCATTTGAGTGAATTGGTGAGGAATTCCAGGCGTTCGTCATCCTGTAGAGAATATTACTGAAGGCACGACCTCGAATGCTCGGCGAATGGCAGAAGTTTCTTCGGCTAGGAGCCAAAGTATCAGGGCATTCCGGTCTCTTATGTGCTGCATATAATTGTGAGATGTGATAACTAGGGTGGGATTTTGAGAGCCGTAAGAGGCAGGGATGAAAGGGGGAGTGGGAAGGGATAGGCTCGGCTCACCCGCTGGTAGAAGCATAGCCGGACTCAGAGGTGTGCTTGGTGGAACTGATTTCTCCTGAGCTTCCAAATGCCAGGGATTGGGTCGAGGGAATTTGCAGCCTCCTGTTGGGCTGAGGGTAGTGGGGAAAAGTCATCTTGGTTGGGAGGTTGTTGGAGCTGCACATGCTTGTAGTTGGTGCGACCATATGACATCTGCCAAGCAGTCGATGTTCGATTTTGAGCGAACTGCGGGAACTGGGATGATTTTCTGTGTTCTTCTGGCTGTGAGGTTTCCAGCTTGTTCCGGAGACTTTTCCGGCGCTCGTATGCGGCTTTGTGGGTCTTTTGGTCTTGCTGCTTTTGTAGGGGCAGGTGTTGTGAAATGTCGGATAGTTTCCTCCGCAGTGGAAGCAATGCGAGGAGCAACGATGCGGTTCAGCCTGTGCGTTGAGCTTGGTTGAGCAGGTGGGGCAGCGTTGATATGTCGGAGGGTGACGGCAGTTCAGCGCCCGGTGATCATATTCGCGGCACCTATTGCACTTCAGGACATTGGGTCTCAGGTTTGCATCTATACAAGACGCGGCGAAAGAGAACAGTCTGGTGTACATGTGTGCCCTCGAACTTTATTAACACCTACTCAGTCTCTCCCATCATGCGGGCAGACAGGATCGTCGCATGCCACGATTCAAGGCTTTCTAAAAGTTGGGCATAGGGAAGTCCTTCCTCAATCTCATGAATGACGCCATGAAACGAAACCACGGTCTCGTAACATAGCCCTTCACGACGTGAATGCATGCTTGAATAGACAACGTGGTCATAGCTGCTACCTTTCGGGCAGTGACTTATTTGTAGGTCTTGAGAAGGATAACATTCTGGTGGTACCAAACTTAGAGGGTGACAGCCTGCTGCTCATGTGGTGCCAAGTTTGCAGCTGAAGCAATGGCTCGAAGTATATCGTAGGGTCTCACCTTGACGATGTTGACTGTCTTTGGCGTTCTGATGACGACGGTCTTCGGTGTTGCGATTGGTGCTGTGGGGAACTTTGGCTTGCCTTTCCTTGTAATGGTAGTCCAGTCACTCGCGTCGATGTCTCCTTCGATGGCATGAGCGGGCTCTTCAGCGAGGAGAACGCGCGCGTCTGCTGGTGATGCATCGGCAGGTCGTGCCGGCGGCGGCGGTGATTGCGCTGTTGCCATGGCAGCAGGTTGGAACTCCGTTGTTAGGCTTGGCGGGCGTCGGGCATGACTGCTGCCTTCAGAAGGTCGGTTTACAGTTGATTGATTGATGATTGTAGGGTTTAACGCACCGACCCAACGCAGGCGATGAGGCGCGCCGTAGTGGAGGGCTCCGGATTAATTTTGACCACCTGGGGATCTTTAACGTGTGCCGAAATCTCGTACACACGGGCGTTTTTGCTTTTCGCCTCCATCAGAAAAGCGGCCGCCGCGGCCGGTAATCGAACCCGCTACCTCGTGCTCCGGTTTACAGTGTCAAAGCGGTCGAATACATCAACTGAGGGTCAAAAATGATCCACGACACTTGCCGAATAGTGTGAAATGGATGGTTCAAGTCACACCGTCGGTAGCCTGGTAAGAAGAGCGTAGATTCTGTAGCTCTGTGTAGCGCTGTCTTCGAGAAATTCAGTGTTATCATCATGTCATCGTCATCATCATTATCATCATCACCATTTTATTTAGGGCCACTGCAGGACGAAGGCATCTCCCATTCACCTCCAAACGCTCCTGTCCTGCGCTGCTCGATTAGATTCCTTGAACATCGAATTTCTCGGTGTACTGCTTGGTAGAGTTTAGCTTCGCGCATATTCTGTGCTAGGAGGACCTCACAAAAAGAAACCACGGGGAATGATTTTCGGTACAGAGGGAGATTGCAGGGAACATGGAAGAGTTATTCAGTGTTAGCGATAAAACGGAGTCGTTGTGATCAAGCTTAACAAGCGATACAGGTTAAAAATAGCACAAGCCTATGCACCAACAGCTAGCTACAATGACAAGGCAGTAGATATTTTCTACAACGACGTCGAGTCAGCAATGAAGAAAAGAACAGTGCAGTTCACGATGGTAATTGTAGATTTTAACAGAAAAGCAGGTGGAAAAGCAGTAGGAGAGAAATCAGTGGGAATTTCTAAAATAGGCACTCGCACCAGTCCCGGATATACGGTAGTTGGGTTTGTGGAGGGAAAGAACTTGACGCTAATGAACGGAAACGAAGGATCAGGAAATGGAAATCGAAATGTCCGGACTCTGCTGGAAAATAGAATTCGGCTTCATTTGAACTGACAACACAGATTTGGGTCAGGACGTGGAGGTATTAGGTAAGATTCGCTGCAGCAATCATGAAATGGTAAGGTGCAAATTAAGGCTGAATCTAGAAATCTAAATAGGAAAACTAGCGAAACGTATAGGCCCCCATAAAATGACAGAGTGGACGCTCGATTTCAAAATTACCCCTTAGAACAAATTCACGCTTTTAACTTTTGAAAACGAGGACTGTGTTGACACCCTAAATGCAACCTAACAACAGCAAGCATACAGTCAGGGGAGCCTATTGTAGAAGCAGCATGTAGCAAAGAAACTGGAAAACTAACTCAACAAACTAAAGAACTCATTGCAAATTCATAGGCAAAGAATGGACTCTAGATGCGCAGCACAAACGGGAGCGAAAGGAGGGAGAGGCCTTCTTCCTGCAGAGAATGTGATTAGGCTGTTGATAATATTTTCTTATGCGGGTAGAGTCCGCAGGCGTTGAGTGTGGGAGCTATTCTCACTAGAAAATTTAACCAATAGGGAGAATATTTTGTGTCATGAACATGACTCGTCCTAAACAGCAGTAATACCACATGTTCTGCTTTGGTCCAACAGACGAGAAAGCGAAGGAGAAAGTCACTCGGGTCGTATTTAACCACAAGGATCAAGTAATGACCATCGGACAAGGTGGAAACTACACGAGTAAGTATGACAACAGCTCTAAACTTGATTTTCTTTGAAATAGATATCTTCAACAAAATTGAATTAAGGAATGTTAGCGCCAGGAAAATAAACCTCTCAACAAAGGCCGCCCATTTTTACTGGCGAATGATTTACTTTGCATGTCGGTGCATAGGTAAATATTCAGGAGAATATATCTAAATTAACCAAAAAAGCGAGCGCGAGAGCTCCCCCATGGAAACGAATAGACTTATGCGAAATGACATCTATTTGGAGTGTCCAAAAGAAAGAGTTGCCTCAAATTGACGAACAGTAATTTTTTATGTTCTTTTAGGCGGATTCAATTGTTATCGATGTCGCACGGAGGTGAAGTCTTTTTTTAAATCCGGCGTTACTTGCATTAACTACATTTTATAGGACCCATATACGAAGCGGTGGTTTCGTGAATTCAATTTCATGTTTTAGTGTCTAGTGAATCATTATTTTCTATTATTTGAATAGTTTGTTACTCAAACATCATCCCCCTTGCTCCAGCACACATGTTTTGGGGTATGCCCATCGTGCACTTTCAAAAACAATTATCCTCGGCCGTCATTATTAAGTGCTCTCAAGGACGTCTTTAGAAATATGTGTGTTCATATATACTCAATCTTTAAAGACTTATTTAATAAGAAAACAGACAATGCACAAGATATTTCAAGCCGACATCGCTGAAGTAAAGAATAAAAGGAAGGTAAAGCACCAAGATATTAGGGCTGTGAATTTAAAATAACTCGACTATAAAGAAAGCCGCAATGCGCCTTATCGTACGTAGCAATTTTGTTTGAGTACGTGGCGCGGTTCTGAAAAAACGCAGATCAGTGTAAGTCATCATTTTATTGCCCTTACTAAGTATTTGTGCGCATTACATCCGTCAGTTTAGCAGATAGTAGTTTCGCTATTTTTGCCGTGCAATGACGAATTGTGCACTAAAAGCTGATGCGTTCGCTGGAAATATTTATCTTTAATATTTTTTTTATTTTATTTATTTATATCATACGTGCTGTTGACCACACTTGGTCTAAGCCGGAGGGGAATATGGCAGATGTACAAGTGTACCTAAACTAATAACTGAAGTACAGCAACAAATATGATAACCCTAAGTAATGCGTGGCGACTATGGTTCCCATTTCACTCAGAGGCTGTCCGAGAAAAAAAACGATGACCGTATTATTTTGAAATATAATTTGACATCCACCCGAAATACAGGTGCACGGCTGCTAGGCAAAAGTGGTACAGCTTTCGCAGAAACTTCGCTGTACAATAAAATTTGTCCTGGTCCAGGAAAAAACGCATTATTTCAAGAAAAATTGATTAAGTAAAGAACAATGGAAGGACCGAGTTGGTTCAGTTGGAGGAAAAGATAACTACCGGGATGGGTGTATCGACAGTTCGCGGTTCAATAACAACAAAAGCAGAACGTGGAACCTAGCTAGTGGAACAACTAATTTAGCCCTGGCCAATTCCCCCTTGTGGGTGCGTGCCAGTCTTTGAGGTCATCATCGTCATCATCTTTCATTGCTGTTGTGGCGTGATTTTTCATATGCCGCCAGGAAGTGGCGCAGCAACAGCAGGTGGCGGTTTTCTGCAGTAGATGTAGAATGTAATTTGCTATCTAAAAACCAAGCATTCATGAATTTTTTATTAAAGGAACACTGTAAATATTTCTTGTGTACTAATTTCCTGTCTTATATTTGCGTAATATCCTGTTATTGTTCAACAAAGTTTACAAGTATGAACATGTTGTTACCCGGCGGCAGGACATAGATGAGATGAACGATGTAATGGGGTAGAACGATCTATTTACAGTATTTACAAGCGGCATGGCCAAGTCTGCTGAGTCTGCACGCGCCCTCTTCCACGTCGTCTTCGATGCCGAGCTATGCCGCCATGGGGCATTGTCCACTGGTCCCGTGACACTACCCCCCCGGGCAAAGACGACCGTCCCGGTTGAGGCCATAGGGATACGACTCAAATGCGGTGTCGTTGATTCCTTTCGCCTGCGAGGGTCCGAGTCGGCAGCTCGATCTTGTCTCGACCTCGACCTTGGACTACCGTCCCGTTCCCCCTCGTGGTGCAGTCTTGAGAGCTGCCTTGTTGATACGACCCCTATATATATATATATATCTCTCTTCTCTATTTATTTGAAGTTTTTGTTGCACTATGGGCATAACCATCTAACTGCATGCATACTCTCCATGTCCGAAACATTTTCTGCTCCTTCTAACAGTTTTACTCAAAGCTATATAAGAAATGCGTTCCAAATGTCACAGAAAAAATCATGTAACTGCACTCTTATGGATGCAAGTCCCGTTGCCACTATGTGAGTAAACATTCTTGTTTATTGCTCTTGCTGTGTATCCGTCTCTTTATATATACTATTTCTGCGTGCTTTGTGAGTTTTATCTTCCTCAAAATATATATATATATATAAATATATATATATATAATCCAGGGAGTAGTAGGACTTTGAAGATGGTAGAGAACACAAGAGAAGAAAAACTTCGAACAAGGTAAAAGCATGATTGTGGCCACAATCGTGCTTTTACCTTGTTCGAAGTTTTTCTTCTCTTGTATATATATATATATATATATATATATATATATATAAATCTAGAGAAAGATAAACTCACAAAGCGCGCAGAAATAGTATAAATAAAGAGTCGGATACACAGCAAGAACAATAACTAACAATGTTTACTTACGTAGCGGCAACGGGACTTGCCTTCATCAGAGTAAAGTTACATGATTTTGCTGTCGCAAACATTTTGAACACATTTCTTATATAGGTTTGCATAAAAATGTGAGAAGGAGCGGAAAATGTTTCGGAAACGGAGAGTGTGCATACAGTCCGGCTACGCCTATGTTACAACATCAACAAACAAACAAAGAAAAAATAAAAAAGGGGGGGGGGAGCGAGAGAGAGAAAAAGGGGTCGTGTTAATAATGCAGCGTTCAAGGTTGCACCATGACGGGTCAACGTATGCAGCGCGGGCTGCAAGTTCAGACAATGGGGGAAACTGGACATCCGCGGTTTGAAAAGAAAGGGAAGAGTATACAGACAGGTATTCAGTGGCTGGAGAGACTGGTTCGGGAGGAAGCGAAGATGGGTGTGCCCCCCGCGGATGAAGAGAATAGATAGGGGGCACAAAAGAGCATTTCACAGAAGCTAGCAATTGAACAGGAAATAGGTAGCGTCACAAAAGGTTAAACATGAATAGATCACAAAGAGTTAAACATTCTTAAGTGGTGGTGGGAACGAGGCCTCCTTCCACAGGACAAATGGCATTGTTGAGGTGCATTAGGCTAATAAAGCTGCTGTATTAGGAGAGTTTCTGCGAATTCTGATGGCAAACTCGAGGGTAGGAATAATGAACATAGTTATAAAAATTATGAAGCCGCTAATTTTAATCCAGGGATAAGCACGTTAGTTTTCCGTAACTTTCATTATTCCAAGTGTGGCTGACCCAAACTTATAAATGAGCTAAGATTCCCGAACCTCGCGGTCGTGGTGCGTTTTGAAGGCGGATTCTAAAATCGTTGCTTTAAGATGTTCAAATACATGCCCGGGACTGTTCACATGTCTTGACAGGGGCAAATAAGGGCAGCTTTTTGCATGAGAGCGGTGATTATTGAACCGTATTCGGAAGGGCGTTTCAGTTTGGCCGATATATTGTTGCCTACAAACAGTGCACTGTAGAAGATATACGACATTAGCGGAGTCACAGTTAAAGTTACCTTTTATATTTACGTAGTAGTCTGAAGCCGTGCTGGTGGCGCGCTGTGTAGTGGTCATGTGTGGGCATACTTTACATCAGGGTTTATTGCAGGGCATGCAGCCAGTAGTTGCCGGTCGGTTGATACGAGAGTTAGTAAGAAAGTCACCTAAATTCTTATTACGCGGGTAGACAACGCGTGGTGGTTCGTGGAATATGCTTTTTAAGCGCTCACTTTGCATTAGGATATTGTGATATTTTTTTAGCACGGTTGACACTCTTGGAGCGGAAGATGAGTGGGTTAAAACTAAGTTAGTTTGCGGGTTCCCGTTCGGGGCTTTTTTCTTACAGATTTCGTTACGGTCTAATTGGTTGTCTCGCACAATAGCGTCGTCGATAACTTTTTCCGGGTATTTTTTATTCAGGAGGGCGGTCTTGAGTTCTCGACAGTTTGAGTCAAAGTCGGCTTGGTTTGAGCAAATTATCCTAAAAAAGATTATATAGTGCCGAATGACGTATGTTCGTCTTTGATTGATGCAGTGATAAATACGCGAAAACAGAACTGAAAAAATCCGCCGTTTTTATGGGAGCGGCAATCGAACCCACATACCCCGCATAACGCGTGCGATGCACTAACCAATTGTGTTATCCCGTGAGGGCTCTTGTCTCGACTTTACCGCCGTGGTTTATGTTTACAACTCCTCTGAGGCCGGTCAACTAGCGCCGTCCCTCGACAACCGCGGGAAACATACCACGTCCTTTTCCCAGCGGCCGCCACGGAAGACGTGGTCGGAAGTCGGGGACAGCTGTTGGCATTCTCTGACTGCTGGAGCCATAGCCATAGCCCTCGTAATGCATGTAACACAAGAGGAAGATACGGAACGAGGGACTCGATAAGGACACATATCAAGGTTGCAGTCCTGATTGCCAGTGCTATAGCCGGCCGGCTTCAGAGGAGTTCTAAATATTGTTACGGTGCAAAGGGTTTAATTAAAGCCGTGAATAGGAATAAAAGCGTTGAAGGAGGCGGCCACTGATGCTGCGGTCAGTACGAGTGCGGTTCGTCCTCTACTTCCTCTTCTGCTCCACCCCTTGACGCATACCCCGCTTGGGGATTGGTCGCGACTAGTCTAGCGCTGTATAGTTTCGAGCGTGACATTTCCCCCTTCGCAGACGAAGCCCGTCGGGCGAGGCACGAGGAAGTCACAGGCGAGGGTGGAATGTCTTCAACCGGGCGACGTGGGTGAGTTCAGTCTTGCAGCTTCTCCGTCGAGGTGTCGTTACGCGCGAGATAACGTAGGTGACATCACTCAACCGATCGACGACAACGTATGGTCCCGTGTAATGCGACAAGAACTTGCTGTACAGTCCCCGTTTGCGTACAGGCGTCCACAACAATACCATGTCGCCTTTAGCGTACGAAACCGCACGGTGCCGACTGTCGTAAAGGCGTTTTGAGCGGCCCTGGGAGGCCAGGGTACGTAAACGAGCGAGGCGACGAGCTTCTTCAGCGAGACAGAGGGTGCGCGAAACGGATGGGTCGTGACCTAAAGAGAAGGGCAATATTGTATCCAGGGTGTTAGGAGGTGTACGGGCGTAGAGCAAATAGAACGGGCTGTAGCCAGTGGTCTCATGTTGGGCCGTGTTATAAGCGTATGTGATGAATGGCAAAATCTCATCCTAGTTTTTGTGGCGAGAGTCAACATACATCGCAATCATGTTGGTGAGAGTCCTGTTGGTACGCTCGGTCAAGCCGTTTGTCTGGGGGTGATAGGGTGTCGAGTGACGAAAGTGAGTTGAACAAAGACGCAGCAAGTCTTCCACAACATCAGCGACGAACTGGCGTCCACGGTCGCTGATAATCACGCGGGGAGCACCATGCCTAAGGATGACGAACCGGAGCAGGAATGTCGAAACGATGTCTGCCTTCGCGGCTGCGACAGCCGCAGTTTCTGCGTAACGCGTCAGGTGGTCGACGCAGACAATGATGTAGCGATTACCAGTCGAAGAGCGTGGAAACGGTCCGATTAAATCAATGCCGTCTTGGTCAAAGGGGAAACAAGAAGGTGTTATAGGTTGGAGTAGCCCAGATGGAATGCTCGTAGGGCGCTTGTAGTGCTGACATCGGAGGCAACTCGAGACATATTGTTGAACTTCACGGCGCATTTTCGGCCAGAAGAATCTTTCTTGGGTACGGTGTAAAGTTCTTACGTAACCCATGTGACCGGCTGTAACATCGTCATGCATGGTGCGTAGAACTGTAGCACGCAAAGGTTTTGGCACGACAAGAAGAAAACGCGCTCCCGTAGCCATGTAGCTAATCTTGTAGGGTAGCCCATCATGCAATGAGTAGCGCCGGGGAGCCGTAGGATCAGCAGCAGCAGCGAAGAGGTGCGGGATGCTTGGGTCTTTCTGCTGTTCTGAACGGAAGGTAGCAACATCGGGGAATTCTGTGTCTACAGCTGCCAAACAGTCGTCGAAATGGTCTTCTTCACGATCAGTGCACGCATTTGGCAGCCGGGAAAGACAGTCAGCGCCTGCGTGCCGACGACCACTCTTGTAGGCAATAACGAAGTCGTACTCTTGGAGCTTTAAGGCCCACCTTGCTAGTCGGCCGTTAGGGTCACGGAGGCCGGTCAACCAGCACAGCGCGTGGTGGTCGGTGATGACTGTAAAGGGACGGCCGTACACGTACGAACGAAATTTGCTGATCGCGAAGATCACAGCCAGGCATTCTTGCTCGGTGACTGTGTAATTGCGCTCAGCTTTGCTGAGGCAACGACTGGCGTAAGCGATCACATGCTCAGCACTGTTATGCCGCTGGATGAGCACTGCACCAAGTCCAACACCACTAGCGTCCGCATGTATTTCGGTGGGAGCGCCAGGGTCAAAATGGCGAAGGATAGGGCCCGACGTGAGGAGATATTTAAGCTGGGAGAACGAAGCTTCACACTCGGCGGTCCAGGTAAAGGCAGTATCTTTGTGCAAGAGGCTAGTGAGGGGAGACGCCAAATCTGCAAAGCGGGGCACAAAACGACGGAAGTATGAACAAAGCCCCAAGAAGCTACGGAGCTCTCGCACTGATTGGGGTGGCTTAAATCTCTCAACAGCGGCGATCTTTTGAGGGTCCGGTCTCACGCCATCCTTATCAACAAGGTGTCCTAAAACCAGGGTTTGACGCTCACCAAAATGACATTTCTTGGAGTTCAACACCAATCCGGCGCCTTTTAAGCAGCTGAGGACTGTCTCGAGTCGTGCGTTGTGCTCGTGAAAAGTTCGTCCGAAGACTACTATGTTGTCGAGGTAGCACAAACATATGTCCCATTTCAGGCTGCGCAGAATTGTGCCCATGAACCGTTCAAATGTCGCTGGTGCATTGCAGAGACCGAATGGCATCACGTTAAATTCAAAAAGACCGTCCGGAGTGACGAAGGCTGTTTTTTCTCGGTGGTCTGAGTTCATGGGGATCTGCCAATAGCCGGATTTTAAATCTATTGACGAAAAATAAGATGCAGAGTGCAGGCAATCTATGACATCATCAATTCTGGGCAGCGGAGAGACGTCTTTTTCGGTGATGGCGTTCAAACGTCGGTAGTCCACACAAAACCTCCAGGTACCATCTTTCTTTTGTACGAGGATCACAGGTGCTGCCCAGGGGCTGGCCGACTCACGTATGACACCTTTTTGTAACATCTCTGTGACTTGCTCAGAGATTACCTTTTGTTCAGATGGTGCCACCCTGTAAGGTTTCTGTCGAACGGGGTGCGCCGACCCAGTATCTATAGTGTGACGAGTGCGGGAGGCTGGAAGTGCCGCCTGAGAGACATCCGCAGCGAAGTCGAAGACAGAGGCATGTCGAGAAAGGATGTCGACCAACGCGTTTCGCTCATTCGAGGAGAGCGACTTATTAACCATGCTGAGAAGCTTCGAGTTCGGGAAAATAATGTCAGCAGGAGCAGCCTCATCGCCAGCACACAAAGCGGCGACTGAAATGTGGTCGTTTGTCTCGTACTCGGCCAGTTTCATATCCTGCGGTAACACCACGCTCTGCAAAGAACAGTTGAGAGCGCACACATAGCTACGTCCCCGTTCAACAGATACAACACAACGGGGCACCAGAAGGTCTTTCTTTGCACAGTTCGGGGAGAGTGGTTCTACTACAGCGTCAAATATACCGGCGTCACTTATAGCACTCACTGGTACGATCGCCAGGGGCCACGCAGGTATAACTGTGTCCTCAGAAACACGCAGAGTATCAGTATTTTTATTGATATGCGGGTCATCATCGAGTGCAGAGAACCATAAGCTGCTAACAGAAAGTTCGCCCGTCGCGCAATCGACAGTGGCACCGCAATCCCTCAAAAAGTCGATGCCCAAAATTACGTCATGGGTTGACTTGGCAAGAATTGCGAATTCCGCTTTGAACGTCCGTCCTCCGATACAAACATTGACTGTACACACACCAAGAGGGTGCAGCGGCTCCCCACCGACTCCACGAAACGAGGTTCCCTTGTCCCACTTGAACATCACTTTACGTCCCAGGCGATCTTTAAACGCATTACTCATAATTGAAACCGTTGCAGCAGTGTCAACTAAAGCCACTGTAGAAACACCGTCCACGAGCACTTGAACTTTGTTTGTCATCATAAATACTGGCAGAGGTTGTTTATCTATCGAAGGCTGTCCGGCGACCTCACCTCCATCGGTCGCGCCGGCTAGTTTCCCGGCGAAGGGGATGCAGCGCGGCGACCAGGCGATGGGGATCGGCGCTGTCGTCCAGCGGGTGGTGTTATGCTGCGATCGGAGGTGGCCGGAGAAGCATTGCGCTGCGAACTGGTCCGAAAATTGTTAGCGGAAAGCGGGAACTGAGACCAGTGACTTTCGACAGTGTGGTTAGGTCCTGAAGCAGCATACCGGGAATTCTGTGCGTGCTCTTCGCGACGACGACGGCAAAACCTTGCAATGTGGCCCGGAATCCCACACCAGTAGCAGGCAGGCTGCGGGCGGCGAATCCTGTCGGGCTGCATGAACGTACTGGGCTGTGTGTGAGGTCTGTAGGCCCGTCGACCTTCACCGTAATATTCGTCATCACGGCGTGAGTACACACCGCGTGGTGAGGACCAGGTATTCGTTTCAGCTGCTTCAAATGAGTAACGATGGCTGTCGCAGTTACCAGAGTTCCGGGAAGGGTGGACACGGTGATCGTCAAAGCTAGCAGTGTTCACGGACGGATGAAATTCTGTAGGGGCCCATGAACGTCGGGGAGCGTCATTTCGCGGAGCGTAGTAGCCGACCGGTACACGTCGCATCAGGGTATCGCATGGCGGATGGCAGTCGCAAGTGGTGTTGATGCGATGCACCGATTCGCCATGTCGGCGCAGTTCTTCCCGAACTATTTGCCTTATCGTCGATGACAAGTCCATGGCCTGGGTGTCGTCTACGCTGGCTATACTGGTGACGTTTGGCAAGCGACCAAACTTTGGTGCTATGCGACGGGTCTTCAGGGCTGCGAATGCCTGACAATGTCGTATGACGTTTTCTACTGTGTCCAGGCTCTCCTTACTGATGAGGAAAGCATACACGTCTTCAGCGATACCCTTAAGAATGTGGCCAACCCGGTCTTCCTCAGACATTGCGGGATTCACAATCCGGCACAATTTCAATACTTCTTCGATGTAGGTCATGCAAGACTCCCCAGCCACTTGTGCTCGCTGATGTAGCGTCTGCTCTGCTAGCTTTTTTTGCCAACGAATCCCCAAAGCGCTTCTTCATATCCTCCAATTGCCGGTACCAAGTGGTTAGCTTCGCCTCGTTGTTTTCAAACCACGTCAGCGCGGTGCCCGTCAAGAATACCTCGATGTTTGCCCGCTTGGCGGCCGCATCCCAGTGGTTAAACTTGCTCACCCGGTCGTAGTGCACGAGCCATTCGTCGACGTCGTCCCCTTCGTTCCCAGAGAACGAACGTGGCTCCCTGTACGGCTGCCAGTTGGCCATCGGCATGGCTTGGACTGTTTTTGCAGCCCCAGTCAGAGGTACACGCAGCGGGGAGAGACCGGCGACTCGGCGGCTTCGGCGAAGTTCCAATGGCTCCGTCTTCCTTCCACGGTTACCCAGCACCTCCACCAAAAACTGTTACGGTGCAAAGGGTTTAATTAAAGCCGTGAATAGGAATAAGAGCGTTGAAGGAGGCGGCCACCGATCCTGCGGTCAGTACGAGTGCGGTTCGTCCTCTACTTCCTCTTCTGCTCCACCCCTTGACGCATACCCCGCTTGGGGATTGGTCGCGACTAGTCTAGCACTGTACAGTTTCGAGCGTGACAATATAAACGTCCGCGGTAAAGTCCAGAGAGGAGCCGTCAGGACATATCACAATTGGTTAGTGCACAGCACGCGTTATGTGGGGTATGTGGCTTCGATCCCCCTTTTCCCGGAAAAACGACGAATTTTAGATGCGACGCTGAGAGCACCTCTTGTAGGCGGCCCTGTCCTCCTGCGTGCGTCCGTCGTCGTCGGCGTCCGCACTCTCCTCCGCTCACCCCATCTCCTCTCCGATAGCGAACACTCCCTCGCGAGGGCGTTGGATTGGATTCGATTGGCTTGGCTTGGCTTGGCTTCGAATGAATTGGATTTGGATTGAAGTAGATTGTGTTGGATTGTGTCGCGTCATAACCACGGCAGACGCACTGGCGCCGACGCATGCGCAGGTGAGAGCGAACACTCTCTCTCAACATCTGCGAGTGTGCGGCCCAGCGCGCTCTGACTCCGCCGGTGGGGGCGCTGCGCGCGGTGCTGCGCATGTGCACTACTCTCTCTCTCCGCGGTCTCCTCTCCTTCGGGCGCGCTGCGCGTATAACAGGCGGGCTGCTCTCGGCAGCCTTTCGGTCGGCGGTTGCTCTCCGCTTGCGCTTGAACCCCCCTCAGCGTCGCATCACACCAGGGTTCCCGCGAGGGGAGGTGGTCGTAATTTTTTTCTACACTTCTATTTTCGCTTATTCATCACTGCATCAAAAAAAGACGAACATACTTAATACGGCACCAGAACATCTTTCCAAAATCAGCCGAATAGCACTGGCAATCAGGACTGCAACCATAATATATATGTATGGGAAATGAGGGGCTCAGTGAATTACGACAAAACAAGGGTTGGCAGTCAAAAAAACCTCGAAAAGCAAAGGGGGAATGCGGTAAGTCTTAGAAACAGATGGGTTTTTTGAGTAAGAAAGAAAGTGGGGAAAAAATGCAAGCCGGATAGGATCCGAACCCACGACCTCCAGAATACCGGTCTGATGCGACGACCACTACGTGACTGGAGGGGCTGTTTCCCCACTACTTTCTCGGGTATTTATGTTAAGGTGTTTTTTTCTTTCCTGCATTGGGGGTGGCAGCACCACTCGGACTACTAGGGGTAACAGGGACCTTCTTTTTAAACCCTGGGTCATGACTCGAGTGTCTACGACATGTCGAGAGTGGTGAACCAGCGTGGAACTCTCTTAAGCTCGGAATGGCACCAAGACTGCGAGAACAGAGACCCTCGCTATGCATGTAGCAAATGAAAATGGGAAATGAGGGGATCGGTGAATTATGACACAATAAGGGTTGGCAGTCAAGAAAGCCTCGGAAAGCAAAGGGGGGAATGCGGTAGGTCTTCGAAACAGAGGAAGATATATATATATATATATATATATATATATATATATATATATATATATATATATATATATATATATGTTATTTTGACGAAGGCAAGTCCCTCGGCCGAAACGTTAAACGTTTTCCTTTTTCCACGTGTGTCGTTCTTTTTTTGCTACGACTTGCCGGTGTCCAAGAAATATTTTCCTGCTATATATATATATATATATATATATATATATATTTATATATTTTTTTTTCTTAAGGAAATGTTACAGCACGCTTAAAGGCAGTCCGAAGCAAACGGGACACACGGCTGGCTCTCGCGCTCTTCTCGCGGTCCACGGTGATGACGCTCCCTGTCCGGTTCACTGGTTCTACAGCTTCCTTGTAGCTATTTTACCATGGCCAATCTCCTTGAGGGGGTAAAAAGTACTTGTATCTCTTTGCGCACTACAATCACTCCCCCCGCGTCGAAGGGAGCCACCCTGGCTGCTTAGGGCCACGCTAAGACAACAGGATCATAAGAACGCTTGAGGAGTTGCACGTGGACTCTCTCGCGGCCTCGGTGACGGAGGTCTGAGGACAGGTTAGCGGCTGCACAACGCAATTGACAGGTGACGCGCGTTCGACAACTTGGTATCGGCCGGAGTACTTGGATAGCAGCTTGCTGGAGAGACCGGGAGTAGTAGCCGGTATCCAAAGCCACACCAGGGACCTGGGAGAAAAAGTAGCGTCGGGGTGGTCACTATCACGACGATGTTTTTGGTGGGACTGGACCTCACAGGTGCAAGCGCGGGCAATCTGTCGGAATTCTTCGGCGTGGCTGCAGAGTTTACAAATAGTCGTGTGGTCGGAAAAATCAGTTCGATAGGAGATAATTGTTTCGATAGTGCAGGATGGTTCACGACCATAAAGAAGGAAAAAGGAGTGAATCCTGTGGTGGACTGCATCGCCGTGTTATAGGCGTACGTCACAAAGGGATGAATCGTGTCCCAGTTGAAAAGGTCGCAAGAGATGTACTTGGCGAGCAAAACGCCAAGAGTGCGGTTTAACCTCTCCGTCATCCCATTCGTCTGCGGGTGGTAGGCAGTAGTGGGGCGGTGCGTCACCTTGCATTTTTTCATGAGAGCTTCTATCCCTTCCGAAAAAAAGACACGCCCACTATCACTTAGAAGCTCACATAGTGCTCCGTGATGGACGATGAAACGATGTAGAAGGTAAGAAGCAACTTCCCTCGACGTGGCAGTCGGTAGCCCAGCGGTCTCAGCGTAGCGCGTAAGATGGTCGATAGCTATCACGGCCCAACGGTTGCCGGCAAAATTAGCTGGCAGCGGCCCGTACAAGTCAATACCGACCCGGTCGAAAGGGCGCGCTCCGCAGGGTAGAGCCTGCAATAGACCGGTGTGTTACTGAGGCCGAGACCTCCGACGCTGGCAGTCTTCGCCTGCCCGAATAAACTTCATCACGAATGTGTACATTACTCTCCAACAATAGCGGTGTCGCAGTCGTTCCTACGTCTTCAGCACGCATCAATGGTCACAATGCAAATCAGCGTGCAAGCTAGCCCACATTGCAGTCCGCAGGTGCCTAGGGATCACGAGCAACCATTTGCGTCCCTCTGGACGATAATTGCGGCGTTAGAGCAGCTCATCACGGATGGCGAACTGCGTAGCCTTACATCGCTGCACCCGGGGAGCGGTACACAGGGTAGCAAAGTTCGCAGAGTGAGACTATTCAAGGATCCTTCCGCTGTTTCCCCGCCATGTCCTCAAATGTTTGGAATGTCGGGGTAGAGCCAATGGCCGTAAGCTGTGCCTTATCCGTGCCCAGAGGTGAACAAGAGAGTGCGTCCGCATCGTTGTGTTTTCGACCAGACCGATATATTATGCGGGTGTCATATTCGTGGAGACGGAGAGCCCAGCGGGCAAGGCGACCAGAGGGATCCTTCAGTGATGTCAGCCCGCAAACGGCGTGATTGTCTGGCACGACAACGAAGGCACGGCCGTAAGGGTAGGGACGGAATTTGGCAATAGCCCAAACGATGGCCCAACACACTTTCTTCTTGACGGAGTAATTGGATTCGGCTTTTGTAAGCGTACAGCTCGCATAGGCAACAACGTACTCGTCAAGATCTGGCTTCCTTTGGGCAAGTACAGCTCCGAAACCGACACCACTGGCGTGAGTATGAATTTCGGTAGGTGCACAAGGATCGAGTGGCGCAGTATAGGGGGTGAGCTAAGCAGCCTACATAATGTCAAAAAGGCTGCCATCGCATGCAGGAGACCAGGTTGGACAAGTCATGGCTTCCGCCGAGGAGCCTGGTCAGAGGTGCAATAATGAGTGCAAAATTTGGACCGAATCGCTGTAAATATGAACTAAGGCCAATAAAACGGCGCAGGGCTTTTAGAGTGGTCGGTTTGCACTCTAATTTGTACTATTGAGTGGTCGGTTTCGGGAAGTCGGTCACACCTTGAAGCTTAGCAGGTTCAGGGAGAACACCGTCATTTGAAACCACATGACCTAGAATCGTGGGCTTTCGGGTCTCATAATAGCACTTCTTAAAGTTTAGCTGTAGACAGCATCCGTCAGGCACTGCAAAACTTCCTCTAGACGAGTAAGATGGGTGTCGAAATGGGGGAAAAACATAACAATATCGTCCAAGTAACATAAACAAATTTTCCACTTCAGGCCACTCAGAATGTCGTCCATCAAGAGCTCAAAAGTGGCGGCCGCATTACATAACCCTAACGGCACTATGTTAAATTCGTATAATTCGTCGGGGGTCACAAAGGCGCTTTTTTCCCGGTCATCGTCTGCCATCGACACCTGTCAATAACCGGAGCGCAGGTCCAGCGATGAAAAGAACTCAGCTCCTTGCAGATCCTCTTAGGCATTGTCCATCCGGGGCAGAGGGTAAACGTCTTCCCGAGTGATCTTGTTAAGTGGGCGGTAATTAACACAAAATCAGATAGATCCATCATTCTTGAGAACCATTACGACTGGAGCAGCCTAAGGGCTAATAAATGTCGAATGACGCCAAGCTGGAGCATATTATCAACATGAGTTTCGAGGACAGAACGTTCTTTGGCGGAAACGCGATACGGGCGCTGGCGCAAAGAACGATAAGAGCCAGTGTCGGTTCGATGAGAGAAGGTTGATGTGCGCCCCAAAAACGTCTTCTGACAGTCGAAGGTGAATTGAAAACGCTTAAGAAGGGTCAGAAGCTGGTCGCGCTGAAGCGGATCGAGGCTGTCGTCTACGGCGGTAAGGAAGGCAGCAGAGTCAAAATGAAGAGGTAGGCTCATTGAATTGATTGACAGAGCAGATGACACATCCGGGAAGTTGACGAGGTGGCTGCCAATAGCTTCCACAAGCGCCAAAATACTCACCACGAAGCACAGTTAGGGGGGAAGGAGATGCATTGTAGACCGCCATAGTGCCTGCTCCATGCTCGATAATAAGGACGGCATTGGCCATAGGTACCTTTGCGGTAGAAAGAAAAATTAGAGGGCGTGAACACGACTGGTCCTGGGAAATTGTGTCTCAGGTCACTGGTATGAGAACGGCAGAAGCTGACGTAATTGTGCAATAGTCGGCGCCGGATAGCATAAAAGAAAGTGGAATACTCTCCGTTTCGGTGTCAAACAGAGGAAGTAACGCAAGCTCATCACGGGCACAGACAATAATGGTGCTACGACGTGACAGGAAGTCCCACCCCAAGACTATGCGTTGAGAACAAGAGAGCTGGACGACAAACTCGATGATGTACAGCTCATTTTGCACTAAAATTCGGGTGGTGCAAACTGCCAGAGGCTGGACGTGATGCGCGGTGGCGGTGCAGAGACGAAGACAGGAAATTGGCGTCCTCACTTTTCTTAATTTAGGGCATATTTCGTCGTCCATAACTGATACCACAGCTCCTGTGTCAACCAAGACGCAAGTGGGGATTCCTTCCACCTCAACTTCAATTGTGTTCGCAGAAGACAGACAAGGGCTTGGGTGTTTCGACGGCGCCGCAGTTCCTGCCTACGGAACTGCGACGATCAGTTTTCCTCCTGTGCATTCGGATGACGCCGCATCGGCGAGATGGAACGGCTTCGAGGAGATACGGACCGACGGGTACCGGAAGAGATTCGTCACGAGAAGGCGGAGAATAGGCCGACTCGGCATGGGCGTTGTTGTAAATGCGGTAAGGAATATACGCGTTATCATCGTAGGCTGGCTGCCGGTAAGCATCTCCTCGCGGCGGACCCCACGGTGGCAATAACGTGCGACGTGGCCAGAAATTCAACCGGACAAACATATTGGGCGGTTATCACGCGTTCGCCAGAGGTTGGTGTGGAGCGGCGGCGAGCGAACCTGAGTAAGATGTGGCGGCTGCTGTGGGTGGCGTCGGGGCACATATGCGTTAGTCGGGGCCCGAGCTGGAACTTCAGCGTAGCAAAGTGGCGCCGCAACATGCAAGGGTTCGGGAGCAACCAAGATGGCTTCAGCGACTTACTCCCGAAATATGTGACTGAGTGGTGACGACTGGGCAGAATCTTGTGTCGGCGACGACTGACTGCAGCGATACACAAGAGAAGAGAGACGTCTGCCGGGCGACCTCCTCACGAATCATATCTTTGATGCGCCGCAGCAGGGACGGGATTTCGTCGACTTCCAGGATAAAGGAAGAAAAAGGTAGGAGACGGCGCCACCGGAGAAACGTGAAGCCTATACATAAAAAGTAAAATTGATGTCGTTCTAGGGCGTCACCGCACCACGTGATGCCAACGAGAGGCCGCGCGCCACCGTCTGATTGCGCGCGGCGGGATTTATGGGCCGCCGTGCGCTCTTTTATTTCATCTGCTTTAAACTTCTCTGCGGCCCGTTATCGCAAACCCTCTATATTTTGTTTTTTCCCACGGCTTCTATATTTTGCACGTACGCGGCACGCCCACCCACACGCACGCTGGTATGAGGTTGTCTGCGCCACTGAACTGCTGCGGGTCACGCTGGCGGATCGCTCCAGAGCAGATCACAGCCGGCGGGAAAGGTGGCGCGGGGTGTTGGGCATGGCTGACACAGTGGGAGATAGCAGGGTGCGACTGCAGAGCTCCAGACTCGAGGGTAGACGGGGTGAGCTAAGGCGCAGAGCCCGAATACTCCACCAAATTGTAAGATGGGTTTATTTCCGAAGGAAATGAAGCACGACGCTCAGCCAAGGCAGTCCTAAGCGAACGGAGCACACGGTTGGCTCTCGTGCGCACTTCTCCAGGGGAGTAAAGATCGTTTCCCCGAACTCCGGTGTCGATCAGGAACCCAATCGCCCGGGCTCCGGTTGATTTGGCAGGAGGGTGGCTGGGCGATGGTGTTGAAGTTCTTGAAAAAGGCGATCGAATTGACGAAGTCGAGGCGTTGAAGTTGATTACGTGAAACGGAAGTTTATGTACAGCTATTTACAGTAGGATAACCGGGTACATGAGTAATGAAAAGAAAAACTTCCCACTGCAGCTGGACGCTAGCTCCGAGTGCGCACAAATCACTCGAGCTCCTCAACTTCGTCTAACTCTTCCTATTCTCGGAGCGTACACAAACCACTCGAGAAACAACGGCCGAGACCCTGTCTCGATGCAAGATCCGTCTAGATGCCCGGTGCGGCGCTGCACCCTAAACCTCCGACGCGATCTTAACCTTCGACTAGGGGGCTCCCAAATCCCAACCTAGCTTTAACGGTCGAGACTCCTTGTCTCGCCGGGAACTGCCATCTCGGCGCTCAGACAAGAACCATTTCCAACGACCAAGTTCGGCGTTTTAAAACCTCGAGATCACCCTCTCTCGGGAACACCCCTGTAGCGTTCGTACACGCGTATGGGAGTGCCCGAATTCACGTTGACAGCTGTCACTCAGCACGTCACGGAATATTCAATGAGTCGCCCCCATCTCTGGGTCAACGGGCCGCCCGCGGGCGCCAGGGGCGAGAGCGAAAGACGCGCCTGTGCGTCATGCTGACCGGGCGTGTACACAATAGACAATCGTGCGGTGCTCGTCCTGACGCCGGTAATCCCACCGCCTCTGCGCGTCGGGCAGACGTTCCTCGAATCTTGCGGTGGTGTCCGCATTCTAAATGGAAGATTATCTTTGAGGAATGCGGTGGGCCAGACAATCCGCCTCCCGTGCGCGCCGCGCCGAATTAGCGGTGGTTGCAGCGCAGTGCCGGCAATGCTACGTCGCCAGACAGAGCGGCGGGTTCTCACGCGCAGCCCGGGCTCCTGGCTGCTAATCTCATAAGTGGACACTACAACTCCCCCCTTTAAGAGGCTTACTGAACCTCTTGGTTCAGTCAGTCCGAAAAGAATTTAAAAGCGCCACTTGTCTCTTCTCTCCTTCCGCAATAACAGCGGTATAAACAAACAAAAACAAACACGTGGACGGAGCTAGGTATAACCACAAATGAGCCCTCTTCTATTTCTCCAGCTGATCCGACTTCGTCTCGCCTAAACTACAAACACAACCTATTTACTAGCCGTCAACAGGGACGGAATACTCTAACAACCCGCAAACACACCAAAAAAAGATGCTAAAAACGGTAAGTGCGAGTAAAAAGAAATTGGGTCGTGTCTCCGGAGCTCGTAAACGCCACGAACAACGAGACAACTCAACCTAAAACCCTGATGCGCGCTATCACTGCAAACACGCACAAACATTCTGGCACTCGACAACAAGAACAAAAAGGGATAAGGACTGGTAAACAACACTGGCAATGTTGCCGCCAACAAAAATAAAACGTTAAGAAAGTTTGAATCGTCACTTTGCGCACGCACGCGAATGTCCTCCATCACGGCGTAGCCTGATAACGTTCCTTCAAGAATGTTCGTCGGTGCTTTCGCTCACTTGCGTTGCACAGAAAATTCAGTTTGGTGGGCGGATCGATCTATTCGGTGCATAGATCGAGCACTCAAGGCATCTCGTCGCGCACAACCGCGGCACACACACACACACACATCCACCACCAACGAAAAATGACGGGTGAACGGGAACGTTCACGTCCGTCGTGGCGGTGTTAAGGCTCGGAGGCTGTTCAATACTAGCTTCCCCAAGCAACAATCTGAAAGCAGGGGAGTGCATTTGCGTACTTCCAGCCCCCTCTGCAGATGATCCAGACCGCGTAGCGTTGCAATGTCAACGCAAGTCTCGACAATTAAGCCCCATGAGGCGAACACAACTTCGGTGAAGACGGAGTGGTATCGTAAAATGCGACCGCTTCCTGTCCCATAGGCCAAGTGACCATGCCTCTCCAATGCCTCAACGTAAGGCAATGCTGCGCGCTGGCAGCGTGAGCGCAGGGTTGATGCTGGAGCGGAATGTCGGCCCGCGAACGCGACGACCTTCTCGGGATCATTCTTTCCCCTACGCACAGACTGCCCCACCACAGCAACCTCACAAGTACCTGTCATTACCAAAAACCGCTCGTGCACGCTATGTGCGGTCTGAGCAGAAACCTGACAAAGACAGTTTTTCGGGCGTCCCAGCACGCACTCATCCTGGCACAATTCAGAACTAGGGCCTGTGACACACTGCCAGGTCGCAAAACTTAGTGCGTCAACCCATCCAGCGTGGCTCCCGACTAAATCTCGGCAATGGCCGCAACCAACACTAAAGCTACGAAGCTCTATCTCGGACACCGGTTTCGCGAGATCGCCGATTGCGTCTCGTTCCTCTGTTTCAACTAGCTGCCTCCTCACAGGGTGTTTCCCTCTCCTTCGCAACCTCCTCGGGAGCTCTCACTTTTGGTTTCGCAGTCTCCCCGCATGCGTTTTCGTGTTCTCCGTCGGCCTCCTCGGTTACACTCTCACCATCAAGACTACCAAACCCACGCGACATCTCCGTGTCGTTCCTACCCTCTTCAAACGTTCTGAGCTCCTCATCCCCCATCTTCTCGCGTTCTCTCTCGCTTCCTCTTCCATTTTCTACATGTTCAGCCCAGTCTACCTTCTCAGCTCCCTTATCCGCCTTTAACTCCTGCTTTTCGTCAGCCTGATCGTCGACTCCGTCTCTTTTACGCTCAGTCTCGTCACATGCTTTCTCGTCTTCTATCTCCTTTCTCTTCTGGGCGAGCTCCTGAACGCCCGACACGGAGTTCGCTTTCTCGTGCAACTTTCGAGCGTAATTGGGAGCGCGGCGGGCCCCGAGATGTTCCTGCGCGACTCCAGTCACCTCCGGTCCACCGACTAGAATTTGGGTACTGCCCGTGCCAGCAAGTTCAGCATGCATTATCGCAGTGTCTGGTGCTACAGCAACTGGCGGCCATACGCTCACAACAACGGGGCTACCCTTTCACTCTGCTCTTATATCGGACGCACTCGCTGGAACAGTCCTCGCGCTCTCTTCTCTTTCCATGCAACTGTCCCCGGCTGAGCCGCTCGCCTCACCTGCGCAGCCACGGCCGCCTATCTCGTTCTCGCGCGGCTTCGAGTTGAAAAACGGGCTGCCCCCATTCAACTTTGCTGTCAGTGCATAACTGGGCCCGCTCGACGGGTTCTGCCCTATGCGCTGCAACTCCACCCCCAAATTTCGCCCGCGAGGCTGCTCGTCTCGTTCGAGCATCGCTTCATTATACCGCTCTACGGCATCACCGGACGCGCTTACCTCGTCACTCCTCATCCCAGTGTCCATCTCCACGCGTCCGACATCGGCGGAAATGTTAGCCTCATGTAGGGATTCACGGCTGCTTACTTTATCGTCGCAATGTTCACCTTCCAAAGACTGGCCGGAACCATTCAACTTCGCGGTCGCTATAGAACCTGCTGGGCCTGTGCCCCATTGTTTCTGCTCGCGGGTGTCCGAGCGCAAGGGCGTCTGCCTTCTGCGCTCCAGCTCCAACTCATACCTTCGCAACCGCTCTTCAGATTCGAGCCTCAGCTTTTGCATGCGCTCCTTAAATTCTCGCGCCTCACTTCTCTCTCGCTCCTCCGCTTCACGCGCTCTTCCTCCGCTTGCCGCACTTCTTTTCTCTCTCGCTCCTCGTCTTATCGCGCTCTTTCCTCCGCTTTGCGCGCTTATTTTCTCTCTCGCTCCTCCGCTTCGCGCGCTTCTTTTCTTTCTCGCTCCGCCGCCTTTCTCTCCCGCTCCTGAAACGCCAACTGCATTCGTTTAATAATTAGTGTTTCTGACTCCACTTGGAGAGATCCTCCTGCTGCCGAGCCTCCTTGAGGTGGCGCCTCATGCGTCTGACCATTTCCGTCTCCTTCTGCCATGTTCGCCAGCATGCTCCTCGTGACTACCATGCAATCTCAGACTCAGCCTACACCGCCACAACAAAGCGCAAGAAATCCCACTCACCCGCACCTCCGGTCGCCGGCTGCCGCGTCGTTGGCCCCGTGCGCTGGTTGGCTCTGTAGCTCCACTCTGCGCGGAGCTCGGCCGCCGCCGATGAAGGCGGGCTTGCGTCCGCTTGCTGCCCCTGGTTGTGGCCTGGCGATTTCTTCTGCCAAATCCTGCCGGCTGCACCAGTGAAGATCCGTTTCCCCGAAGTCCGGTGTCGATCAGGAACCCAATCGCCCGGGCTCCGGTTGATTTTTTTGAAGATCTTGAAGATGGCGGTCGAGTTGACGAACTCGAGGCGTTAAAGCTGATTAAGTGAAACGGAAGTTTATGTACAGCTATTTACAGTAGGATAACTAGGTACATGAGTAATGAAAAGAAAAACTTCCCACTGCAGCTAGACGCTAGCTCCGAGTGCGCACAAATCACTCGAGCTCCTCAACTTCGTCTAACTCTTCCTATTCTCGGAGCGTACACAAACCGCTCGAGAAACAACGGCCGAGACCCTGTCTCGCCGCAAGATCCGTCTAGTTGCCCGGTGCGGCACTGCACCCTAAACCTCCGACGCGATCTTAACCTCGACTAGGGGGCTCCCAAATCCCAACCTAGCTTTATCGGTCGAGACTCCTTGTCTCGCCGAGAACTGCCAGCTCGGCGCTCAGACAAGAACCATTTCCAACGGCCAAGTTCGGCCTTTTAAAACCTCGAGATCACCCTCTCTCGGGAACGCCCCTGTAGCGTTCGTACACGCGTATGGGAGTTCCCGAATTCACGTAGACAGCTGTCACTCAGCACGTCAGGGAATATTCAACGAGTCGCCGCCATCTCTGGGTCAACGGACCGCCCGCGGACGCCAGGGGTGAGAGCGAAAGACGCGCCTGTGCTTCATGCTGACCGGGCGTGTACTCAATAGACATTTGTGCGGTGCTCGTCCTGACGCCGGTAATCCCACCGCCTCTGCGCGTCGGGCACACGTTCCTGGAATCCGGTGGTGGTGTCTGCATTCTCAATGGGGGATTATCCTTGAGGAATGCGGTGGGCCAGACAATCCGTCTCCCGTGCGCGCCGCGACGAATTAGCGGTGGTTGCAGCGCAGTGAGGGCAATGCTGCGTCGCCAGGCAGAGCGGCGGGTTCTCACTCGCAGCCCGGGCGCCCGGCTGCTAATCTCATAAGTGGACCTTACACGGTGGATACATCATTAATAAGTAATTATTGATGTAGGTGACGTAATTAACTAAAATCGATTAATCAACTTCTTGGTGGCTGCAGTAACCAGGCATGTTGGTATAGTAAAGTTAGACCTAATCGTCTTTCTACGGAGTTTTCATTCGCAGAATAGTTCTAGCGCATCCGTAGTTCAAGATATCAAAAGGCAAGTTTAAATGCCGTTCGCATGATTACGCATGCTAGAAGTCAAGGCCGGCGCATAGCTCCTCCCTTTTGTTTTGTGTTTCGATAGCGGTTCCGAGTACTGCAGACGACGATAATGTCAGCCAAGAATGAATGGGTTCGAGTTAATACTTTTCCTGTGGCTTCACCCCTTTGCCGTACTGAACACGATACACAGCAGGCACGTCACAGAAGGGAGCAGCTTTGCGCCGGTGCAGACTGTCTTGCATGCGTAATCATGCGAACCGCACTTAAATTTCGCCGTTTTATATCTATGACTACGGATGCGCCCGAAGAATTCTGCAAATTGAAACTGCGTAGAAACATGATTGCCTCTATCTTTCGAATGCAAGCATGTGTGGTTACTGTAGCCACTAAAAAGTGCATTAATCAGTTTTAGTTAATCACAATTCGGAAATAAATATAACCTCCTACTTATTTGTCCCCCTAGACGCATAACCTCAATGTAGCGGTCGCATTTGCGAAAATGTAAACGCCTATTTTTAAAAAAACCTGTCGACCTAACTTTAATCACCCTGTATATATATAAATATATATATATATATATATATATATATATATATATATATTTATATATATATATTTATATATATATATATATATATATATATATATATATATATATATATATATATATATATATATATATATATATATATATATATATACATATATATATATATATATATATATATATAAATGTCGTCATCGTCAGCATCACCAGCCTATCTACGCCCAGTGCAGGGCAAAGGCCTCTCCGATTATTCTCCAATTACCTCGGTCCTGCGCCAACTGTGACCAATTTATCCCCGCAAGCTTCTTGATCTCATCTGCCCATCTAACTTTCTGCCGCCCACTGCAACGCTTGCCTTCTCTAGGGATCCACTCTGTTACCCTTAATGACCAGCGGTTATCTTGCCTTCGCATTACATGCCCTGCCCACGTCCATTTCTTCTTCTTAATTTCTACTAATATGTGTTTAACACCAGTTTTCTCCCTGACCCACTCCGCTCTCTTCTTGTCCCTTAATGTTACACCTATCATTTTCCGCTCCATTGCACGCTGAGTCGTTCCCAATTTAAGTTGAACCCTCTTAGTGAGCCTCCAGGTTTCTGCCCCGTAGGTGAGTGCCGGTAAGATACAGCTGTCATACACTTTCTTCTTCAGCCGCAATGGTAGGCTGCTATTTATTATCTGAGAATGTCTGCCATATGCACCCCACCCCATTCTGATCCTTCTAATTATCTCTGCCTCATGGTTGGGATCTGGGGTCACAACTTGGCCTAAGTAGATATATTCGTTTACCACTTCCACTACCTCGCCACCTATCTCAAACTGCTGTGCTGTCCCGAGGTTATTGATCATTACTTTACTTTTCTGCATATTAATTTTCAGGCCCACGGTTCTACTCTGTTCGCCCAGTGCGGAAAGCATGCTTTGCAATTCGTCCACCGAGTTACTTAGCAAGGCAACGTCATCTCAAATCTGAGGTTACTGAGGTATTCCCTATTATCCCTTACTCCCACCTGTTCCCAATCCAACGTTCTGAATACTTCTTGTAAGCATGCTGTGAATAACATTGGAATGGTTGTGTGTCCTTGTCTGGCACCCTTCCTTATAGGTATTTTACTGCTCTCCCTCTGGAGGATGATGGTAGCTGTAGACCCATTGTAGATATCCTCTAGTATTCTTACATAATGCTCATCTACCCCCTGGTTCCCTAATGCCTGAATGACTGCTAGGGTTTCGACCGAGTCAAATGCTTTCTCATAATCTATGAAGGCTATATATAGGGGTTCAGTATACTCAGCGCACTTCTCTATCACCTGATTGATCGTGTGAATATGGTCCATTGTTGAATAACCTTTACGGAACCCTGCTTGTTCTTTACGTTGACTAAACTCTTAGGTTGCAGAGATTCGGTTAGCGAATACCTTGGTAAATTCTTTGTAGACGACTGACAGTAAGCTGATCGGCCTGTAATTTTTCAAGTCCTTCATGTCGCCTTTCTTATGAATTAGGATGATGTTCGCGTTCTTCCAAGATTCAGGTACCATTGCGGTCATTAGGCGTTGCGTATACAGGTTTGCCAGTGTTTCAAGTACAATTTCTCCGCCATCCTTCAAGAGGTCTGCTGTTATCTGATCCTCACCAGATGTTTTGCCCCCTTTCATTTCTTTAAAAGCCTTCCTTACTTCTTCTGTCGTTACTGGTGGGATGTCTATCTCCTCTGAACTACTGTCTCGTTCGGCATTATCCTGTGTGTCCCAGCTACTGTACAGATCCCTGTAGAACTCCTAGGCCACTGTGACTATTTTATCCTTTTTTGTGATGGCATTGCCTTGCTTATCCTTAACTGCATACATCTGATTTTTCCCCACGTCAAGACATCTCTTCACTGCTTTCAGGCTACCTCCGTTCTTTACAGCGTATTCGATCCTCTTTATATTATACTTCCGTATGTCAGCTGTGTTACGCTTAATGATTAACTTCGAGAGCTCGGCTTCTTCTGTTCTGTCAGCTGCGGTAGAGATCCTCATGGTTTGCCGTTTCCTGATTAGATCTTTTGTATTGTGTGAAGGTGTACCTGTATACTGTCTAGCCATAGCGCCCCGACTTCTACTGCACACTCCGTGATAATGCGTGTAAGGTTGTCGCTGGCTTCCTGTGTCGTAAGCTCGGCTTCCTCGTTAAGGGCGGAATATCGGTTCTGCAGTGCGATCCTGAATTCTTCTACTTTATGTCTTACTGTTAGCTCATTTATCGACTTCTTTCGTACTAGCTTGTTGCGCTCCCTCCTCAGATGTAGCCTAATTTGAGATTTTACCATACGGTGGTCACTGCACCTTACCCGTGCGAGCACTTCCATTACCTATACGATGCCAGGTTTATCGCATATTATGAAGTCTGTGTCATTTTTGTGCTCCCATTCGGGCTCATCCAGGTCCACTTCCGACTTTCCCGTTTACAGAAGAAGGTATTCATTATGCGTAGGTTATTCCGTTCTGCAAACTCAACCAGTAGGTCCCCCTGCTATTTCTACAGCCCAGACCATAGTTCCCAACTGCCTTGTCTCGAGCCTGATTCTTGCCTACTTGAGCATTGAACTCCCCCATAACTACGGCATACTGTGTTTTTACTTTAGCCATTGCCGATTCCACATCTTCATAGAAGCGTTCCACTACTTGGTAGTCGTGGCTGGATGTGGGCGCGTAGCCCTGCACCACCTTGAGCCTGTACCTCTTACTGAGCCTAATTACAAGACCTGCTGCACTTTCGGTAATGCTGTAGTATTCGTCTATCAGAAATCAGAAAATCTTTATTTCATGAAGAAAATCAGATACAAAAAATAGGTGAGAAGCCATCTGTATCCATAGCCGACATGGCTAGTAATGGATCCTTAACATAATATACACAAAAACACAATCCAACACAATATTACAAAGATAAAATACAATGTGCACGAGAAAAATATACTGTGAAAAGTTAACACGGTGAAGCATAAAGCTCAGACATGAAGTATTTTTTAACGAATGAGTACTATATCTGTTTCGTTTTAATTTGACTGGTATATTATTTAATAGTTTGGCTCCCAAGAAGGAAATGGTGCGGGACCAAATACATTGTGTATTCTTGGTAAATTTAAGTTGCACTGGTGGGCGTGTCTGGTATCTAATTTGGATTGTATGAAACTGAATGACCGGTTAGGTGTGTTTAGCATTTTTTGGGCCAGTAAAGTTGTCTTGAAGTCTATTGCTACAATAAATGGCATGATTTTAGGTCTTGAAAAGATCGGGCCGTACGTCAATATTCTAATCGCTCTCTTTTGGAGTTTCGCAATAATGTCAATATATGACGCATACGTGAATCCCCAAGATTTTATACAGTACGTAAGGTGAGAGTGGAAAATACTATGGTACAATAATCGTAGTGTTTTACTGTCAAAGTGTTTCCGTGCTTGAATTAATGTGTAGCAACCAAACGACAAGTTTTTGCTAAGTGCTTCTATATGGGGTGCCCAGTTTAGCGACTTGTCAATTATTACTCCTAAATATTTATGTTGCTCAACCTTACTAAGTGCGGTATTTTCCAAGAATAATTTGCAATCTACTGTTACGTTTTTTCGATTAGAGCAGAAGACTATAAAATTTGTTTTTGTAATGTTGAGAGCTAACTTATTACTGGTAAACCACTTCAATATATTACGTAATTCTAGGTTGGCTAAAGTTTCGGCTTCTTTTAAATTGCGATCAGAGGTGAGTAAAGCAGTATCATCGGCGTAGATAGTGGTTTCGGCGTGTCTTAGCGAATTTGGAAAGTCATTCATAAATAGAGAAAATAATATGGGACCGAGTACAGACCCCTTGGGTACACCAGCTTTGACAGCTTTTAAGTCAGATTTGCTGTCAGCTATCTGCACGAACTGTTTCCGGTTCGTCATGTAGCTGCGAAAAAAGTTTAATGCTGGCCCTCGAAACCCATAACGGTCGAGTTTTTGCAAAAGAAGGTTGTGGTCAAAGGTATCGAAAGCCTTTCGGATATCAAGATATATGCCTATTGTAACACGAATATTATTTAGGGCTTGGTTAATTACTTCTGTAACTTGACTAACTGCAGTTGTGGATGAGTAATTTTTTCGGAAGCCGTGTTGTTTCGTTGTTAAGATATCGTATTGTTCTATGAATTCTATTACCCCCTTTGCTATTAGCTTCTGAAATAACATATTAATACACGATAGAATTGTTATAGGACGGTAGTTTTCAATCAAGTTTGGATCACCTCCTTTATATAGGGGCTCTACTCTCCCAATTTTTAGCTGCTCGGGGTACGCTCCAGTCAAAAAAGATTTAGTAAATATTTTTTCCAGTAGGTAGCACAAAATGTCAATGTTTTGTTTTAATATGTTAATCGATATTTCGTCAAGACCCATTGGCGTGTTTGATTGCATATTTCTACTCACATCGATTATTTCTGAAGCGGTTATCTCTCTGAAAGCGAAGCTGTTAATAATCGGCGGAGGTGGCATGACGGTTTCTTCATCGCTGAAGGTATTAGTTATCTGGTTGCTTATATTAACAACGAAATCATGGAACTGCGTAGCAAGGGTAGCATGGTCGCAGTTTAAAACGCTGAAATTACGAAGTGTGCTAAGCTTGTGTGAAGGCTTTATAACAGAGTTTATGATGCGCCAGATTTCTTTTGAGTTGCCGCTATTTTGTAGTATTAATTTACTAAAATAATCTTTTTTCTGCTTGCGTATAAGTGAAAGAGACAGGTTACACAGAATTCTATGTTGTTCTTTATAATATTTATTAACTTTGTGTTGTTTCATTTTACTCAACCAGTGATCTCTGTTTTTAATCACTTTAGGTAAGTCAGTTGTCATCCAGGGACAAATGGGAGTTGAGAAGCGCAATGCTCTACGCGAGCTGTTCGCAATTTTGATGCAGCTTTGTTGTAATGTTTTAGAAAAACGTTTATACAATAAGTTAATATCAGTGTCGATATCTTCATTAAAGCTTCTTTGTTGCATTATTGTTCTTGTTTTTACATAGTCCCATCGCTGCGATTTATGTATTGTAGATTTAAATTTTGAAATTCGACTGTTTGGGGCAATGATGTAGGTAGGATAATGGTCCGCGACATTTTCCGCAATAATGTCCGCTTCAGTTGAGTCCGGACAAAAATTAGACAGAATGTGATCGATGATCGAGGAAGAGACGTCAGTCACTCTACTAGGGCGTGTTATGTGGTTTTTAAAGCCGTATGAGTACAGCTAGTTTTGATAATCACTACTTGAACTATCTGCTGTGTTAATATTGAAATCACCGCAAATTATCACCTTTGTGTTCATGGTAGCAAAGTGTTGCAATATTTCCTCAAACCTTTTTAGAAAAACCTGTATTCGTGAGCCAGGTGGCCTGTAGATCACACCGATTGTAATCTCTGCATCCAGCTCGACAAACATCATTTTGTATTCACTTTTTGTTTCCGTTATGTCATTTAGTTCCTTAAATTTAATTGCATTAGACAAGTAAAGTGCAACACCACCTCCTCTCGAATCGGTTGTTCTAGGTAGTGAAAGGAAATCGTAATTAGGCATGTTGATAAATTCTTTTTCTTTCAACCATGTTTCCGTTATGGCTAGTATGTTGCATGGAAACGTGAGCCGAGACACTAAGGTTACTAAATAATCAAAATTTTTGTTAAGGCTTATAGCATTGCAATGAAGAAGGTTTAAAGTGCTGCAGCTAATGTTCGCCATAGCAGTTTTCGGTTTGCCGTTAACGCTAAATGGGTGTTCACACTATTTTGGCTAAGTCGGCCCGAGTAGCAATGTGAACTGCACTGGAGTTTTCTGTCTTCCTGGCAAGTATCTTAGATTCAGCCACCCATACGAACTTCCATTTATTTTCTTTCTTTTTGGCGATGGCCATGCCGAACAGAACTTTGTATTCGGGACACAGGTGCTCGTTCACATATAATGGACATGTTTCTGCGAAACCGATATCGCAAGTCGTTAGCCTTTTCTTCCTTGCGGCCTGCAGTAGCTTATCTCTGGCTGACCGTGACCCAAACCTAACAATTATGTTAGTCTTGGTCGGCTCTCTCTTGGGCACGAGGTGAACTACGTCTATGTCTGACCGCTCCAGCTTCGCTTCCACTTTGTCTCCTATTCTCTGGATAATTTCTACTAGCGATTCCTTAGGTTCCTGTGGGGTGCCCTTTATTTCAATGTTTTGCTTCCTAGTGAACCGCTTTAGTTGCGTCATTTCTGTTTGCATGTCGCTCACGTAACACTCAAGTTCTTCCTTTTCTATTTTGAGTGTAGCGTGCTCTTTTTTCAGTGAATCAAGCACCTGTTTCATTTTGCGCAGTTCTTCAAAAGTCTTGTTCATGTTGTTCACACCCCTCACTACGTCATCAAGTTCTTTTTTGACGGAAGCGTTCTCGTCTTGCATTTCTTTTTTTAGAGCCGCATTTACGTCGATAACAAATTTCAACAGCTCTTTTATCGACGAGAGTGCCTTCTCCGCCATTACAACAACGAGCGATCCAAGCTTGTCTAAATAAACAAATAAAAAAAATCGTGCTTCACAAACCTGCAATAGCATAGGAGAGTGATTAGCGCTGCCCGCAGCGGTGCTTCCTATCTTGGATCGCTCCTTGTAGTTGCCAGCTATGCTTTTATTGACTAGAAATCCCACTCCCATTTCTCTACTGTTCTCTAGACCACGGCAACATAGGAGGAGTCCATTTTTCAGCGCCGTAAAGGCTTCGCCTACCCTCCTAACCTCGCTAAGCCCTATTGCATCCCATTTAATGCCATCTAATTCCTCGAGCAACACCTCGAGACTTGCTTTGCTAGATAACGTTCGCACGTTAAACGTTGCCAGATTCGGATTCCATTGGCGGCCTGTCCGGATCCAGGGATTCTTAGCACCCTCTGCTGCGTCACAGGTCTGACCGCCGCCGTGTTCAGTTGCTTGGCAGCCGCTGGGGACTGAGGGCCGAGGGTTAATTGGCGTATTCATGGGAGGTTGGGGCCGTTACTACACCAGGGTGACCAATCCTGCTCTGGTGAGTGAGTGCATTACCGGCAATGGTCGCCGGGGTCAGGCCGCACCCCAAGCCTCTTTATGCAATTCTATCGATACGCGGATTTTTTTTAATCCGGTGGGAATTGTCGGGCACCGGGATTCGAGCCACGGTCCTTCTGCACGCGAAGCGGGTGTTCTACCTTTACGCCATCGCTGCATCTGCATGCCGTTATCTGCGTTCCAAGCAAAGCGCGACTTCCTTTCTTTATTTTTATGCCGCACGGGCTACCACATTCAGATAAGCAAACTGTTTCGCCCTAACGTCGCTATCCCAGAATAATCGCATGTGATCTACAATTTTCTGGATGTGAATCGACGGTTCCAGAAACACTCGCGCCGAAAGATAAAACGCCTGCAGAGCAGACGCCTCGGCGTTCGATTCTGCGACGCTCGCCGACGCAAGTCACTTTGTTCACCGCTGCTTCGCCGCCTCTGTATTCTTTTGAGTTGTTAGGGGAGCACAAGTTCGGTCCAATAAACTTGTTTCTCCTTCAAGACAACTGCGTCGTCCTTTGCTTCGTAACATCTGGTGGAGGTGCTGGGTACTCACCCTTTTTGCTCTCTCCGACATCTGGGAGCCGCCAAGCCAGCCCAACTAGAGAAAGCCGCCGACCGCAAGGAGTGCTACCCGAGTTCGGTCTCATGCCAGAAGCGCCCAAGAGAAGGAACGCTGCAACCAACACCATGGTGCACGAAACAACGTCGCCAATCGTCCTGCAGCAGCCCCGGGAACCGCCTTCGTTCCGGGGAGCCCCCGCTGAAGACACCGAAGAATGGTTGGAGAAGCTGGAGCGCGTCCGCATCTTCAGCAGGTGGGACGACGAAGAAACTTTCCGGCATGTGTTCTTTTACTTAAGATGCTGCTCGAACTTGGTTCTAGAACCATCAGAGTTCTTTGACCGACTGGACTCAATTCAAAAGGGAGTTCCTTAAGACCTTCACTACCGTTGTGAGAAAAGAGCGAGCTGCGCTTTTGCTTGAAACTCGAACGCTGCACCCCAACGACGGTGTCGTGATCTTCGTTGAGGAGATGAAGCGACTTTTTCGCCGTGCGGACCCCGAAATGACCGAAGAAAAGAAGCTCAGGTTTCTAATGCGAGGAGTGAAGCAAGAGCTTTTTGCTTGTCTAGTCCGTAACCCGCCGAAGACGGTGGCTGAATTCGCGTCTGAGGCGGCCGCGATAGAGAAGACGCTAGAAATTCGAACGAGGCAGTTCGACCGCCCTGTCAACGCGCTGTTCTCGTAGACCATCGGTGCCGCAACTGGAAGCTCCGATACATTGCGCGAGACCATTCGAGCAGTGGTCAAGGAGGAGCTTCAGAAGCTTTTTCCAACAACGCCGCAACTTCAAGTGGCTTCCCTGACTGACGTCATCCGTGAAGAGGTTCAACAGGCGTTGGGAACGTCTATGCCTTCAGAAGCACCCCCTCAGCCCGAAGCGATGACCTACTCCGCAGCTCTTCGTCAACCCCGCGTTGCTGCAACCCGTCGTCAAGAGGCCCAGCCATACCGCCGTCTAATGCCGCCCTCCCGACGCCCTGTAGACCAATACCAGACGCCAAGGAAGACCGACGTGTGGCGAACGCCGGATAATCGCCCGCGGTGCTACCACTGCGGAGAGGCCGACCACATCTACCGTCGCTGCCCTTACTAGAGGCTTGGTCTACGAGGATTTCCCGTCGACGCACCACGCCCCCGACCCGGCCAGCGCCCTACTGAGATCGACGAATACCTGACCAACACGAACCGAGGACCTGCCCGCTTCAACCGTTCGCGGCCGCCCTACCGGTACCAGTCGACAGACCGCCATAACACCGCTGACTTCTCACGTGGAAGGTCCCCCAGCCCACGCGGGGGAAACTAAAAGCAGCTAATTCTGGAGGTGAAGTTACAGAACGGCGAAAAAACGAAAACCCTCCAACGACGCATGGCCGCACCGAACACCGTACCTGCAGCCCAACGACTCGATCCAACCCGGACGTGACTCCTGAACCCGACGACGACACGATCCGACGCGTACCCGAAAAGACAGAGCCTGCCGCTGAGAAGATGACGAGAATGACGACGAATGGTGCCCGACCGTCAACACGCACAAGCCGAGATACAACGCCCCGACGCACCAGAAACTCAAGGAAAGCGGCGTCCGACGTCCAGTTTTCCATGGACGGCTTGATGTAGTCGCCCTAATCGACCCGGGAGCCGACTACTCGGTAATGAGCGGCTCATTCGCGTCGAAGTTGAAGAAACTTACGACAACATGGGACGGTCCGCATATACGCACAGCAGGAGGACATCTCGTAACGCCAACTGGAACGTGCACATCACGCTTCACCATAGGCGGCACCACGTACCCTGCTGAGTTGGTTATTTTGCCTAACTGCTCCCGCGACATAATTCTCGGACTGGACTTTTTGACGGACAGATCTACAGACCAAGTCGATAACATTGTCCTCCGATCACTCCACGACGCCGCAGCCGACCTCCGATCACCACGCTGCTGTCAGGATCGCTGACGATCACATCACCCTGCCACCCCGCGCAAGCTTGATGATCGCCATCTACTGTGAGGATGCTGCTTCTGACATCGACGCTATCGTAGAGAGTGATCGAAGGTTGCTTCTCGACCGCGGTGTCTCTGTCGCAAGAGGCACTGCGCACTTTTAGCAACGCCAATCTCACGTTTTGGTCACTAATTTCACCGAAGAGTACCAGCACTTAAACAAGGGAGCTGCAATTGCGCTCCTCGAAGAAACGCAAGAAGCAAGTGACGTGATCGCGGTGGCCGACTTTGAACGCACATCCAATGACGCCTTCAAGCCTCCAGAGCCCTTCCACGAGAATCCGGCGCTACCGCAAGACCAACGGAACAAATTATTGGCTTTGCTGCGTCGCTACAGCGAGTGTTTTTCGTCGAATTCAAAATTACGTCAGACACCCCTAGCGAAGCACCCTATTATAATTGAAGATGGAACCCGACCTACCCGACAGTCACCATACCGCGTCTCTTCCCACGAACGGGAAGCAAACGGACTCAAGTCGACGACATGCTCTGTGACGACATTATACAGCCATCGAAAAGCCCCTGGGCTGCGCCGGTCGTACTCGTAAAAAAAAGGTGGCACATTAAGGTTCTGCGTTGACTACCGGCGACTAAACAAAATCACCAAAAAGAACGTGTATCCCCTGCCACGAATCGACGACTCCCTTGACCACCTCTGCCATGCCAAGTACTTCTCATCGATAGATTTGAAGAGCGGCTACTGGCAACTTAAAGTGGACGAGAGAGACCGAGAGAAGACTGCGTTTAAAACCCCGGACGGCCTATACGAGTTCAAAGTGATGCCTTTCGGGCTGTATATGGCGCCAGCAACGTTTAAAAGGGTCATGGACACTGTGCTAGCTGGCCTGAAGTGGCACACTTGCCTCGTATACCTCGACGACGTTGTGGTATTCGCCCGGAATTTCGACGAACAGCTTGCAAGGTTGGAGTCGGTACTCGAGGCCATTCGTACATCGGGGTTAACGCTGAATCCTGAAAAGTGTCGTTTCGCGTATGAGGAGCTGAAGTTCTAGGGCCACGTCGTCAACGCCGCGGGATTCCTAGCTGACCCGGCAAAAACTTCGGCCATTGCGAACTTCCCAAGGCCGAAAGACAAGAAGGGCGTGCGAAGATTTCACGGACTGTGTGCATACTACCGGCGCTTCGTCGCAAACTTCGCCCGCATTGCAGAGCCACTCACACAGTTGACGAAAGATAGCATGCCTTTTAGCTGGGAAAACGAGCAAGAAAAGGGATTCGGCGAGCAGCAAAAACGCCTGCAAAACCCTCCCATGCTCGCTCATTTCGACGAAGTCGCCGAAACAGAAATGCACACCGACACCAGCAATTTTGGCTTGGGTGCCGTTCTCATCCAAAAGCAAAGCGGTAGCGAAAAAGTCATCGCCTTTGCCAGCCGTGGTCTGTCGAAGGAGGAGAAAAATTACTCAGCCTCTGAAAAAGAGTGCCCCGCAATTATATGGGCCATTTCGAATTTTCGCCCATACGTATATGATATACAATTCAAGGTTGTCACAGACCACCATTCGCTGTGTTGGCTCGCCAATTTGAAGGACCGCTCTGGCCGTCTTGGGCGGTGGAGCTTGCGCCTGCAAGAGTTCGACGTTACAATCGTCTACAAATCCGGCAGGAAACACTTCGACGCCGACTGCCTGTCCCGCGCCCCCGTCGACCCACCACCACAAGACTCCGATGAAGACAGTGCGTTCTTCGGAGTCGTTACGGAGAACGACCTAGCCGCCCAGCAGCTTGCCGACCCCGACTTGCTCATTATGATCGACTACCTCGAAGGACGAAATGTCGCCGTGCTTAGGGCGTTCAAGCGGAACTTGCCAGCATTCAGCCTCAAAAACTCCGTCCTCGTGAAGAAGAATTTCAGCCCCGGAACGAGAACGCATTACTTACTTGTCATCCCTGCAGAGCTCCGTGACAAAATTTTGGAAGCGTGCCACGACGACCCGTCTTCCGGACATCTCGGCACAGCTTGCACTATTGCAAAAATCAAGGCGAAGTACTTCTGGCGCCGCCTTACATCCGACGTCACCCACAACGTTCGGAGTTGCCGTGACTGCCAGCGACAAAAAACGCCGCCGACAAGACCCGCCGGCTTTCTGCAACCGATTGCCGTCTCGTCGAGGCCCTTTCAATATATTAGAATGGACCTTTTAGGCCCGTTCCCTACGTCACAATCACAGAACAAGTGGATTGTCGTGGCGACAGACTACATGACGTGCTACGCAGACACCGCCGCTCTTCCGAGGGGCACTGCACAGGAAGTCGCAAAGTTCTTCATAAGCCAACTGCGACATGGAGCCCCGGAAGTCCTAATCACGGACCGCGGAACGGCCTTTACTGTGGAGTTGATGCAAGGAATATTACGCTACAGCAACACGGATCACAGAAGAACGGTGGCGTACCACCCCCAAACGAACGGACTAACGGAACATCGGAACAAGACCATCGCGGATATGCTGTCAATGTTCGTCGACGTTGGAAATACGACTTGGGACGAAGTTCTACCGTATGTCACGTTAGTGCACAACACGGCTTTCCCGGAGACGACGCAGCTGAAACCGTTCGAGCTTGTCTACGGAAGACGGCCAACTACGATGCTCGACGCCATGCTTCCGCACGTAGAAGACGACGACCTCAACACCGACGTCCAAGGATACCTTCAGCGTGCGGAGGAGGCCCGCCAGCTGGCTCGAGTTCGTAAAACGCGCCAGCAACTCGTGGATGCCGGGCGCTACAATCTCCGACGCCGAGACGCCGCGTACCACCCAGGGGACCGTGTTTGGGTTTGGACTCCCATCCGACGACGCGGACTCAGTGAGAAGCTACTGCGACGATATTTCGGACCCTACCAAATTCTACGACGTGTCGGCCAAATTACCTACGAGGTGATCCCCGATGGTGATTCCGGAACATCACGATGACGCACGCGGCCCGACGTCGTCCACGTGGTTCGCTTGAAACCTTACTATGCAAGATGACGAACTTTTTTGTTGTTGTTTGTTCCGACTGTCTTTTATTTTAGCATCGGGTCGATGCACTCTTAGAGGGAGGGGGGTAATGCCGCGAACCATGTATGGGCTTGCTTATTTATTGTTTGTTTTTACTGCCGGGCCACGCCAGGCTGTGTTATCTGCGTTCCAAGCAAAGCGCGTCTTCCTTTCTTTATTTTTATGCCGCACGGCCTATCACATTCAGATAAGCAAACTGTTTCGCCCTAATGTCGCTAGCCCAGAATAATCGCCTTTGATCTACAATGTTCTGGATGTGAATCGACGGTTCCAGAAACACTCCCGCCGAAAGATAAAAAGCCTGAAGAGCAGACGCCTTGGCATTCGATTCTGCGACGCTCGCCGACGCAAGTCACTTTGTTGACCGCTGCTTCGCCACCTCTGTATTATTTTCAGTTGTTAGGGGAGCACAAGTTTGCTCCAATAAACTTGTTTCTCCTTCAAGACAACTGCGTCGTCCTTGGCTTCGTGACAAGATATATATATATATATATATATATATATATATATATATATATATATATATATATATATATATATATATATATATATATATATTTATTTATATATATATATATATATATATATATATATATATATATATATATATATATATATAGACAGAAAGATAGGTCGCCAGTCTACAACGCCAAAGGAGGCATAGGGGTGTGGTTAGGCTCCCTCTTTTTTTTACTATGGTTAATGAGGTTAATATTTTTTTTTCAATATACAAAAGAAAGAAAGAAAGAAAGAAAAACACCCGCCCAGAGTGGGGACTGAACCCACGCCTTTCGATTAAATTTCGCATGCCTTACCAATTCGGCTACCTGGGCGACTGTGTTCCCCTTCACTTTCTGGGCTATTTATATTTACTAGATGTGTATCTGACCCTTGAGGGTGGTAGCCAGCGCCACTCAGACTACACGGGGAGAAGGGGACCTTCTTTTCAACCCCCGTGGCGTGACAAGAACGTCTACAGCCTGTCATGAGCGGGTAACTGGCGGGAAGCCCTCTTATGCTACCTAGGCATCAAGGCTGCCAGAACCGAGACCCTCGCTAGGCCTTCGCCGAATATTATAGTAAGGAAATGAGGGGCTCGTTGGGGAAATACAGAAAGATAGGTCGGCAGTCTACAACGCCAAAGGAGGCATAGGGGTGTGGTTAGGCTCTCTCTTTTTTTACTACGGTTAATGAGGGTAATACTTTTTTTCAATATACGGAAGAAAGAAAGAAAAACACGTGCCCAGAGTGGGGACCGAACCCACGCCTTTCGATTAGATCTCGAATGCCTTACCAATTCGGCTATCTGGGCCGAATATATATATATATATATATATATATATATATATATATATATATATATATATATATATATATATATATATACAGAAATAAGGGTTGGCAGTCGAGAAAACCTCGGAAAGCAAAGGGGAGGATGTGGTAGATCATTGAAACAGATTAAGAATTTGGAAAGAAAGAAAGAAAGTGAAGAAAAAATGCCCGCCAGGTGGGATCCGAACCCACGACCTCCAGAATACCGGTCTGGTGCGATAGTGCACCAGACCGGTGTGCACCAGACCGATAGTGCACAGACCGATAGTGCACCAGACCGATAGTGCACCAGACCGATAGTGCACCAGACCGGCGATAGTGCACCAGACCGGTATTCTGGAGGTCGTGGGTTCGGATCCCACCTGGCGGGCATTTTTTCTTCACTTTCTTTCTTTCTTTCCAAATTCTTAATCTGTTTCAATGATCTACCACATCCTCCCCTTTGCTTTCCGAGGTTTTCTCGACTGCCAACCCTTATTTCTGTGTTATTTTCAACGAGCCCCTCATTTCCTATATATATATATATATATATATATATATATATATATATATATATATATATATATATATATATATATATATATTGTTGCGTCCTAATAGACGGAGGTGTAGACAGCAGGATGGAGGTGTACCTATTTATTAGGCGTAGCGCGACACCGAAGAGTACAGGCAGCACGGCGAGTCTCAGCGAAGATGGCTGAATTGTTCTGCCCGCGAGCGGTGGACCTACACAGTTGCGTCGTCGTCTTCGAACACCTGGCTGGCAAGGAAAGGGAACGTAACACTCGTAACACTAACACTGCACGGCGATCACGCATACCGCAAGCAGGGGATCGCTGCTTGATAAATACTCACGTGACATTTCCCGCCCCCCCATCGAGAGAGCATCGTCCTGATGCGTGCAAAGCTCTGGGAAAAAATGAATGCGCTCGAGGCATTGTCCCTCAACGTGTCAGGTAGGGCTTCATACGCACGACATGAACGACGTCAGGGCGGCGGTTACGCTGGCGTTGAGAATTGATTCCATCGTCCACAACCTCATAGGTGACGTCGCTAAGTTGCCGCAAAACTCTATAGGGGCCAAAGTAGCGTTTGAGGAGCTTTTCCGAGAGTCCTCGACGTCGAACAGGAGCCCATACCCAGGCCCGTTCGCCGGGTTTGAAAATGACAGTGCTGTGACGGAGGTTGTAACGGTGCGTGTCGTCGCGCTGTTGCTGCCTTGTTCGTAAGCGCGCCAGTTGACGCGCCTCTTCCGCTGGTTCCGTAAACTCATTTAGGTGCATGTTGTCGTTGCTGGTGTCGTGAGGCAGCACTGCGTCCAACATAGGGGCCATGGAACGGCCGTAAAGGAGGAAGAACGGCGTCATCCGGGTCGTGTCTTGTTGAGTCCTATTGTAAGCGAATGTCACGTATGGCAATACTGCGTCCCAGGTCTTGTGCTCGGCGTCGGTGTACATACTCAGCATATCCGCTATTGTTTTGTTGAGCCGTTCAGTCAATCCGTTTGTCTGCGGGTTGTACGCTGTTGAGGTCCGATTAGCTGTACCGCTGAGTTGCATCACTGCGTCGACAAGCCCAGCAGTAAACGCTTTGCCTCTGTCCGTAATAATAATGGACGGGGCACCATGCCGGAAAGCGATGTTGTCAATGAAAACTTGGCAACCTCGAATGCAGTTCCTCTTTGGAGGGTTTCGGCATACCGAGTGAGGTAGTCGGTAGCGTCTACAATCCACTTGTTTCCCGCGGAAGACGTCGGAAATGGTCCCAACAGGTAAATCCCGACCTGTTCAAGCGGCTTCTCGGGGATTTGGACACGGTGCAGGAGGCCCGCTGGCCGGAGTGGTGGCGCTTTCCGTCATTGACATTCACGGCACGTGCGCACGTAATGCCGCACGGCTGCAGAAAGTTTTGGCCAGCAGTATGACTTCTGGATCCTAGTCAGGGTACGGGTGAAGCCGAGGTGACCCGAAGTCGGCTCATCATGGCAAGCCTGCAGAACCTCGATACGAAGTACTGCAAGTACAAGAAGCAGGTAGCTTCGGCCACGCGGAGAAAAGTTCGCTTTATACAGGACACCACCGCGGAGACTGAAGGATGACAGCGGTCTTGAAAACACCCGCGGCACAGTGGGTGAACGTCCCTCAAAGAAATCAATCAGCGGCTGTAGCTCGGAGTCCTCCAGTTGCTGCTCTGACACGGATGATGTGTCCAGAACCCCAAGAAAAGCGTCGTCATCGGTATAGTCATTCGCCGACTCAGGGCAAGCTGGGGCTCGTGAGAGGCAGTCGGCGTCGGCTTGCTCTTGGCCGGACTTGTAAATGACTTTGACGTCAAATTCTTGAAGCCGAAGGCTGCACCGAGCTAATCGACCAGACGGGTTTTTTACGCTCATCAACCAGCAGAGTGAGTGATGGTCACTGACCACTGTAAATGGACGGCCATACAGGTAGGGTCGAAATTTAAGTACTGCCCAAACGACGGCGAGACACTTCTTTTCGGTGCCGAGTAGTTGGCTTAGGAAGTGGACAACGTTCGGCTGGCGTACGCTATCACCCTTTCGAGTCCATCTTGCAACTGCAGAAGAACCGCTCCGAGTCCAACGTTACTGGCATCGGTATGGAGCATGGAGATGGCGTTTTCGTCGAAATGGGCCAAGACAGGAGGTGTTTGCAACCGCTGGCGCAGCTCGTCGAACGCCCTCTGTTGCTCGTCATCCCAAAAAAACGCGACATCATCCCGTGTAAGGTTGGTCAGCGGAGCTGCAATGCGGGCGAAGTTCTGTATAAATCTTCGGTAATAGGAGCATAGCCCCAAAAAACGCCTCACGGCTTTCTGGTTGGTTGGCACGGGGAACGGGGATACCGCTTCAGTCTTAGTAGGATGAGGTCGAACTCCAGCACTGCTAACTACATGACCGAGGAACAGGAGTTCCTCGTACCCAAAATGACACTTCTCAGTCTTTAGCGTAAGTCCGGCGGATCGTATTGTCTCGAGGACGGACGTGAGGCGTTCGAGGTGTTCTTCAAACGTGGTGGAAAACACAAATCACGTCGTCCAGATAAACCAAGCAAGTTTGCCACTTTACGCCTGACAGCACGGTGTCCATCAGTCTTTGAAAAGTGGCTGGAGCGGAACACAACCCGAACAACAACACTTTAAATTCGTACAGCCCATCAGGCGTCCTGAAAGCCGTTTTCTCGCGGTCCCGTTCATCGACCTCGATCTCCCAATACCCGCTTTTTAAGTCCATAGACGAAGAATAGCGGGCGTGTCGTAGTCTGTCGAGGGAGTCGTCAATGCGAGGCAACGGGTAGATATCCTTTTTGGTGACCTCGTTGAGTTTGCTGTAGTCCACACAAAACCGTAGGTCCCATCTTTCTTTTTCACTAAAACTACGGGCGACGCCCAAGGATTATTCGACGGTGCGATGATGTCGTCTTCCAGCATTTGCTGCACTTGCCGCCGTATTGCATCGCGCTCCTTGGGAGCCACACGGTACGGGTTCTGACGGATGGGCCTCGTCGTTTCTCCGGTAATTGTTCTGTTCTTTGTCAGATGCGTCTGACGGACACCTGACGTGGAGGAAAAACAGTCCGCATATTGTTTCAGTAGGTCGAGGAGCGCTCCGCGTTTTTCTGATGACAGGTTGGTGCTGACGTCTATTGCGAGTTTAGTCCTGGCTGTGGCAGTGGCACTAGTTTGAAGCACAAAACAGCCCTCTGTGTCGTCGACAGCTTCGAAGAAGGCTACAGTAGTCCCTTTCAGGACGTGCTGGCGTTCATTGGCGAAATTGGTGACCAGGAGGTTTCCGCGGTCACAGGACAGGTGCAGCAGGCCTCTCGCGATGGAAAAGCCGTGGTCGAGGAAGAGCGATGTGTGCAGCTCGGCAACGCCATCGGCAGTGCAAGGATCGTCGCACTCTACTGCGACAAACGCGCAGGATCGTGGCGGCACACTTACGTCGTCAGCGGCGATAAGCAGCGGTGGACGTCGGTTGTTCGGTAGGCTGTACTGGAGGCAGGTGCGTCGATAGGCTCACCCTGCCCTTGCCTATGTCTATAACGGCGTCGTATTCCCGCAAGAAATCCATGCCGAAGATTACGTCTTTGCAGCACTGAGGTAGAATGACAAAAGTGCCAACAAAGTCAGTGCCTCCTAGACGAAACCTAGCCGTGCATTCACCGGCTGGTGTCATCAGGTGGTCTCCGGCGGGCCGAAACTGAGGCCCGTCCCACGGAGTCTTTACCTTGCGCAACCGCTCGGCAAATTGCTGGCTCACGATATAATAGTCTGCTCCGGTGTCCAGCAAAGCGGTCACCTCATGCTCGTCGATGCTAAAGCTGAGCTAAGCACTAGCGCCTTTGTCGGCGTTAAGGGTCGTCGTCGTCTTGTGCTTACACAGCGGCTATACTCTATGGGCACTTTGTTCTCGTCCATTGGTTGACCATTGGTTGACGTCGGCGGCTGTGGGAGGTCTTCCGAGCTTCTGCAATCAGCAACATTGCCTCCCGAGGTCGCTTCGTCTAGTGTCCCCGCCGGGGGCTGGAAAACCGGACGTCGGGGTCGTCTCGAGGGGCGCGACGGGTCGGCTGGAGGTGTGGTGCCGGAGAAGGTGAGCGGGATCGACGAGTAGGCGACGTGGTGTTGCGTGCGGAGAGGTAGTCGGCGATTTCGGTCGGCCGCTGGCCAAGAAGGGGGGGAGGAGCAGCCGGAGAGAAGCCACGTAGTCCAATCTGGCGGTAGGGGCACCGTCTGTAGACGTGGCCAGGCTCACCGCAGTGATAGCACAGGGGCTGGCAGTCACCTCTGCGCCACAAATCCGTTTTGCGAACCCGGGTCGGTGGGAATTTAGCCTGCGAAGTGGGCCATGACTGCACAGGGAGGGGTGGCTGACGGAAATGGACAGTCGGCAGGTTTGGTGGCTGCTGACGCATGGCTGCCGCGTAGCTCGCGGGGCTCTCTTGCACGGGCGGGTCGACAGGCGAGAATGCTTGGCCCAGCTCCTCATGCACAATCCTGGCCACGGAGGGTGTCGGCTGTGGAGTCGCAATTCCAAGCTTACCTAGCTCTTCGCGCAAGATCGACTTGATCAGTTCCCGCAAAGAGCTGTCGTCGGTCGTCAGGCTAGCCGTTGTTACGGGAGCGTTGGCGGACCTCCGAGATTACTCACGACTTTGCTCCTGATAGCCGTGGCCTCCCTGATGAACTCTTGCACAGTGCGTGGCGAGTTTCGGACAAGGCCGGCAAAAAGCTGCTCCTTGACGCCATGCAGTTAGGTAGCGAAGTTTCTTCGCGTCCGACATGCCAGGATCAGCGCGGCGAAAAAGGCGTGTCATGTCCTCGGCAAACATGGTGACACTTTCGTTGGGTTTCTGGATTCTCGGCTCCAGCAACCGCAGCGCGTGCTCAGGACGATCCGGGTCGGAAAAGGCTTCCTGAAGCTCCTGGCGGAAGTCGGTCCACGCCGTGAATGTTGCCTCATGGTTCTCGTACCAAATGCGAGCGCCGTCTTCCAACGAGTAGTATACCTTCTTTAGTAGTATAGTATTCTTTAAGGTAAATTTGAACTACGCCCCGCTCCTGGCCGGTCTGAACAGATGTTTCGAACGGTAGCCGTTAAAGAATAGATCACATCATTTTAGTCAACGAAGTTTACGAAAAACACACCAGGTCAAGTTCAGGCTCCTGGCATTTCTATTCATCAACGCTAGCTTACGACAGCCGGTAAACGCTTTGGAAAACTGTCAACGTCATAATAAGATTTAACGCTTTCCATAAGTGTCGCATTGAGACGGAATTTGACAAGTTGACTACAGCCGGTACTTTCCCGACCAGAGCCCCAAATACCACTTTCCCAACATATTTTGCGTTTTGTGCTTTTTTCGCTCTGTCGTTTTCCATCATTCAAAATTCGAATATATATTCCCTGCAGCAACAGCACGTAAATATATGCACATATGGAAGCGCTTGTATGGCAGTTCTAGAATTCCCTACCATAGAGAATACTCACATTTGACAATAAGATGCCTTTAGCCTCCTCCGCGACGCCCCGGAGGTAAGTCGGGTAGGTGCAGGAGGAGAAGGGCATGGTTCGTGTCAATGTCCTTCTTGCAGTGTTTTATGCTTGACTAGTGCTTCTTGCTTGAGTGGTGCTTCTTGCAAACCCAGAAGGAGGGAGGTTTGGTGCAGCCTTCGTAGTGGTGGTCGTCGGAGCACAGGGAGCAGTTTTGAGTCTGATGAAATGCACTATTTGTCCAGGTGGCCGTAGACTGAGCAATTGCTGCAGCGGGGAAGTAATGTATTATAAAAATTCGACCCAATGTCCACGAAATGTTCATACGAGTTTTACGCAGCAGGACATTATGTGTTTTTTTTTCTTGATTTGCAGGATGACTGTGTTGCCTTGTTTTCTTTCCCACGATGCTTTGATCTTGCGATCCTCCTCTGAGCAGTCGGGATGGTTTTGCTTAATGAGACGTTGTGTGGTGGAGCCTTTCTAGATATCCTCTTCTATGCCGACTATTTTGATTTGTGGGAGCTTTGACTTCAGTACTTCTGTCGTCAACTGTTCTTTCAAGCTCTCAGGTGTCTTGATAATTTCGGTAAGTCTGTCTATTATTGTTTTACAAGTGGAAGAGATGATACCCTTTCTCTTGACGGGGTAAATGCTCTTCTTGATTTCCTCAATTGCCTTCACAGAAGGACGGTTTGACTTCACTACAAGGGCAGTTTTAGTTTTCTGCCTTGTTGCAGGTTCGTCTGGCTCAGACTTTGGGAATTGTTTCTTCGGCCATAGGGGAGCTCCTGGGATAATGGCATACGCCTCCATGAGAACCTTGACGTCCCCTTGTGCAACTTTCAGATTTTGGTTTCCTTCAAGCGCAATCGCATTTACTCTGGTGTACTCTGGTAGTAGAATGTCAATGTCTTCGCGGACTTCTTGTACTTGGCACTTGTTTGAAATTTACATCACCGCCTTAAAGAATCTGCGACCACTCTTCGCCAGCTTGGTCAGAAAAGAATCACCCTTGCCAGGATAGCTTGTGTGGGCTTGTTGGAGGAAAGGGAAATCGTCCTCACAGTCTTCAGCGCTTTTACTCATTGGCGACTGTCCTTCTCGGAAGCCTCTCTCCGATGCCGAGTTCTCAGTTGAGTTTGCTTTCGTAAAGGGAAGTGTTCTTTCTTCTTTGTATTGCTGCACTTGTTCCAATTTTTCTAGTTTGTCTGTCTCGGAAAGAAGCACCTATTTAGAAAGCCCTGCAGTATCCGAGGCACGATCTTACGGTACTGCGCTCATTGTGCCATCGCTTTTCTTTTTGTGAAGTTTTTTTTCTGCTTGATACGTGTTTTCCTTGCATTCGTCCTTCGTTCGTGTCATCGTTCCTCGGGCTCACTCGGCCCAGTACTGATCGTTAGAAGGTTCGAAATTTAACTCAATTTAGCTACATAATTTAAACTCAATGCTGTGCTCTCTGTGACACAGATGCGCCACGCCATTACGTTTTCAATTTAAGCTGCAAAAAATACAGTGAAACCTCGATATATATCGAACAGCACGGTGCCCGGGAAATAGTTCGATATAACCAGAATTTGATATATATAATCACGTAGAAAACGCGTCATAAACTGGTACAAATCAATAAATGGACGAATTGTGCAGTAAATACTGACTTGGTGCTTCGAAGTATTTATTCTTTTGGCTTAAAGTACTGCAGCAGGGTAGCCTGGTGTGTTATACACGACTTCCTCAACGTAGTCCAAACGTTCCACAAGCGACATGCCGGTGGCTTTTATAGCGCTGCAGTAGCGGTGCGGTAGGGCCACAACCGCTGAAGCCTCGGTCGAAGTCGGGAGCGGGGCACTATCGGCGCTTGCGGGTACAACCTCGGCAGCGCCTTCGTTTGTGCGCTCAGTAGTAACCTCCGCTAGGATCTCCACACCCGTGAACTCCGCCGTCGTACCGGTGCTGTCGTCACCGCCAACTAAGTCATCAATGCACACGCTTTGTGGCTCAGCCCCAACAAAGCGCTCCAGCTGGCCCAGGTTTCTTCAAGCTCGCATTCTTCTTTTGCACCGTCTAATTCAGCTTCGGTGCAACCGATGCGCAGCAGTCGGGAACGCCCATCGCGCCACCACTATCCTCCAGGGTGCTGCCGGATAGCCCGCCGCCTGTCAACAGAGCGCGAGCGGCCTGGCCAGTCTGTGGTGGCGGACTTCGATATACCCATTTCATGTCCGTCCCAGTTCGAAATAAAAAATTAAAAATGCATGTGATTTCCCGCGTGATATAGAAAGTGTTCGATAGAGGCAATAATTCGATATACCCGTGTTCGATATATCGAGGTTTGACTGTATAAGAAAACTCTCCTTAGATGCATCCAGTGGTCTTGTTTTTCGTAAACGTATTTCCGTGACCTGTGGAAATTTGCGGAATGATCATGGCAATTGGCTTAAATACGTAAAACACATGAACTTTTCGTGACTGGTTTAGGGCTCATATGTATGTGTAAACTCAATAGCAGTTAGCTTTTATGTTTGGTGTGAGCATTCGGTGTTTCGGTTCACATTGAAAAGTTACCAAACACAGCTGCGCGGTGAGCCTAGCAACTGCATTTTTAGGCGCATTATTGCTGCGGAACATTATCGGAACATTATCGGAACATATCGGGACGTTATCGGAATATTATTGGAACATATCGGAACATTATGCGGATACCCACTACGCAAAATCGGGCTTCCGGGGCTGGCGCGACCAACAATGAGTTTAAAAATGGCGGGTGGTGCCAATAGAATAAAATTGAAGAAAAAAACTGTGAATTTTTATCAATAAATGAAATTCATTGCCTGCAGATAGCGAGCCCTTCCGCAACACGTCTGATCGTAAACAATGTATGTGTATCGTTCGACTTATAATCCCGTGTTATAGACTTGCACTAAGACCTACAAAAGTGCGTAACACAACAATAGCAAAGAATTGTTCTCAGCAGAAGCTGTCAAACGTGGCTGTTTGTCACAGAAGTGTGCCTAACAAAACGCAAGGGAAGAGCAGTAATAAAGCGCTGCAAGAAGTCCAAAGAGGCAAGCGCTCGCTGCAGCTATAGCGCCACACAGTCGACAACGCCGCAACCTTTACGAGGGGTACAATATACGCAAGACATATCTCTTTGAAGACATTGTCGAACAACGGACCCATTGCACATTGAGTTTCGCATAGCTTAGTATTACTGCCCGTAAGCGATCGTCAGTGTCTCATGAATGTTTTTGGAGCGGAATTCTTATAGACTACACGTTCCGACCAAAACTGCGTGCGTCAATAGGCTGTCTAGACAAAAGTCGCAGTGACAAAATTTTATCTTGCGGCAAAGCGATGTTTCCGGTTAAGGTTCTGTAGCTTTCAGTCTGATCTAGGTATTTTGAAGAAAAATCATGCAGAAATCGGTCTCTAGGATGACTCTGACGTTACGGCGCCTTTTATTTACTTGCCATAATTAGTTGGCAGTAAAGTTGTAAACTTTGCAGAATTTGTCTGCTGTTGGCCGTCTACGGAGAGACTGTGGATTCAGAAAAGAGCTGTATCTTTTGTCTTGTTTAAACTATCAGGAAACAAATTATATGAAAATTACCCCATGACATGACTCCAACATTAGGCCGAGGTTCAGAATTACCTAGTTCATGCTGACGCTGTAACTAGCGTGGACTTCCCCTCTACGGTCAATAGATGTACGGAAGCTACACGGGCAGGTTTATGTTTGTCAGCTAAAATAAACCCTAGTGAGGCCAACTTTCATTCAACGAAGTACTAAGAATATGTTCAACCACAAATTACCGACGACAAGTTTGTTTCAATCGCTTCCTGTACGCGTGGACCAAGTTCGACTAGACACACTTCATGGAGTGAAACGGCCCTTCGTTTTTAAACATGCATAACACTTTTATTCACAAATGCACGACCTCAAATCACCTGCATGTCTCCACAAACACGAAACGTGAATGCGATGAAATATTTCACATGCGTTTACAGTGTCACTTGGTGTTGCGCTTGCATGGATCCTAGTTTCTTGCGCTTTGGGGCCAGTGTTCTACACGCTCTTCCAAAGCGGGGAGGAAAGCTCGTTCCTCGTTCCTTCACAATTTTGAAACGAGTTCCCGTTACAAGTTCTTTTACTCCGAAAGGAACGAGTTTAAGTTCCACTTCTAACATTAGAAAGTGTCATTACATTAACGTTACATGTCAATGTTTAAATTAAAATATTGTTTCGGATAATCCGGAGGGGAAATAAAGTGAGAAATTTAAACTTCTCATCAAACAACCTATTTTATACGAATATGAACACCACCTGCAGCAGTTCACCTGGAGATAAACATATACCAAAGAAACTCTCCTGGACGAATTTTTTAGGGAGCACCACACAGACACCAGAAATGTCTATGAGATTTCGCTGTTCGTCTCTCATAGGTGCAACACATATGGCACTTTCCACCCCGGTCTTAGAAATTCGGAGTAAGGTTACTGCACTTTATATGTGCAAATTGAAAGTTACTCACATGCACAAACACAATTCAATGTCTTGCAGAAGAAACCGCGTCAAAAGGAACAATACAAATGCCTTTTTGAGTGCTGATTCAATGTTACAGTTTATTTAAAATACCTTACAGGCTCCTTCGCAAGAAATTTAGTAAGGGGTAAATAAATGAAGCTTCGCAGATCATAGAGCAAAGATTTGCGACTAACAAAGCAAACCAGAACAGGTAATGACTACGAGGTTTGCAATTCAATTTTAAGTCGGAATACGATTAGAAAAAAAAAGAAAGTGAACAGCGTAGTCACACGCAAAATCTACGCGCAAAAACTAAAAAGTATACCGAACACAACCAGGGTAGTACATAAAAGAAACACCAAAGATAGCCAAAGAATGTGGCACGCAATGCGCAAATCAGTTGCTGTGGTTAGAAGTACGCATAATTGAAAAGCACAGGAACTTACGCGGAGCCTAATAACAGCCGTAAAAAAACATATACACTAAAAGTATATAGTCTGACACAAAGTGCGACAGTAAAAAGTACAAGACACAACAAATAAGAAAAAAGTATTAGGAAAACAAGAAAAACGTGCTGTGGTACAGAAACGACGATTCTTTGGCTCTTCAAGTATAAAAAGTTAAGTACATAACAACGTTACAGCATATGGCAGAAGACAAAAATAATGTAGAATGGACAAACAAGTGTTAGCGGGAAAAAATGCCCGAATGCCTAGTCTCAACTAAGTAGAGTCCCTTGTTTGAACTAGCAAAAGTTGCATCTCGATGTTGGAGTCAGACAGAAAAACCCGTTTGTTTCGTTAACATTTCATTGGTATGTTGAAGAGGCGTTCCATGGAATCGCTTCAGGGTACTGACGTGTTGTACTTGAGGAAACCTTGGTTCAGTCCCTCGAAGTTCTCCATCTGCCACAGCGGGAACTTGTAACTTGTAACGGGAACCTGGTACCAGCAAGTATCCCGACAAATCATCCTGTGCCTCGGGTGGAAGGGTTTGCTGCCCAAAGGAAAACAAAATCTCAGGCGTGAACAAGGTGGCAATATCTGCGCATGACGGCTTGGTGCCCACCGCCACCTCTGTCTTTATGTCCTTGATCACCTTGTCTTCCATAGAACTGTATGGGATCCAGGTAGCTTAAACCTTGGGATTAAGCAACTGGCGACAACGAGCTGGCGCTCCTTTGTGGGGCCCAAAACTGCAATACTGAACCATTCCCGGTGACCCGGTGACCCTGCCATCCCGGTGACCCTTCGAATGACCACACTCCTAGCGCAACTCTCCCGAGAACAACACATCCGTGCCTAGCGCGCACTAAGGCGGTAATTCCCCTAACACGATACGGTGGTTTCCCAAGGTACCTGCAGCACCGCTCGGCCATGGACAACCTTTCCCCGGCAAGGAACGATTCTATCGACCAAACGCGCATCCCGGCCTCCCCAGACAAACTAAGTAAGGTGAAAAGAATCCTGGCGGCTGCGCTATTCCCCCGTCGAAAGCCGTTTAAGCTCAAACGGCATGAAAGCAAGCACAAGCTTCGGCCCGCTGCTTGGTTACTCTTCTGCGTTTCACCTTCGAGGAAGCACGTCCCCCTGAACAGCGCGCAAATTTGCTAGCGTATAGGAGGAGAAACATAGAAGCGACTTGGCCATTTGTGCACTTGAGCTGTGGCATCAAAACGGCCAAATCCTAGCGATGTTCCTGCCGTTCGTTCAAAAATATAACGAGTTACCGTTACAGTTCTACCGACCCGTAATGGAACAGTGGCGTTCCTTCGTTCCTCTAAAAAGGAACTAGTTCCAGAAACGCCGTACCTTGGAACACCGTTTCGTACTACACAGTTTGGGAATTTCTCGGCGACATTTCAGTGGCGTCATGATGTCATAAACGTGTTCATCACTGGCCATAAAAAATTGCAAATCACCTACGAAAAGTGGCTGCCCACCACTCAGTATGATCGCACCACGATTGAGACAGGGCTCAACCTTTTGTTTATCACTGACATACCTTAGCTTCAATTCAGTTTTCTATATCTTCTTGAACCAATGGACCTTATCACGGTAATGTAAAGTCTCCAAATTAAACAAAACTAAAGCCCTCAGGAATTGACTCAGCGAATACACCGAGCCATCTAAGCTTCGTCAAGCGATTCGATGGAGTCGGTGCAAGCGGCAGACCCATCGGCTAACACCGCGACCTCGTGGCAGGCACCTGACGGAGTCAGCCGGATTTCAAGGGTTGAAGAAACTGCGCTTAAAAGACGAGGCAATAAGGAAGGAACAGGGCGGGCGAAAACTCACAACTAGCTCTATAGAAAAAACAAAAATGACTGTATAGCATCTATTGCACATGCGCACAAAGTTTTTGCTCTTTCCTGATCAATGCTTACCAGTTCATACCACTTTTGCTCTTGTTTTGTAGTTGTTAACGAGATTGTAGAAGTTGTTAACGAGATTTTAGAAGATTTAACAAGTGCCAAGCGATTATTGTTGCCAGTTCTAATCTTAAGCTTACGATTTTATCGTAGCATATTTGTTCAAACATTTCAAAGATTTTATTTCCGCAGACGTGTCCCGTTTTTGAGGTTTCAATACCCTTTCAAGGAGAACTTTTCAATTTTTGTGGTGGGCAGAATGTCATCAACTGTAGCGAAAAGAAACAGCCGGCTTCTTCGATACACCGCTCGAATGATCATCATTGTGTGTTTCTGTTTTTTGCTCATCAAAACGGGCGCTTCTGTTCGCAGTCCCGCGTTGGTTCCTTTTGCCACTACAGATGACGTTATTGCACGCCACGAGCTTACGTGCTTAATAATATGCTAATTTAGCCTGTAATTATCCTGCACAAAAAGACTGATCTTTATATTACCGCAGTTTTTTGAAGCGTTACTTTACAGAGCAAGTTGTGATTAGTATTTGTAGCGATGAATCCCCGTCAACATCAGCGACTCAATCAAACATATGCTTTTATATCTTAGCTCGAAGTGCTTGTCGCGCATTTCTTGTCGCTCGTACAACTCCTTCTGCGGTTAACGTTCTGGCGGGATTACAAAAATAGCAAAATATTCCCGGCATGGCAAAGCTGTACTAGCGGCTATTGAGCTCAAATTGTCTCGTATGGTTGAATGTTCCCAGCAATCCGTCTAAAGATGTGATAGTGCTTAGACACGATGACCGAGCAGCATTGCAACTTACGCGTCCTCTGGACTTGACAAGGGAAGCAGCTAAGTTAGGTTGTTCTAAAATTGTGTATTTACCGTGGCGAGTTCAGCCTGTCCAAAGTAAAAAAGAAAAGCATTGCATGTCACCTTCGAAAAAAAAGGCAATAAATCACCATTGCTTTCTGAACAGCTATGCGAGCAAAGCATATTGTTTGGAAAGACGACGTGTTGATTAAAAACACGTTGAATATAACATTTCTGTTTTTAACAGGGCGTGCTAATAGGATAGAGGAACTTATATACACCGATGAAAATAGGACTTGTGGTGTATTCGTAATCTATCGAGATTATGGGTATGAATGTGAGTACTGTCTTACATAATATGCATGAGTTTTTTTGCTGAAAAGACGCTTACAGAAAAAAAACTCTACGACATGAGCGTTGTGATATTTTTGTCACGTAAGTGATTTCTGGTGCCGAACATGCAATCGTTCTTTCCACGAACAAGCAAAAAAACTTTCACCTTCCTTTGCCTATTTGTGATTGGTGCATGTGTAGCTGCTGTTACATCAATAGGCAAGCTAAATCTCACTGCGGTCATACAGTTATTAGGAGGGATACAGCTGCCGGCCAAAACAATTTATAACTGAGTTGCCGTTGCACGTACCCTTCACTTTTTATTTCTTATGTCTTCAAAGTAAAGCTCCAAAACTATATTGAAGTTATAAAGTGTTATCCCTGTGAAAACGTAAATTAGGCATTCTTGAAGTAGTATGTACGCTGTATGGCAAATACTTCAGGTAAAGCTGAAATAACGGGAAAACTAACCTGTCCTGCATTGAGTAAAATGTAGCTTTCCTTACTGGAAAACCAGATTCCCCACATGTTTATATGGGGTCTGTACTTACATTTACCAGGTTAGTAGTTATACCTTCAGTTTGTTTCGTAAAACGTAATAACTGTTTGATGATGTTCATGCCGGTCCTACACGCCGAGTTTTCGTCCGCCTCTTTTGTAACTAGACATGCTGAAAACGTGTACTTTGGGTTCTTTTGGTTCTTTTATGCCGTAAAGTGCGTGTAGGTGGATTGTACACACTGTGAGCGGTGTTTCCTATCGTGCAAGTGGTGAACAGTGAGTTGAATATAGACAGTACTACCGCTTCATCTTGATTTGTACATAATCATGAGAAATAGCTTATGAGTCGTCTTCATTTGTTTACATTACCTTCGTCATGGTTTTTTGGATATTCTTGCGACTGGTGCTCTACAATAAAAGTCTCTCCTTGCCTCGGTCTTTCAAATGGTCGAGAGTGGGCATTTAGCCCTCTGTGTACCTCTCCAGTCCAAACCGGGGAACTTCGTTTAGGTCGCTGACAAGCGCAGAGCACCATTGCTGTAGCACCAAAACCATGCAACGCTTGAGCAGGCGGACCAGCACAGTGCATCGTCACGAGCCGCAGGCGCTTTTCCTTGATCTTCCGGGGCTCTCGCAGAGAAGACGATGTCGAGGACTGCTGGATATATAGGTCCGAATGAAGGCTTCTGCCCTGAAACTAACCTTTAAACCCCTGAGTGTCATCTTTTCCCCCTCACAGGTTGCAAAGACGCGGCTTTTAGAACACGAAGATTAGCTCACACACTGTAGTGGCATCCCCACTCAGGTTTGACTGATTTTTGGGTATTGGGCGGCTCCTTCTGATGGCTCAAAGAAAGTTTAGAGCCGCATGAAACATCCGCAAAAGACGTATACGTAACACACTGGGGACGTTTTACGCCCTATGCTGGAGGGCAAACGAACACATGACATGTCGGAGGGAAATTAGATGCATCATCCATTAAAACGGATCGGGCTGTTCGCGTTCACAGCCGTGGTCCTCCAAAATACCGTGGCCATATTGCCCGCTTTGTTCGCAGCCGTCAGTAGAATGAGCGACGGGGTTATGCCACCGACAAACGCGAAGAGATGAGACCCCATTACAGCTACCGCCAACGAGTCAAACCGTCGTTCGCAGGTTCCGAGACATTCCTGTGACGGCCCCCGATATTGTCGCGAAGACCCAGGCCGATATCCGCACCCAATCCGCCATACTGCCTAACCTCTCCACCCCGTTGTTCATCATCCTAACAACCCTCGCAAAACTATGCCATGAAGTTTTTTGTGGAAAACTAAATTGATTAGGGTAATAAAAAGTCCCCCAAAGTGTCCGTGAAGTGTGTAGTAAGTATAGTTTAGGGCATTTTGTTTGAAGCAGTGGGGGGCAGTGGTGCAAGTATTACCATTGTTCACGATTATTTGTGCACTCGAATTCACAGAATAAAACCTCTGTACGGCAGTGTTTTGCTGCATGGCGCCGACAAACTTCCATCCGGCTGTAGGCCTACTGTACAGTTAGCGTTTTCATTGATAGATTCTGTCACCACATTCGATGTGCCATGCTCTCTCCTTGCTATACATGCTTATCCTCGCCGGGGACTTCCGTGTTGTGGACCTGATATTATTTGTTGCCGCAGTCAGCCGAATGGACGCTGAACATTATTATTTTTTGCAGCCATAATTTTTTCCTCAATCAGCCGAATGGAATCCCAATCAGCATGAGGCATATTACCCACTCGACACTTTTTGAATCTGAGTTCCTACGCCTGGTGATAAATAAACACTATGTTCTACTTCCTCGTCACAAGGACATTCTTCCAGTTTCGGCAGGCCCAGTTCTTGATGTGGACATAATATTCGTCCCTTCTGGCAATTTGCTTAAACGAGGTATCGTATTTTCTATTCCCTTATCCGATTTTTCCGGCTACGAGTCATAACCCCAGTAAATGATGTAGGTTCGTTGTTGTAGAAGATGATGATCTGCGTTGGTGCCTGATGGTGGCGGCACTTGGTGACACGACGACGATGGTTGATGGAGGGTTTTCAAAACTGTATATTTACACAGAAGATATATGCAGAATATTGACAAACTGAAAGAGTTAACAAAGTAAGAAATAAAATGGGGTTCTTAGGTCAGCTAAGACTTTATGCACGCGGCACCCCCGTCAGCGACGGACCCTGACCTAAGACTACCCAAGTGGTGAGATCCTCCCTAGCCTGACCTGGCTAGCCCGGCAATACGCCGGCCGTGCATAGCACATTAAACCCTGAGGATTCTACCCCGAGACCTCGTGTCTCGCGGTTTTGATAGGTTACTTAGGCTCCACCCCCGATACGCAGGCCAATCCGCATCCCCTGGCGATCTGATTGGTCGGGTTACCACATCCGGGTTTAAATAGCGGTGGGCAACGCCTCCCGTAACCCTGAGACATCGGTCACCCTCTCTCACAACAGTAAGAAGGCAAATATCACAAGCAAACCAAACAAACACAACCACTGAAAAACCCGAGGAAACACGTGCATGCGCCCGGGGCCAGCTTTCACGCACGCGGCCTGCGTCACCCGTTCCCACGCTTCTCGTCCGAGACCGGTGAGCCACTCAAGCCAGCTGAAGCCCATAACGCCCATCTTAACAAAAGGCGGCGAGCCTCCAAGATTGCCCGCTTTTGGCAGACGATGGCCCGTTATTTGGACCGCGCGGCCAGAACCAACGCGTAGGGAACACGGGATGCGGTGGCGACCGCCGCAGGCGTCGCGATTCCCCTGCATCCTCCTTGGGCCGCCGCACTTACCTCCTCGCACGCTCTCACTCCGCGCGCGCACGGGCAACAAAGGGAAAGCTATCGCCATAAATCGGCCACTGTCTAACCACAATTGACAGCTCCAAGCTCCCCGTCTCCGGTGGCGCGACGGACCATGGTTTTACAACCCGCTAATGGAAACTGCGGTGGGCCCCGAGCCAGCGGCCGCCATGCCCCCGGGGTTCCATTTGAGTCGCCAGGCTACCAATGTTTTCCCACGGCTACACCACGCACTTCGGCCAAAACAACGCGACAGCGCTGCTGCGACCCCAGACAATGTGTCCTTCCGCGAACGGCATGACCCAGAGACCGCTTGCTCTTAACGAGCTAGCTGCCATGAAGTCATTCATTCCCACTTCTCGGAACCGCCGCTTCCCACGCGTTCGACTTTGCAGCGTCGCTGGCGCCTGGAACCCTTACAACCCCTGTACAGAAAACCCGAAGTGTTCAAGTCCTACCTCCCCAAGGGCCAACTATTGCTTCTGATACTGACAACGGCATCGCTATCCTGCCCATTAGCCCCGCTTCAACTCCCGCCTCCATCCCTTCGCAATGAACCCCACAGCCTTCTCCAGAACTTATTACTAGCCGTGGTCGTACATCGGCGCAGAGACTATTGGTACTGGAAGTTTAAACCAGGGCTGTGCTTTTTTTACTCACCCTCCGAAATGTTCACCCAAGTGACATCTGCCGTGCACCATATTAATACTGATGGTGATACCATTGTTCGTCGCCGCCTTTTTGTGTATCTTCTTCAGAAAGAAAAACCGATAATAATCTGGTCGATATGACAAAAGGGACGTTATTCGCCGTCGTCAATTCCATCGTACTCGCGAGTGGTATTGTTTGAAAAAAGAATGGCTCCGTGTGCTAATGCGTTGACAAGTAGTGACTTAACAAAATACCCGGCAAAGATATGGCCAATGCCATGGATCCATGACGCGGAGGACTGACTGACCGACCTGAATGCTTTTCAAGCCTAGACATCGGTTCCGGCTGCTAGCAATTTCTGATTCACGAGTCCTACAAGAAAAAAACAGCATTCGCAACCCCTGATGGCCTATTTGAATATAATGGGATGCAGTTCGAGCTCTCCGGAGCTCCTGAAAGTTTCGAGCCATTGAAAGACGCTATGATCCGAGAACTTATACGAAATAATTTTTTTTGATATCTCAACGACCTCGTTGTCTTCTCTTTGACGTTTTATAAACATCTGAAGTGTCTAGATGAAGTCTTTACTTACCTATCAAGCGCTGAGCTTCACATGAACCGAACAAATGCTGTACCGCCAGACTCGAGTAAATGCGTCGCATTGAGGGTTGGTGTATTGCGTTAACGTTTAGTGTTTGGGGAGTTGGTGGTAGTGAATGCGTTGTATCAGCAGCTTCTTGACGTAGTTTGAATGAGTCAAGGATATAAGGCGCGTTCGTAGCCTTTCATTCTGTGTCGGTTTTGTGGCGCAGTGGGAAGAGCACCATGTACCTCGTGTTCCGCCCACAGGTAGTGAATGCGTTGTATCAGCAGCTTCTTGACGTAGATTGAATGAGTCAAGGATATAAGGCACGTTCGTAGCCTTCCATTCTGTGTCGGCTTTGTGGCGCAGTGAGTAGAGCACCATGTACCTTGCATTCCGCCCGCAGGGTCGTGGGATCGAAACCGGGCGCCGGTAAGTATTATTTTTTTATATAGTGTAGGGGGAGGGGTGCGGACCTGTTTTTGAGAGCGAGGAGGGTAGCGTGATGCGGGAGAGGAGGAGTGGTGGAGAGGGCGCACCTGGAACGGCTGTTGCGGACGCCGAGGCTCGCCGACAACGCCGGGTGACATCGTGAGTTAAAGAAATGCTCTGCATTTAAAAGCTGTTCAGCGAATCGTAGTTTTTTGTCGATGCAGTTAGAAATACGAGGAAATCGCCGAGCCCGTACGTGAGCATGGGCCTCGCAGAGACGGTCCGGCAGATAAAAAAACAAGAAAATGCCAAGCGATAGTGTGTGCGGGCCTCGTGACGACCGCCTGGCGTCCTGCACACGTTTTTCAAGCCTACAATACCCACTTAGACAGATTGGCCAAGATTGGCAACAAATACTCCACAGTTCACTGTAATTGTGGCAACAGTTGCTCGCAAAAGAAACTCCAGCGTTCGCCGTAATCGTGGGAAACCTTACACATTGCGAGAAAGACACGTCATAACAAACACCCCTCCAATGTCATTCCCAATGATTATCACTTCAAAAAAAAAAATAAGTAAAAGAGGCTCCCACCTATTTATGCAACAATGATGAAGCAAAGGAAGGTGGGGCAGCGAAGAAAAAGCAAATTGGCTGCATATATGGAATTTACGTTTGTGCTGGTTGCGTACAGCTTCGCAACCTTCTAGTCTTAAGTGTTAGCGTGACCGTCCTTAATTCTTGACCATTGTTAGCAAATGAGGCATAGGAACCGCCCACATAAAATATATGCGGTTGTAGCATTTCCAAGGCTCTATCAAGTGAAGGATCTCCGCTTTGAACTTGGCGTTTTGTCCTACTTCCGCCGTTTTGTACAAACGTTTTCCTGCGATTGCATCCCGTCAACCAGCTGCTTCAGTCGGGGACAGCTTACATCCACTCCGGTGAGTGTCAACATGCTTTTGAAGCGCCGAAACATCACATCTGAACCAGTGGTCGCCGTTTTCGACAAGACAAAACGTCAAATTCTTCACACCAACGCAAAGGCACATGGCATTGCGGCAGTTCTAATTCAGAGAAAGGTAGAGTGCAAAGAAATTCGGCTTCTTACTCAAGCCGCTCGACGACACAGGGTAAGATAAAATTACCATAAGTGAACAGGAGTGTTTTGCCGTTGTTTGGGCTGTACACAGGTTTCGTGCGTACCTGAACGGTTGTCACTTCATGTTGGAAACTGATCATCTTTCCGTTTGCAGCATATCGTCTCCAAGAAACATGACCGGCAGGCTGAGCCGTTGGATTCTGCACCGCCAAAATTCATTCAATCTTGACAATGACTTACAAGACAAGAAACACCTCGATGCAGGTGCTCTCGCGATGCCTGTAAACCTCTCTTTTGCCTAAAACTGTTTTGAAACTATAAACCATCAGACTTTTTTGGGCACTCTTCACCTTTTCCGACGTTGTCATACAACTTCATTGGCCGCCTCTACAAATGGCAGGCCCTCATTTTAGCCCCATCATTTACCATGTCACCGCTCAATGATTGGCCTTCGCTGGAGCTGCACTCCTTAAGGATGGCCGGTCTTTGTAGCACCGCTAGCATTCAAGAACTACACTGGCCGGATTTGTTAAGCTGTTTTTTGTTCATCTGCCCCCGTCCAGGCTGTTGTCCTGGCTTTGTAAGGGTCCGCGCCTTCGACAGAATCGGGATACTGTTGGATTGTTACAGACATTGACCAGTTGCTCGCTACGCAGAGACAGCGCCAGCACGCTCCTGGAAAGCTATAGATGTGACAGACTTTTTCCTGGATCATTTCATTTCGTGAATTGGACACCACGTGCCCTGCTGAGCGACCGTGGCTTGAAGGTTCTGTCTAACGTCCTGGAAGAGCTCCTGCATGCCTCGGCACTGGGCCCAAACACCCTCAGACGAATGGTTTAACTGAACGGTTTTTGGCCCACCTCAGACATAATTTTCATGTACATTGGCCATGATCAGCGAAAGTTGGACCTTCTTGTCCTGCCGGTTGTTACGATTGGTTATGATACTGCCATGAAATGCAGAACCGTATACTCGTCATTCTATATCTTTAGTCGCTGTCATTCGACACCTTTGACTCAAGATTCCTTTCGTCAGTGGCCCCCTGTAATGTATGGAGACATGAACAGTACATTTCACACCTCAAAGACTACTCGATGGTTGCGTTTCCGCGCGGAAGCTCGCCAGCAAGGCAGTACGATCTGCTACGACTCTTCAAATCGCTCTGTCTGTTTCCAGTCGGGACACAAGCTGCTCTTTTAGACTCCTGTTGCTACGCGTGGTCTGAATGAAAAATTTCTTCGTGCTTCTTTTGGTACATATATTGCTCAAAGGAAGTTATTGTGTACGCTACCGCGTTGCGGGCTAGGATCCTCCCTACGATCCCTGGCGCATTGAATTGAAATTGTCGACATGTCTACAAGCCCTTCAAGTGTCGTAAGCCAGACTGATTGCGTGCAGGCGGCAGTTCAACGCGAGGGGGAGGTAAATCGAAAGTTTTTTTTTAACTTTGGGACCTGCTTTTGTAGCTTGTTCTTTGCATTCAACAATACTGTATTTTTTATTGTGCATAAACTTGACCTTTCTTTGTGAACGTTTATTTTGCCACAGGGCATATTTATGCGGGCATGAGTTGATGGAGATTAGTTGAAAATGAAAATGTTCGCTTCGCGGATGTAGTCAAGAAGTGAACGATGACGGCGCCAATGAATTCATGGGGCGTATGCGGTGGCGTCGTCTACGCGGAGGCCCGTTGCCGGAAGGCGCCGCGGTCCCGTCGTCCTCAAGGCGAGGCAGGACGAGAGCAAGTCGTGAAGAGGTCAGCGATCGTGTCGCTGCGTTGGCAAACAGGGCAACCAGGACTTGTAAAGGAACATCGGTGTTGAGGCCAGTGGCGTGTCACGGTGGGAGCTAAGGCCACCCCCATTCGAATCCTCCTGAGCGCAACCTCTTCGGCACGGGTAAGACCCGGGGGAGGGTGGCAGCACACGGTGCAATGATAGCGCATGTGCGGCGCCGGAGGTGTTCTTTTCTCAATACCAGGAGAGGGCATCATACAGCTCTAATGGGGAAGTCGGAGATGGAACGGATGCTGCCAGTCCGGCTGCTGCGTCTTCCTTGTAGTGGTCTGCGAGTAGGTCACCTGGAACACATTCAATCAGAATCTTGTGAGCAATTCCTGCCGCAAGTTGGTGAATACTCTGAGCCAGCACAGGGCTCCGACAAACTAACCGTAGCAGGCGGACTGCTTGTACAGCATCGGTGCGAACTACGATGCGCGCCCCGGGCGGCGAAGTGATTCCGGTTACAGCAATCAGAGCCTCTCTAATGGCTACAAGTTCTGAAGAGAACGATGATGGAGGTTCCGCAACTGAAATTGATAAGTTTTGCTGAGGGCTGGATGGGTATTGCCATGAATAGCAGTTGCAATCACAGTATTGTGTATCCTGGCATCGATATATAATATGGTTGAGCCGGGTGAAAGGTGTATATCCGTGTCCGCGATGCGTTGTTTGAGGGCAGATACCGAAATGTTAGAACCTGGACGACGAAGGTCAGTTGGTTTGCTGCCACTCAATTGCACGAACTGCCACGGGTGAACTACTCGCTGCGGTAGGGCTGGTAGCGCATAAGAGACTACGTAAGCTATTAATGCTAGCGCAGAATCACACAGTGCAATCTTCAATTTCCGAGCTTTGCGACGTTGATGAAAAAGTTCATCCAACGTGTTCAGGTGGACTTGTTCCTGGAGAGCAACTATAGGGGCGATGCGTGGAAGCGCAGTAATTGCTCTCATTCCCTCTGTGTGAATCGCTTCCAGTCAATACCACTGTGTTGCCGTTAAATGCTGAAACTGAGCAGAGTACACCAAGGTGGGTAGTAAAACTGATCGCACTATTTTTCGCGCCACGTGTGAGCTGGCTCCACCAGCTTTGGCAGCAATACGGCGTACTAGTGACCGCGTTTGAGCAGCTTGGTGTTTAGCCTGAGCAAGCCAAGCTGTCGCCGTTAGTGTCTGGTGTATCAACAGTCCCAGGAGTTTGATTGCTGGGCTCTCCTGCAGTGGTTGCCCAGCCAGATGAAGGCGGATGGGGCAAGCAGCAAGCTTTCGACGGCCCCAGCGGTTGGAAACGCATGTGTATGTTGTTTTTCTCGTTGATGACTGAAGGCCCACCGAAGCGGCAAAGGCTGAGGTGACATCCAGGGCTGACTGCAGGGAACTCGCTTGAGTTTCCAGGTCATGGTTAGTGCTCCACACTGTGATGTCATCGGCGTAAATGAGATATTTAACATCAGGTACATCATTATGGCGCCATACCAGTGGTATCAAGGCCATAATAAACAAGGTTGGAGCCAATACCGATCCTAGGGGCACACCACGTACAGAAACAAAGGGCCGAACAGCTTGTACATGAAGGCGTATGACAAATGTCCTGTCTTGAAGGAATGAATGGACGAACTGCCGTACCCGCATGGGAAGGTGGAGCACATCAATTGAGTCCAGGATAGCAGCGTGACTGATGTTGTCATACGCTTTTTTGATGTCCATTGCTAGGATGGTCCGAACACCATCCTTGCGTGTTGATGACAATGTTGATGTTGCCAAAACGCTAAGCCCATCCTCCGTGCCGCGTGATGGGCGAAAGCGGACTTACGCGGGGTGGTAATAGGCATACTCTTCAAGCCACCACGACAAACGAGTTGCTAGCATTTTCTCTACAAGCTTGTAAACCATTGTCGTAAGTAATATTGGCCGCAGGTTTTCTATTAGCATCTCTAGCTTGCCTGCTTTTGGTATGGGGACGACGTGCTCTGCTTTCCAGCTGCCAGGGACGGCTCCACTAAGCCATACCTCGTTGATTGAATACAGGAGCTGAGCGACCACATCATTGCTTAAATTCTTGAAGGCTTCGTAAGGAATAAAGTCTGGAGCAGGCGCAGGTTTCCGCTTAGCACAGTCTATTGCCACCGGCAATTCTGCCATCATAAAGGCCATCCCAATACCTTCAATGTCAGAGGGAAATGGAGGCTTGTCAACATGTTCGTGGAGGAATCGAGGGGAAGGCAATAGATTTCGGTCAGGTGTCGCATCATAGAACGACAAAAACGCTCTGGCCGCTTCCTTAGCAAAATGTTTAAGACATAGCCTAGCCGCAAAGCAAGCATGGGTAGCCGGATCCGGAGGGCGCCGTCCACGTCCCATCGCCCGGAATGTTCGCCATAGAGAGGCTTTCGATGTCTTCGAGAAAACACCTTCACACCAAGTATGCGACTGACTTCGTGATAGGTCCTTTTGGTATCGGCGTCCCTTCGCTGTTAGAAACTGCAAGCGCGCACGGGCGTTTGGAGAAGCATTGTCACGAGATGCTGCAAGATCTGCTTGCCTGCGAGAAGCCCACAGGTTACGGAAGCCGATTTCTGGCGCAGGCCGATTCACGTCCACCAATGCGGTAGTGGTGGCACCAAAGAGCGCACTTCGTATCCTGTCGACAAGGTCTCTTGCCGCCTCCATAAACGGGACAGCCAGCCTAGACTGGAAACTGTCCCAACTCACGACGCAGCACTTGGGACGCAGCCGGTGGGCCCGCGACGGGTGTAGTCCTATGATGATTGGGTGGTGGTCACTCCCCCAGCAATCGAGCTCTAGGTGCCATAAAGGAGTGCCTGGATCCCAACCACCAAGTGAGGTCCGGTGCATCAGACGCCCCGCAAGAATTCGCCACCGCTCGTGTCGCTCCGCCGTGCTGGTTAAGCAGCACAAAGGACGCATCCGCAAACGCATTCTGCACATGCCTTCCACGGGGACTTGATGCGGGGTAACCCCACTTTGAATGGGGTACATTAAAGTCCCCACCAACCATACTTGGGCAACCTGGGTATTGCTGGAGACTAGCCAATAGCCAGCCCAAATTGATGCGTGAGGGTGATCCACCTGCTGGCCCCACCTAGCAAGAAAGGAGAACCAGTGTTGCCCTTGTAAATTGAACTGCAACTGCGACAATCTCCTGATACGAGTTGCACCGCCATACAAGGGAGAGTCGCATTTGCGGGTAACACGCTGCCACATACTGTCACGAAGGGAACTGGAAAATGAAGACGATAACGACGATGTGCTATACATGGTACGTTCCAAACATCGCGACGGCACCATCATCATCGTCTTCCGGGGACAGCTATCCCGCACTCACGGGCCAGCCAATCGGAAGCGGCCAACGAAAGCAGCTGGGGGGAGAAGCGGCCGAAGAGCAACACCAGGAGTGGAGCGTGACCGGGATGCGCGGTGGTCGGGCGACCGGACCCGTGCCGTGCCCCAGGAGGTCATCCACCACTGCAGCCTCCAAGCCTTCCCCTCCGCCAGGAAGGTGTCTCCCCACGCGTCGGTGGGAGACAGCGACACCCCAGGACAGCTGCGTTCGCCACAACGGTGACGGGAGCTGGGAGCAGGCTTTACTACCGCCGCCACGACATCACCTGGACGTTTCAAAACCCCAACACCACTACTGGGATGTGAGGTAGGAAAACCCCGTCCCCGCAGCGAACCATTATTGTGTGCTCGTCCTGCATTCCCGGACCTTGACTGTTTCGCGCTTCTTGAACTCTTTCCCGTTTGCTATGCCGCATTCTCGCTAATATATACCTTGTTCTCCAGCTTTGTTTTGTTCCCTCTTACTCTTTTGTGGTCTCTGTTTGTTATGTGTGTCCTTATGTGAGTTCCGGGTATTATAAAACCTAGTCTCGTTTCCAAATTTCTTCTCTTGTAATTGTTATTGCCCCACCGAACCTGAGAATACACAGCCGCCTTTCTCGGAGGCACCGCAGCGCACACATGACGATCGACCCTGGATGGGGACACATGACCACTGAAGCCAGAAATAGAATACAGAGCGTTTGTTTCCTGAACTGAAGAAGCAAAGCCCTGACGTGCAGCTTGTTGTTGAGGATACGAGTCTTCAGCTCTCCAATATTCGATGACAGGCCCCAGCAGTTGCACTGTAAGACGCCGGACACATGTGGAGTCGCCAGGGTGATTAGGAGCCCAAGCGCTCTAGGAGTACTGATGTCAGGTGGGATAACTGGTTGACCATAAAACGCTAGACGCGACGAGGTCGAGTTGTCGGGAATCGCGGATGAGTTTTGCGATCCGAAAAAGGGCGGCGGCTGGCGCATTTAGGTTCAGCTGTTGAGGACAGGTCTGTGCGTTGGTCAGGTTGCTTCCGGCGTAAAATTAACTCTCAGTGCCGCCGGAGTTTAGTGACTTCTGCTAAGAGTTTAGCCATTTGCTCATTAACAGCCGCCGTGTCGACACCAGCGCGTTCTGGCATAGGTGTATGCTGCATTGAATTCCTTCGGCGGCGACGACCCCCCGGCGCGCAGCATCACTGTACACTACTAGCTGTTCAGGTGCAGAACACAAATTAGGGAGGTCTCGCCAGTCTTTTTCATTCTACTGTAGAGCCGAAAAACGGTAGGCGGTCGGTACGGCAAATGTGTTCATTTAACCGCGTGGTTTTGACGGCGGCGTAATGTTTCAGTAATCTTTCGATTGGTCAGGCACGTAGGCGAGGTGATGTGGTGATTGTTACTTTTGTAGAGGCCACACTTATAAGACACCGTTCTCTCAGATATTTCCTTATCCTGAATAGAGGAAGGGAAGACATGTGGATGTGGCCAGGTCGAAAGCATTTGTAACAGTACACAACACTAGGCTTGTAGGGTTGCGGTCGCTAAATGCACCTGTAGTAGTACAAGCAGGCAGAGGGTGTAGCATGTCCTTGCAGCATGACGAGGCAGGCGCCCTTTTTTCCCATGTAGCGCGCTGCTATGATACGATGTGTAGAGCAGTAAAGTTCACCCTGGAGCACGACCTGATCTTCGTTGCAGTCGACACCCTACACAACGTAGCGTTGCAAGTCAGACTCTTCAACTAGGTACACTTGCACGGGAACCACATCTTCGGGTGTGATCGTTATGAACTTGAGCATTTGCAGGCGATACACTGCAGTCAATTTAAGGGGCTGCACAGCAATTGTGTTTGACTTCGGGCGAACAGCGAAGCCCCGAAATCCTTTGGTGCCGAGGCATGAGTCGAATTTCGTTTGTAAGATTCGGTTCTGCATGGTTGCAAGGCTTTTAGACGTTAAAGCGTTAGCCGTGGCCTTGTACCGGACTGGTCTGGTGTAAAATCTAGTGGGTGGTTCATGGTCAGTGAAGAAGGCTTCCCTTGAGAATCACGAGGGGATAATTTATTTTCCGAGTCTCCTGTGGGCCCTTTATGGCCAACGCGAATGGTTGTGAACGTTGATCGTGAAGAGGATGTCTCAGAAGACAAGTCTGGCGTCGTGTTCGCTGAGGTAGTCGCGTTGGTCATTTGGAGGTGCGATGCAGTATGCGTTTTATTCCGAACCACGGGTTGAGTGTCCATTGGCACGGAAAGCTCGGAAACCGATTCGCTCACCGATTGACGTGCCACGGATATTGGTGTCGTGCCGACAGCATCGTAGCCTTGTCCGGGTGGCGCCGGAGCCACCGAACTTCTTGGGGTCGCCGTCGTATGAGTTCACAGAGGAGGCGGAGACGGCCCCGCCGAACCCACGCCGGGCAAGCTAGGCTTACCCACTGCTCGATGATCGTGGACTTCCGCGACGCCGAGAAAATCGGCAGATGACGGACAGACTGGTAGCGGGCATGCGTCCGTTGCCTGTTCTTACGATGTAAACATGATCCTCTTGGCGTAGGGGAAGTATTTTTGTGGTGTGCGAGATGTTTCTACAGAGCGATGTGAAGCCACTTTTTCTGCCTTCTTCTTCCTCTTCTACTTCCCAAACATGAACTTAGACTTGAGTAAGGAGAGTGAAGATTTAAGCGTGCTCTTCTGCACCTCCGTCGGCTCCCCCCGAACAAAATACTGTCTGCTCTCTCCAACACACACCACAATTTCGGTAGGAGTACTTATCCGTGTCAGATAAAACCCCGAGCGTTTTATGCAGAAATGTATTTAAGCCGGGGGTTGTCTTGCGTACGTTGGCCGGCGTCCGCGCAGGTGTTATCTCTCCTCTCCCGCGCGCGCCCTACCAACGGATGTGGCGCGCCTAGCAACCGGAGCAGGTGGTGAGCGGCGGAGGGTAAGGGAGAGCAGGAGTGCACGCGGGCGTGTGAGGGCGCTCGCATCGCGGAGCAATGGAGGGTAAGGGAGAGCAGGAGTGTGCGCGGTCGGGTGAGGGCGCTCGCATCGGGGAGCTCGCTCGGGTGGACAGAGAGCTCGGTTGCTCCTCCTCTCCGCGCTCGGACTATATATAAATGATTACGCTCACACTCTCGCCTGTCTCTTCGCCATTAATCGCATCACACTCATCTGTGCACCCAAAGCATTTCTGCATCCTCACAATCCCCCTCGGGGAGGTGCGGGGGAATTTTTTGTGTGGTTGCATGACAGGCGTACTGATCCACCTGCCCTTAAATTGTGGAAAGAGGTATATAGCTCCAAGTGGGAGATTTCTCAGTTACAACAGCATGGTGTGATCTCCCCACTTACTGCAAGTATGTTCGAAGAGCCATGCGAGCCACAGTTTTAGATTTGACCTGTTATCGGTAGAAACCCGAACAAACACACTTGAAAAATTTTTGAGGTAGCCGAAATTGGAAACTTGGTAGAGCGTTCTTTAGGTGTAGCTTCAACTGCACACAGAAAAAAATATATGGACAATCCTAATAAGACGCTGGCCAATAAAGTTTAGTTGTTTGGTTTGGTTTCCGTAGTTTTCATGTCTGGTCTGGTTTTCATGTTTCATTTTCTTCGGTGTGTTTATAAGGGGCATTTCACGATAAAATAAAATTCTCTTGTATGTCAGCGATTTACGTACCTTTTGCAAGCTGTCTGTCTTTTTGCTTGCGTTCTTTTAAACGTATTTCATGGAGTTGCGTGACACGCTCAATAGAACATCCCCTATGTAAGGTCAAATTGCTAGAGTTCTGGTCACAAACTCTGTATAGCAGGGCAAGCTTAGCTGTGCTAGTAAAGGAGCTTTAGGACACTGCAGGAGTATAGTATGGTGAAGCAAGGTGAGGAGCAAGGAAGACTGTTTCGTCGATATGCGTAGCAGGCCTAATGTCGGTTACGACGAGGTTGTATGTGTGGGCCACAGAGAGGAGCAGGAAATGTGGAGGATATATCCAGCAGGAGCAAAATTGTCGCAGTGATTACGATAAACCCGCGATACAGGGGAAACTTACGGCCAGCATCAATAAACACGTAGCTACAATGATCAAGACGTGTAAGATTGTTACGAGGACACCGAATCTTCAGTTAATACGGTACATCGCTGTTCACTTTTGGGTTGGGAGTACTAACTTAAAAAATGGCTGACAGCAGGTCGAAAAAAGTCAATGGGAAACCCTAATAGAGTGGTCGAGAAGACACAATATTTCGATTTCCGAAGAAATGTCACCTAGAAATAGTGCACATGTCCTCGTACAAACGAAAAAAATGAAATGAACATGAAAAATTCCTACTGGCATATAGGAAAGCAAATGCCGTGCCCTCTGATACTTGCCATGCCCCCAGATACCATGCCCTCTGAAACCGTGCCATGTGATAATTGATACTTATTGTAGGGCGAAGTGTTTTAACTCTGGCAAATTGGTTGTTAACTCGATTTTTCTGTTTCATTGGGACTTCCTCGTGAACAAACAATTGGAATTTCGATATCCCATATATTCTGGTTTTATCGCAAATGTATGTAATCGTGTGTCAAATTCTGCAATGGCCATAGTTCTGCTCAAATCAGTTTATTTTATATATTCCAATAATTGCTTTTATTTAGTTCATTTAGAGACACCGGGTGAGCTGTAAGGTGTAAACACAAGTTCGGAAAATGCCTATATTGAGAAGGGTATCTTCCATTGTACTGCGCCTTTGACAACGCCACGCTTGCGCTATTAAATAAACCCATACAATCGCTGAAATACGGTTTGATAATTAACTTCCAAGATAGAACTTATGTATTTCTAGATTTAATTCTTTACCGTTTTTCGCATGTGGCGGTTTTATTAGGGTAATTCGAAGCAAAAACAACGAATTATTTTAAAATGTACAATGCGTACGAGCTGTCAAAATTTTGAATAATACGTTGTTAGGTGGATTGTTTCAGAATTGCACTGTGATTGTAAAACGTTTAATCTTTTTGCAGCTGTTAAAACCCATTGCGAACTAAGGACGACAGATGAAGCCAAAAAAAAGGAGGTGACTACTACTACTACTACTACTAGTACTACTACCCAAGCACCCACCTCAACGGCAAGCCCTGAAGAACTTCCCATACCTTCGGAGGGCCCTGGCGCACAATGCTTTGACGCATTTGTGAATTTATGCCTTGACCGTGATTTTATTACACACAAAGACACGTGTTGTTACCGACCGAAGCCTGGACAAACGGTGTAGGCATCACCGACATCAAGCCGCCGCTGATCTTGGAAGGAAAAAAAGCAGAAGTTTTTTAAATGTTCACTTTGCGATGTAACAAAATATACCCTAAAAAAAAGGCTGGTATGCAAGACACATGACAAAAATGTGTCAATAGGAAATTAGAAGCGACCAATAAAAATATTTCTGACATCAGCGGCATTTTTCGATGTATGAAGGGACACGAGAAAGCCGTCATGTATTTTTGCAGTGAAAGAGCTTGTATTGGGTGCCTAATAGTCAGACACACTGAGATATATCCCTCATTAATTGACAACTAAGAAACGCACATATGTGCCGATATGTACACACAAAAATTCAATAAGCTCACACTCACGCGTAAGCATTGTAAGTAGCGAAGCTGTACGCAGCCGTCACCGCCATCACGGAGGTTTAAACCCCTCATTGCAGCCGACTGGCTTGTTCTTCGCTGTGGAACCACGTTTACTCCTTCATTGTTGCTATAAGTGTGAGCTTCCTTCATTTTTGTTAGTTATGATCTTCGTCAATAAACGATGTATGTGCATTAAAACATTTCACCACTCATGGTTGAACCGAGCGTTGGCTGCAGTTACCGACGAACGTTCCCGTGGCTGAACAGCCGTATGGGCTGCGCGTTGCCGGTGCTGCTCATGGGCCTTCCCTCGGTTGCGTTGAGTTGATCAGTGCTTTGAGCTAACCGAAAAGTCTTCGCAGCATTATGTGTGGTCACGTGATCTGGGTTGGCTCTCTGGAATCGTTTCCATACTGGATCCCCAGCACGACAAGCCTCGAGGCGAGCCGCCTCCTCGTCGTGCCTGCGGACGACCCATGGGCGACCCATCCCTGTGCCTTTGCCGGCCCATTTCTTAGACTCATCTGAATGAACAAGGCACAGCCCTATATCGTGAGCAGATTCATCGAGTGGAGCGAGCAGGGTGAATATGATAGCGAAAGTGTTGCCACAACTACGCTAAAGTTGCCTTTTGGCCAATCTTGGCCAATTTCTGTGCTTGGATAACAAACGTTCCCCAGGTTCTAAGCGCTTGAAACTCTCCGTGAGGCACAAGCTCACGTGCGCGCGCTCACGAGCCCCCTTCTTCATTTCATTAACTGTCGCGTGGTCGCTGCGAGACCCGCGCTCTGGTGCGTGTGCTGTCTTGATATTTTTTGTGACGGACACAAAAAATAGCGATTTGCTAACAAGGTTTGCTCTTTAAAGGGTTTATATTCCTATAATATTGGTTAGCTGTAATTTTACGAAACGAATTATTTTACATTAAGCGAGAATTGTTCTTTAGTGTCGTTTTGTGCCCTCATCACTGTAGGTACTTTGGGCGTTATGGTAAGTACGGATTTTGATTGAGTGGTCGTTTGGTTTATAGCGCCGACGCAAATCAGGCGATGAGGCGCGCCGTAGTGGAGGGCTCCGGATTAATTTCAACCACCTGGGGATCTTTAACGTACGCCGAAATCTCGTACAGACGGGCGTTCTTGCTTTTCGCCTCCATCAGAAAAGCGACCGCCGCGGCCTGGAAAAGTACGGAATTAGTGTGATCTGAAACAAATAGAACAAATATTGTGAACGACAGTGTTAAACTACTGGAATTGTTGCCCTGTATTTCAGACCATATGCCATTACTGCAAAGACGACAGAATTGAGCCAGCTTTTCAGTTCATTGAATAGGGAAAGGCAAGCTCGCACATCTGCATTGTAATATAAAATACATTGCGTGCGAAGTTTTACAGCACAATATTTCATAAAACATAGGCAAGTGCTAGCAAACTAACGGCTACGGTTCCACAAAACACGACAGGTTGGTAAAGCCTTTGGTCTCAAAAGGAACATGTGCCTTTTATAAACAGGCTTTTTAAGCCCACCATTTAAAATCAGAACCTTTTACACATTTGTCACTTGTGTACAGCCTTTGTCTGTGTGATAAATTCTGAATACTGAAAAAATCTTCATCTAAATTGTCTGCCGTATTCTGTGGCCAAAAATTATTCATGCGCGAGAAAGCCATTGTGCGATCTAAAATAATTCCTCTTCACCAAGTATTGTAGCATCTCATCTATTGCAAAGCCACGACCTCGTAACCTGCTCTTGGTATTTATTTTACACCGGATCTTCCAACTGATGGTGCCTCCTATAGACAGAGGTCGTCCAGGGACAGATATCTATGTCACTGTGTTCCTTCAGCCATTATTAACCTTGATCTACATGAAATAATGAATGCATCATATTGCCGCGAACCATACATTGGGTTTGTTTATTTGTGTTTTGCTTTTACCGCCCGGCTGCGCCGGTCTGTGTTATCTCTGCGCCAAGGGAAGCGCGTGTTCCATTCTTTCTTTCTGTGCCGCATGTGTTATCTGTTGTGATAGGGAGAGCATTCCGATCTAACGTGAACAGCCCAGAATAATCTTCTTGGATCTACTATGTTCTCGATGCGAATCGACGTTTCGAGAACCACGCGCGCCAAAAGATAAAAAGCCTGCAGTGCGGACGCCGGGGCATTCGATTCTGCGACGCTCGCCGACGCAAGTCGCTTTGTTGACCGCTGCTTCGCCGCCTCTGTATTCTTTTGAGTTGTTAGGGGAGCACAAGTTCGCTCCAATAAACTTGTTTCTCCTTCAAGACAACTGCGTCGTCCTTGTCTTCGTGACATCTGGTGCAGGTGCTGGGTACGCACCCTTCATGGCGACTACAACCTCGAAAAGCCGCCAAGCCAGTCCGCACCTCTCAGAAAGTATAGACCCTGGAAAGTACAGCATTCTTTTATTCGGTGATTTCAACGTGCCCGGCCGGTGGTGGAATCCCGGGGAAAATGTTGGCAATTCTACCAAAGCCGCTCACTTGTTTAACTTTTTCTCATTCGCTGGATTGGCATATGCTGCACTTCCTCCTAACCCCGCAGGAAATGTCCTTGACATCGTCTTCTCCAACTTGACCTCCTTAGACCTTAAACACGCTCGAGAAGCCCTTGTTCCGGTCGACCCGTGGCATGAACCATTCACTGTCACGGCTTTACTACCGGTTGCCTATGAGCGGCGCATGGAGACCCCATTCTTTGATTTTCCCCGTGGCGATTACAATGCCCTCTACATAACGCTCCAGGAGACGAATTGGGAGCCAGTCTACACATCGCATAATGCAGACGCAGCGGTGCAGCTGCTCACAAAAATTGTCCAAAAAGCAATGGAGGAGCACATACCAAAAAAGTCCAAGCGCCCTTATCAATTCCCTTTCTGGTTCAGCAAAGAACTCCGCAGCGCGCTGCGCAGTAAGCGTCGATTCCACAAACTAAGGAAAGCTAAAAACGACACGTCCGCCGACACTAACTTTAAAGAACAGCGCTCACTTGTGAAAGTGCTGCTCGCTCGCGACAAAAAACATTTTTCGGACTTCACAGAATCTTCGCTCACCCGATCCCCGAGCGACTTCTGGCGGATCTTTAGCACGCGCACAAGAAAGGCCCCTGAGCGGATTACTCTGCAGGATGGCGACACCATCGTTTCCGACCCAGCCAGCATTGTTGAAATATTCACAAAACACTTCTCGTCCGCGTACTCCTCGTCACGCGACAGCGGCTTCCCGCTTCGGCTCGCGCAGATAGGTGATGTCATACACACGCCCAACATCACCGTTGAGGATGTCACGGTTGCTATTCGCAGCCTACCTTCGAAGAAATCCTCAGGCCATGATAACATCCCATGCTTCATTGTAAAAGGCTGCTCTGCCATTTTCGCGCCGTTGCTCTGCCACATTTTTTGTCTCTCGCTTGAAGAGCGGCACTTTCCGACAAATTGGAAACCCGGCGTTGTTTTTCCTCTCCATAAGTCCGGAAATGCGTCGGTGCCTGGGAACTACCGACCAATATCTCTCCTTTGTTCTTTCTCAAAAGTTTTCGAAAAAGTAGTACACCGTTATCTCTTGTCCAAAATCCGGCCCCTCATTCATAGTAATCAGCACGGTTTTATACCTGCCCGGTCCGTCGAATCAAACCTTGCCTGCTTTCTGAGTGACGCCAGCAAGTACATACTTTCACGTCAACAAATGGATGCCATCTACTTCGACTGCAGCAAGGCCTTCGACCGCGTAAACCATGATTTGCTCCTTCGCAAACTGTCTTCTTATGGCTTGGCTCCTGCTTTCTGCGAGTGGTTTGCAACCTACCTCAAACAGAGAACAAACTTTGTTCAGTACGCTGGTGCTAAGTCTCGCAGCTTCACTGTACCGTCCGGGGTTCCCCAGGGCTCTATTCTCGGTCCTTTATTGTTTAACTTATTTGTGAATGATGTGCAGTTAATTATAAAGCATTCATCTCTATTGCAGTTTGCAGACGACATGAAACTCTATCGCGCAGTGGGATCACAGGCGGACTGCGCCCAGCTTCAACGCGACGTACAAGCAATCTCCCTCTGGTGCAAAACTAACTACTTAGATTTGAATCCATTGAAGACCGTTACAATTACATACACTCGAAAAACCTCTCCTTTAACCTTCCCATACCACCTCGACTCTCTGACGATAAGAAGAGTAAGCGAAACACGTGATTTGGGCGTTCTGATGGATTCGAAACTACGATTCACACCGCATGTAAACTACCTCGCACGCTCATCTCTTCGGACTTTGGGCGCTATCTCTCGTGCAACAAGGGACTTCTCTGGAGGTTCGTGTTTCCTTGCTCTGTACAAAGCCCTTGTACTCCCAAAGCTGGAGTTTGCATCGGCAGTCTGGAACTGCATGAGTGCGTCGTCGTCTTTGCGCTTGGAAAGGGTTCAGAAAAGGTTCACGCGCATCTTCTCTCGCCGCTACACCCTACACGAGAAATACGCTTACAAGGATGTCATCAAGCGGCTGAAGCTCGAAGAACTGCAATCTAGGCGCACAAACCGCGATTTAGTGTTTTTGTTCAAGTGTATCCACTCCCGATTCGACAGCCCGAAATTAGTGAGCTCTGTTCGGCTAAGGGCACCAATTCGAGCTCTCCGCCCCCACCTTTGCTTTGATGTGACCACCTCAGAGATGCTGTCTCCAGTGTGCCGTGTGCAACGTGTGTACAATGATGACTTTCGTGCATCTTTGGACGGCTTTTCCGGCAATGTTAACTCTTTTAAACGCGCCCTGAAAAATGCATGCACTTGAAGCCGCTGTTGCCCATTCAGTATGGTATAGAAGTTATCTCGTGTTCGTGTTTTCCGTTCCCTTTCCATTTTCTACACTTGCACCGTTTGCCGTACACATACTCCCGTGCACCTATGTATGTGTGTCCGCAGGTGTGTGTGCATGCATGCACGTGCGCACTTGCCTGCACTTGTTCACCTTCACATGCACCCGCGTGGGCATACGTGTATGTATGTTTTGTTTGCACTGACGAGCGTATGTGCCGTGCATACATATAAATTTTGCTTTATATGTACTTATTACCAGTATCCATGTTCCCCAGTAAGTTACGACGGTGGATTGTACTGAACTTGCGTGTATGCCAATGTACTTTGTAGTATACCTTGTCACAAGCCCTGTCTCAGCGCGTGCTAATGTACCTGACTGTAATCTCAATTCCTTAAATGTATACATTGAGTGTGTGTGTGTGTGTGTGTGTGTGTGTGTGTGTGTGTGTGTGTGTGTGTGTGTGCGTGTGTGTGTGTGTGTGCGTGCGCGCATGCGTGCGTGCTTACGTGTGTGTGAGTGCGTGTGCGTGCCTGCGAGCACGCGCGTGTGCGGTGGTACTATGTACTTTGTGATCCCTGCACTTCATAACCAGTCTCCATGTTTTACCGTTTGTTTATCTGTGTGTCGCCCTATCCTTTTTGTGTGCACCACCCAAGAAGGCCTAGTGCTGTTGGTGGGCACCACCCAATAAACAATAAACAATAAACAATAAACAACAAGAGCCAGCCCCCGCCTGCAAGATTTACCGCCCGAGTTTGGTTTGATGCCAGAAGGGCCCAAAAAAAGGAACGCTGCAACCAACACCATCGTGCAAGAAACAACGTCGCCAATCGTCCTGCAGCAGCCCCGGGAACCGCCATCATTCCGAGGAGCCCCCGCAGAAGACCCAGAAGAATGGTTGGAGAAACTGGAGCGCGTCCGAAAATTCAACAGGTGGGACGACGCAGAAACGTTCCGGCACATTTTCTTTTACTTAGAAGATTCGGCTCGCGCTTGGTTCGAGAACCACGAGAACTCCTTGACAAACTGGGCTCAGTTCAAAAGCGAGTTTACTAAGACCTTCACTACCGTCGTGCGGAAAGAAAGAGCCGCACTTTTGTTGGAAACGCGCACGCAACACCCCAACGAAGGTGTCGTGATCTTCGTTGAGAAGATGAAGCAGCTATTTCGCCGCGCGGACCCCGAAATGACGGAAGAAAAGAAGTTGCGCTTCTTAATGCGCGGAGTGAAGGAGGAACTGTTTGCTGGACTTGCCCGAAATCCGCCCAAAACCGTCGCCGAATTCGTAACCGAAGCCAGCACCATTGAGAAAGCCCTCGAAATGCGTGCTAAGCTGTATAACCGCAACTTTGTTGGCGCGGCCAATGCGAACGACTTTGGCAGCACGCGGATCCCGGCCGACAGCCTACGCGAGACTATCCGCGCAATTGTGATAGAGAAGCTGCGGAAACTTCTCCCAACGCCGCCGCAGCCCCAAGTCGCTTCCCTCACCGACGTGATTAGAGAAGAAGTGCAACAAGCGTTGGGAACTTCTACGCCATCCGAGGTACCCCGAGAGCCACAAGCTATGACATACTCCGCGGTTGTTCGTCGACCCCGCCCTGTTCCAACACGCCGTCAAGAGGCCCCGCCGTACCGCCGCCCACTGTCACCCGCCCGACCCCCGGTAGCCCGAAACCAGACGCCGAGGAAGACGGACGTATGGCGAACTCCCGATAACCGTCCTCTGTGCTACCACTGCGGAGAGGCCGACCACATTTACCGTCGCTGCCCATACAAGAGACTCGGACTGCGTGGTTTCTCCGTCGACGCACCTCGCCCTCTCCCTGGCCAACGACCACGTGAGATCGACGAGTATCTATCTGAAACCAGCCGTGGCCCAGCGCGTTTCAACCGTTCGCCGTCGCCCTACCCCTACCAATCGCCGAACCGCCGTAGCAACGCTGACTTCGCCCGTGGAAGGTCCCCCAGCCCACGCGGGGGAAACTAAAGGCGGCAACTTCTGGAGGTGAAGTTGCTCTACGGCGAAAAACTAGAAACCCTCCAACGACGCAAGGACGCGCTGAAGACAATGATTCACGACATGCCCTCATCCCGACGACCCTACCTAACCCTGACAAGACTCCCAAACACGACGACAGCTACACGGCGCGACGCGCACCCGACCTGACCGAGACGTTCGTTGAGAAGACGACGACAACGACGATGCACAGTGCCCGACCATCAACACGTACAAGCAGAGATACGACGCCCCGACGAACCCGGAACTCGAGGACGACTGCATCTGACGTCAAGGTATTTATCGACGGCTTTGACCTAGTCGCCCTCGTAGACACGGGAGCTGACTATTCGGTAATGAGCGGACCATTTGCGTCTAAACTGAAGAAAGTTATGACCAGATGGGACGGTCCGCACATACGCACAGCAGGAGGCCACCACGTGACGCCAAGTGGAACGTGCACATCGCGCGTCACCATAGACGGCACAACGTACCCTGCGGCGTTCGTCGTTCTGCCTAACTGCTCCCGCGACGTGATTCTCGAAATGGACTTTTTGACGGACAACGGCGCAATAATTGATCTGCAGACCAAGTCGATAACATTTTCCTCCAATCACTCCACGACGCCGCAGCCGAACCCCGATCACCGTGCTGCTGTCAAGATCGCCGACGATCACATCACCCTGCCACCCCGCGCAAGCTTGATGATCGCCGTCAACTGTGAGGATGCTGCTTCTGATATCGACGCTATCGTAGAGAGTGATCGAAGGTTGCTTCTCGACCGCGGTGTCTCCGTCGCAAGAGGCATTGCGCACTTTAGGCAACGCCAATCTCACGTTTTGTTCACTAATTTCACCGAAGAGTACCAGCATTTAAACAAGGGAGCTGCAATTGCTTTCCTCGAAGAAACGCAAGAAACAAGTGATGTGATCGCAGTCGTCGACTTTGAACGCACACCCGTAGAAACATTCAAGCTCCCGCAGCCATTCGACGTGAATCCGGCGCTACCAGAAGAACAAGGGAAAAAATTATTGGCTTTGCTGCGTCGCTATAGCGAATGTTTTTCGTCGAGCGCAGAACTACGTCAGACCCCTTTAGCGAAGCACCGAATAATACCCGAAGATGGAGCCCGACCTACCCGACAGTCACCGAACCGCGTCTCTTCACACGAACGGGAAGCCATCCGGACTCAAGTCGACGACATGCTGAGCGATGACATTATACCTCCATCGAAAAGCCCCTGGGCTGCGCCCGTCGTACTCGTAAAGAAAAAAGACGGCACATTAAGGTTTTGCGTTGACTACCGGCGACTGAACAAAATCACGAAAAAGGACGTGTAACCCCTCCCCCGAATCGACGACGCCCTCGACCTCCTCTGTCACGCTAAGTACTTCTCATCGATGGACCTGAAGACCGGCTACTGGCAAATTGAAGTGGACGAGAGAGACCGAGAGAAGACTGCATTTATAACCCCAGACGGCCTATACGAGTTCAAGGTGATGCCGTTTGGGCTGTGCACAGCACAGCCCGCCCACAAAGCCCGCCCGTTCTCGCTACTGGCAAATTGAAGTGGACGAGAGAGACCGAGAGAAGACTGCATTTATAACCCCAGACGGCCTATACGAGTTCAAGGTGATGCCGTTTGGGCTGTGCAACACAGCCCGCAAAGCCCGCCCGTGCTCGCTCATTTCAACGGAAATGCCGAAACGGAAATGCATACGGACGCCAGTGATATAGGCTTGGGTGCCGTCCTTGTCCAAAAGCAAAGCGGCTGCGAAAGGGTAATCGCCTATGCTAGCCGTGGTCTGTAGAAGGAGGAGAAAAACTATTCTGCCTCTGAGAAAGAGTGCCTGGCTATTATATGGGCGATTTCAAAATTTCGCCCATACGTGTATGGAAGGCCATTCAAGGTTGTAACAGACCACCATGCGCTGTTTTGGCTCGCCAATTTGAAGGACCCCTCTGGCCGTCTTGGGCGGTGGAGCTTGCGCCTGCAGGAGTTCGACGTTACAGTCGTTTATAAATCCGGCAGGAAACACTCCGACGCCAACTGCCTGTCCCGCGCCCCCTTCGACCCACCACCACAAGACTCTGATGGAGACAGCGCGTTCTTCGGGATCGTGATGGAGAGCGACCTAGCCGCCCAGCAGCGTGCCGACCCCGACTTACGCGTCATAATCGAGTACCTCGAGGGATGCAACGTTGCCGTTCCTAGGACCTTCAAACGCAGCTTACCAGCATTCAGCCTGAGAAACTCCGTCCTTGTGAAGAAGAATTTCAGCCCCGGAACAAGAGCGAATTACCTTCTCGTCATCCCGGCGGACCTTCGTGACGAAATTTTGGAAGCGTGCCACGACGACCCGTCTTCCGGACATCTGGGCACAGCCCGCACTATTGGAAAAATTAAGGCGAGGTATTACTGGCCCGGCCTTACCTCTGACGTCACCCACCACGTCCGGAGCTGCCGTGACTGCCAGCGACGAAAAACGCCGCCGACAAGACCCGCCGGACTTCTGCAACCGATCGCCGTCCCATCCAGACCATTTCAACACATTGGAATGGACCTTTTAGGCCCGTTCCCTACGTCACGATCACAGAACAAGTGGATTGTCGTAGCGACAGACTACATGACGCGCTACGCAGAGACCGCCGCTCTTCCGAGGGGGACTGCACAAGAAGTGGCGAAGTTCTTTACAAGCTAAGTTGTGCTGCGACATGGAGCCCCGGAAGTCCTAATCACAGACCGCGGAACGGCATTTACTGCGGAGCTGATGCAAGGAGTATTACGCTACAGCAACACGGATCACCGAAGAACGACGGCGTACCACCCCCAAACGAACGGACTAACAGAACGTCTGAACAAGACAATCGCAGATATGCTGTCAATGTACGTTGACGTTGAACATAAGACTTGGGACGAAGTGCTCCCGTATGTCACGTTTGCGTACAACACGGCTATCCAGGAGACGACACAGCTGACGCCGTTCGAGCTTGTCTACGGTAGAAGGCCGACTACGATGCTCGACGCCATGCTTCCGCACGTAGAAAACGACGACCTCAACGCCGACGTCCACGGATATCTTCAACGTGCGGAGGAGGCCCGCCAGCTCGCTCGAGTTCGTATAACGGACCAGCAGCTGGTGGATGCGGGCCGCTACAACCTCCGACGCCGAGACGCCGAGTACCAACCAGGGGATCGTGTGTGGGTTTGGACTCCCATCCGACGACGCGGACTCAGTGAGAAGCTCCTGGGACGGTATTTCGGACCCTACCAGATTCTACGACGTGTTGGCCAACTTACCTACGAAGTGATCCCCGATGGTGACTCCGGCACATCACGACGACGCACGCGGCCTGAAGTCGTCCACTAGGTTCGCTTAAAACCTTTCTACGGACGATGACGAACTTTTATTTTCATTTGTTCGGACTGTCGCTTATGTTAGCATCGGGTCGATGAACTCTTAGAGGGGGGGTAATGCCGCGAAACATACATTGGGTTTGTTTATTTGTGTTTTGCTTTTGCCGCCCGGCTGCGCCGGTCTGTGTTATCTCTGCGCCAAGGGAAGCGCGTGTTCCATTCTTTCTTTCTGTGCCGCATGTGTTATCTGTTGTGATAGGGAGAGCATTCCGATCTAACGTGAACAGCCCAGAATAATCTTCTTAGATCTACTATGTTCTCGATGCGAATCGACGTTTCGAGAACCACGCGCGCCAAAAGATAAAAAGCCTGCAGTGCGGACGCCGGGGCATTCGATTCTGCGACGCTCGCCGACGCAAGTCGCTTTGTTGACCGCTGCTTCGCCGCCTCTGTATTCTTTTGAGTTGTTAGGGGAGCACAAGTTCGCTCCAATAAACTTGTTCCTCCTTCAAGACAACTGCGTCGTCCTTGTGTTCGTGACAATATCTGCGAGGGCTTTTCATAAAACAGCACAAAACTTAGTACTACACGGGAGACTGGTTCTGCAGAGTTTGCTTTGCTCCACATTTTATTTTAGGCCTTTCATGATTAGGACTGTTGGCTTGTGACGACGTCTTCCTCATGACAGAACTATATGCCTAGTGTGTAATCTTCTATTCGTAATATTTAGGCTGAGTAAACTGGGGCTACTTTCGGCTGCAGCGAGCACCTGCCCCTTCGCTTGTAGTGCAGCATTTTTTACCCTCAGTATTTTCGTCTGCCTAAATAAACGCTGCCTGGCGAACCACGGACCAGGTAGCAGCAGAAACGTGCGTCGTGAAGCAATTTTCCTCCTAATACCATTTTCAACACCCTTCCCCTATTGGGCGTTTGTCTCTGTTACTACAGCGTAGAGGTCTTGTTATTCCCCCTTTTTAGAAACACCCACGCACAGTATTCGGTATTCGCGCTTTGTTACCGTTGGAGTTTGCACGACCAGCGCACCAGAGTGGGATATATGATGAGATTGTCTTCTCTCATTACCGTTATTACGGTTCTTCATTAGCGTCGCTTTATTTTGTCTTTGTTGCTGCGACTAAAAGGCATGAAAATCTTACTGATTTTAGTTGCACGTAAACAAACAATATAATTCGTTTACGTGCAACTAAAATCAGTTGCAGTTCTATAACTAAAATCAATTATAGCGTTGCAGCGATGGCGTAGAGGTTGAACACCCGCCTGGCTTGCTGCAGGACCGTGGTTCGAATCCCGGTGCCAGACAATTCCCACCGGATTAAAAAAAAATCCGCGTATTGATGGAATCGCACAAAGGGGCTTGGGGTGCGGCCTGACCCCGGCGACCATTGCTGGTAATGCACTCCCTCACCAGAGCAGGATTGGCCACCCTGGTGTAGTAACGGCCACAACCTCCCATGAATACGCCAATTAACCCTCCGCCCTCAGTCCCCAGCGACTGCGAAGCAACTGACCACGGCGGCGGTCAGACCTGTGACGCAGCAGAGGGTGCTAAGAATCTCTGGATCCGACCAGCCGCCAATGAAATCTGAAGCTGGCAGCGCTTAACGCGCGAACCTTATCTAGCGAATGAAGTCTCGAGGTGTTGTTCGAGGAATTAGAGGGCAATAAATGGAATGTAATAGGGCTTAGCGAGGTTAGGAGGGCAGGCGAAGCCTTTACGGTGCTGACAAATGGACACGTCCTATGTTACCGTGGTCTAGAGGACCGAAGAGAACTGGGAGTGGGATTTCTAGTCAATAAAACCATAGCTGGCAACATCGACGAATACTATAGCATTAACCAAAGGGCAGCAGGTCTTGTAATTAGGCTCAATAAGAGGTACAAGCTCAAGGTGGTGCAGGGCTACGCGCCCAGATCCAGCCATGACGACCAAGTAGTGAAACGCTTCTATGAAGATGTGGAATCGGCAATGGCTAAAGTGAAAACACAGTATACCGTAGTTATGGGGGAGTTCAATGCTAAAGTAGGCAAGAATCAGGCTGGAGACAAGGCAGTTGGGAATTATGGTCTGGGCTGTAGAAATAGCAGGGGGGACCTACTAGTTGAGTTTGCAGAACAGAATAACCTACGCATAATGAATACCTTCTTCTGTAAACGGGAGAGTCGGAAATGGGCCTGGAGGAGCACGAATGGAGAGCACAAAAATGAAATAGACTTCATATTATGCGATAACCCTGGCGTCGTGCAGGATGTGGAAGTGCTCGGAAGGGTAAGGTGTAGTGACCACCGTATGGTAAGATCTCGAATTAGGCTAGATTTGAGGAGGGACCGCAACAAGCTAGTACAAATGAAGCCGATAAATGAGCTAACAGTAAGACGTAAAGTAGAAGAATTCAGGATCGCGCTGCAGAACCGATATTCCGCCCTTAACGAGGAAGCCGAGCTTACGACACAGGAAGCCAGCGACAACCTTACACGCATTATCACGGAGTGTGCAGTAGAAGTCGGGGGCACTATGGCTAGACAGGATACGGGTAAACTTTCAGAGGAGACGAAAGATCTAATCAGGAAACGGCAAACTAGCCGATCTCTCGAAGTTAATCAATAAGCGTAAGACAGCTGACATACGGAAGTATAATATGGAGGGGATCGAATACGCTGTAAAGAACGGAGGTAGCCTGAAAGCAGTGAAGAGACGTCTTGGCGTGGGGCAAAATCAGATGTATGCACGTAAGGATAAGCAAGGCAATGTCATCACAAATAGGGATGAAATAGTCACAGTGGCCGAAGAGTTCTATAGGGATCTGTACAGTAGCCAGGACATACAGGATAATGCCGAACGAGACAGTAGTTCAGAGGAGATAGACATCCCACCAGTAACGACCGAAGAAGTATGGAAGGCTTTGAAATAAATGAAAGGGGGCAAAGCACCAGGTGAGGATCAGATAACAGCAGACCTCTTGAAGGATGGCGGAGAAACTGTAATTGAAAAACTGGCAAACCTGTATACGCAATGCCTAATGATCGCAATGGTACCGGAATCTTGGAAGAACGCGAACATTATCCTAATCCATAAGAAAGGCGACATGAAGGACTTGAAAAATTACAGGCCGATCAGCTTACTGTCAGTCGTCTACAAGGTATTTACCAAGGTAATCGCTACCGAATCTCTGCAACCTTAGATTTGAGTCAACCGAAAGAACAAGCAGGGTTCCGTAAAGGTTATTCAACAATGGACCATACTCACATGGTCAATCAGGTGATAGAGAAGTGCGCTGAGTATACTGAACCCCTATATATAGCCTTCATAGATTATGAGAAAGCATTTGACTCAGTCGAAGCCCTAGCAGTTATTCAGGCATTACGGAACCAGGGGGTAGATGAGCATTATGTAAGAATACTAGAGGATATCTACAATGGGTCTACAGCCACCATCATCCTCCATAGGGAGAGCAGTAAAATATCTATAAGGAAGGGTGTCAGACAAGATGACACAATCTCTCCAATGTTATTCACAGCATGCTTACAAGAAGTATTCAGAAATTTGGATTGGGAACAGGTTGGAGTAAGGGTCAGATTTGCTGATGACGTTGCCTTGCTAAGTAACTTGGGGGACGAATTGCAAAGCATGCTTTCCGCACTGGACGAACAGAGTAGAACCGTGGGCTTGAACAATAATATGCAGAAAACTAAAGCAACGATCAATAACCTCGGGACAGCACAGCAGTTTGAGATAGGTGGCGAGGCAGTGGAAGTGGTAAGCGAATATATCTACTTAGGCCAAGTTGTGACCCCAGATCCCAACCATGAGGCAGAGATAATTATAAGGATCAGAATAGGGTGGGGTGCATATGGCAGACATTCTCAGATAATGAATAGCAGCCTACCATTGTCGCTGAAGAAGAAAGTGTATGACAGCTGCATCTTACCGGTACTCACCTACGGGGCAGAAACTTGGAGGCTCACTAAGAGGGGTCAACTTAAATTGAGAACGACTCAGCGGGCAATGGAGCGGAAAATGATAGGTGTAACATTACGGGACCAGAAGAGAGCGGAGTGGGTTAAGGAGCAAACTGGGGAAAATAAATGGACGTGGATAGGGCATGTAATGCGAAGGCAAGATAACCGCTGGTCATTAAGGGTAACAGAGTGGATCCCTAATGAAGGCAAGCGCTGCAGGGGGCGGCAGAAAGTTAGATGGCAGATGAGATCAAGAAGTTTGCGGGGTTAAATTGGTCACAGTTGGCACAGGACCGAGATAATTGGAGAATAATGGGAGAGGCCTTTGCCCTGCAGTGGGCATAGATAGGCTGGTGATGATGATGATGATGAAACGAATTATGGTAAACGCGCATCGCTAATTGAAAGTTTTTTGTGCTGAACATACAGTTTCGGCCTTCAGTGGTGTAATTTTGTGGTCCCATAACCATAATGTCTGTCCGTTTACCTTCCCGGTGTTTTTTTTTCTTTTGCTTTTTCTTTTCTCTCCTTTAGGGTCACAATGTCTATGCAGCAATAGAGTGTTTTCATATTTTCTATTATTTTCGGCACTCTTGTAACCAGTGCCAATTTACTACCCACTATGACCGACTGAGTCAGCCACTGTCACAACTGAGATAACCAGGAGCCTAGATGTTTGTATCGTGAGAGCAAATTGGTTGTCACTGGAATTGAGGGACCAGTATTATTGGACCATTTTCTGGAAACACCTTTAGGAGGAGGAATTTTGTGCGAAAGCAAAAATTCATTTACCAGAAATGCAGTCCACTTTGGCTGTTTTTCTTAACTGGTCATATAAATGTAATAGAGATAAATACAAGATGCCGATATGGAACGATCAATGTGTAACAATGAGATTTAATTGAGCTATATTAGGTTCATAGTTGTTTAGTCAAATAGCTGGAAAATGGACACAAGACACAAGAAGATGATGTAGGTTGAGTATTTACTCACAAATGTGTTTACTTTCCACCAGAAGCTGTGCGATATAATGAACAACCTGCACTAAAATTTTCATCAGAACAGAAGAAAGACAGCTTCATTTCCATGCAACGATTTGGGGTGCATCGCTGACGCACTTATCAGCTTCCGTTTTAATATGTATCTCCAGATTTCGCGAGAAGTAGGGTCTTAACTACACCCGCAATCTGCACCTCTCAACGTACTGGCGCGTCCACAGCTGTCAAAAAGTTCTTCCAATATATCGCATTGCTGGTTTTCAGGGTCAGACCTTTCATACTCTTTTGCACATGTTTCCGTTTGTTCTACAAGCTCCCTAAAGCATTTAGCGGTGGGATACACGACTCCAACGACTCAGTTATAGTAAGCTCCTGCATACCTCTTTTGGCATGCCCACTTCTTGAAGCCTTTGGCTCAAGTGCACCGCATAATTCAACGAACATTTTGGTGCATAAAATATTAAACTTAAATTGTAGTGGCTGGCCAGTTTTTCACTTTGCTTCTTTAGGGCACCAAAGCCGCACTTTTTTCATCGCCTGGGCCCAGCCCTGTGGCGTTTTGTGTTCGTACTCTTTGGAGAGTGTTGCAACCACCGCAGCCAGCGCTGTACCCGGATAACCAGCTTTTTAAAAGCGAGAAGCTCATCTATGGAGCTTTCCTTGGTGGTATGAAAACAGCGTTCTAGATGTAAAGATTTTAGGAGTGAAGCAGGCCATAAATTCCCTTTGATACATCATTATCAACTTCTCTAGCCACAGTTTCTTTATGTATTTATTTTTATTTATTAGTACCCTCAGGACCATATGGTATTACTGAGGGGAGTGGTTATAAATAGAAACAGAAACATTATGCGAAACAACAAAATTTCTATCTTATACAATGTTAGCTAAGGCCTTCTTAAATAATTGGTGATCTTGGATCGTGGCTGTAAGTGCGAGAAGGTGGCTCCATTCAATGGATGTACGAGGTATATATGACTAATAGAAACTGTTGCTTGAGAATGATGGCACTGCTACTTTATGAACGCCACCTAAACGAGGAGATGTATACTGTGGAGGCAAAATGAGCTCGTCACGTAGGATTGGATGGTGAAATATTTTATGAAAAAGGCTTAGGCGAAAGATGTTGCGTCGAGATGCTAAAGATGGAAGGTAAAGACTGGATTTCATTGCTGTTATGCTCCCTTTTCGATTATAGTTAGTTAGTACAAAACGGACCGAGTTGGTTTGGATCATTTCAAATGAATGTATTAGGTTATGTAGGGCTGGATCCCAAATGGAGGCGGCGTGTTACAGTTTTGGACGAATTAGTGCGTTATATAAAAGGAATTTTAAGTAGGAATGGGCTTTAGAAAAAATACGGCGCCCAACGTCCTGTTGCGTTATTAAAGACATAATCAATGGGAAAACCCTCGGCCAGACTGGATGTTACATGAACACCTAAATATTTATAACTGTTAAAATTATCCAAAGCAACGTTATTAAGGAAGTAAGAAGGCAGAGCGTGACAAGTTCTCGATTCTCTCATGAATTTGCACTTGCTAGTGTTTAGTTGCATTGACCAATTAGTACACCAGACAGAAATTGTGTTAAGGTCTGCTTGGAGGGCGGCTACTTCATCATTAGAGGTTTTTCACAAACATGAACGCATCGTCGGCTAACAAATGTATGTGAGAAGAAATTTCATAAGGCAGGTCATTTATATAGATAAGAAAAACAAGACGACAAAGTACAGAACCTTGCGGCCCCCCAGAACGAAAGGGTGTTTGAGGTGAACAAGTATTCCTAGCTTATACGTACTGGAAACAATTGCTTAGAAATATTTCGGACCAAAAAACACGTTTGGGTCAAGATTTAGTTGGTGAAATTTAGATAAAAATATCTTAAGGCAAATTTATCGAACGCTTTTAAAAATCAAGCAATATGCAGTCAGCTATTCCAGAACGGTCAAAGATGTTGTTGAGTTTCTGCGGGAAAGGTACCAGTTGCACTTCACATGAATAAAGCTTACGGAAACAATTCCTGCCAGTTTGGGAAAAACGAATTTGGCTCACGGAATTTAGCAAGATTGGAAAACAAAATGTGTTCAAATATTTTGCATGGTATACTAGTAAGAGATACAGGGCGGTAATTCAAAGGAGAGTGCTTGCTAACTGATTTATGTAATGGAAGCCGAACTGCCAATCCAGAGGCAGGCAACCATTTTCGAGGGACTGCTAAAAATTGTGTTAAATATAATGGACGAGTAAACACAAGTATTTTTTAAAAACTTGGGAATTATTAAATTCCTACCGGTGGCCGAGAAAGGCTTTAGCGACTTGATTATGGCAGCAACGCCACTTGGTTCATTAATTTTTGGGGGCATGCTAGAGTAATTAAATTGTTGCAAGGAAGGTACATTATTACCTGAATGAACTGAAAAATTCGCTGTAAAAGCATGATTAGTTATGGTCGCCCAGTCGTTCCGGTGAACTGTATTTCCACACTATCCACAAGGGTTATAGTATCATTGTCGCTTGGTTTGACTGTGCGCCAAAAATTGTTAATATTTGTTGACAACATAAATGGCATAGCGCAACAAGTTATCTTTGGCCGTCTTTATTGCTGTTATATAGTGATTACAAGCCGATTTGTAGACAGCCCATCGATTAGCGTTTCCATATTTTTTAATTGTATTTTATGATCGTTTTCTCTTGTTGGAAAGACGGCTGATGTGTGAGGTGTACCGTCGTGCATTGTGGTTAGCGATAACACTGCGCACAGGAATATATCGGTTAGATGAGTCATGAACCGTCGCAAGAATCATGTACCAGTTTGATTGTACGCTCCTTATGGAAACCTCCTGAAAAACGGTTAAGGAATAAACATATCTCGTTTCTAATCGCTGAGAACTCTGCCTTCTTGTAACCACGAATAGGTTTTGTTTGTGAGAGGTTTTCAAACGGGATATGTTGATGCGGAAAGATAACAATAAATTCGTCGCTCAAGCCGAGCAAGAGTGTCATTTCCGAAACTAGGTCAGGCATAGATGTTAGGGTGATATAAAGAGTGTTTGCGGTAATTTGTGTTAGTCTTGTTGGCTGTGTAAGCACTTGGGGAAGTGAAAACTCAGAGCAAATGTGTAGAAAATTGTTGCCTAGTGTTATAAACGGACGTATAGTTGGAGGTGTGGTCCCAAAGGTTAGGTTGGGAATATTGAAATCACCTAGAAAAAAGAGAGGCAAGTTGAGAACGCGTAGAAAAACTGTATAATGACATCATGAAGCTCGTTGACGAAATCGGAAGAATCATTGGGGGGGGCGGTAACAAGCACGGATCCCAACTTTTTGAAAACCGAGTTCGGCAATAGCCCACATGATGTAAAGTGAAGTGTTAACGGTAATACAGTTACATATGAAATCTTTTTTTTAATTCCCAGAACGACCCCGCCACCTCTACGTGAAGTGCGATCGCAACGATAAAACAAAAAAACGGGGCGAATGCGGTAGCATTTCCTGGTTGTCTATTAGGGGCGAAGCTCCTAAAGCCACGGGTCTGTCCATCCCTTGTGTCTCGTGGTACGTGACCGCCGTATGCTTTCGGAGATGTCGCAAAGTGGGCCGCGTAGCCCGCGCAAGAACCGGCTGCAACCGGCTGCGCAAACTCGGCAGCGGGAGCGCGAGCTTGTCTGTGCTCGCCAACGGAGGCGCGAGCGCACGTGCACTGCGATCACGCAAGAGATCACGCCACGAACGCAGGCAGTCGTTCTCGGAGATCGAACGAGACGCAAGGACCTTTGCTCGTTTCCTCTCGTCGTGTTCGGGAACAAGTTCGCCCTAAATAAAAGTTCTTTCTTTACCGTTGTGTCTGTCACGTGAACGGATGGTGGGGTGGTCTTAACCAGCTCGGAGCAACGGACACGGGGAAGCCGTTGACGTGTTTGACATAACATCCATTTAATGCACACACAAAAAAACCCTCAGGCAAAGCGCTCAATAATTAAACTACACGCAAATGATACACACTCAAACATCTAACACTCCCAAAATACAACTCAAATACAAACTCCTAAATTAAGAGCTCAATATGCAATTCAAATCAAAACTCAAAAGTCTCGACAATAACGTTCTACACAATAAGTCCGACTCAAATTATTCAACCACCCTCTAGGTGATCTCTCTAAACCACAACTCCCTAGTTGTGTCCTATGACTACGTCCGTATTAAACTGGCCTACCCCGGTCGTCGGCGCTGACGTGTCGCACCCTTGCGGGGCCGTGACTCGGTGGTAGCCTTCCTCGTCTCGCTTCTTCAGTGCCGGCGTTCGATGCGCGTGGTCACTCCTTGGACCGCGTGGGCTCCGCGCGTCCTCACTCCTTTCCTCTGTGGCTACCCCCTGGAAGCCGCTCTCGCTGGATGTCCTTGATGCCAGCGTGCGACGCGCGCGGTCATCCCTTGGCCGGTGTGCTTCCTCGGTGGCTACTCCCTAGTAGCCGGTGCCGCTTGAGGACTCAGGTAGGCTTGGCACGAACGTTGCCTTTCGGGGCCGTCGAAACGAACGTCGACGGAGCGTGGGCGCTGGCTGCTGGTGCCCGACCGATGCCGCTGGGGCCACGAAGACACAGGTTCGTGGTGTACCTAGGATGACGGTGCCGATGCGATGTCGGCCCGCTCCCGCCCAGGCTCGGATGGCGTGGTCGATGGCCTGGCCGCGTCCCCCTGGCTCGTTCGTTGAAGCGCACGTGCTCCGGCCGCCTCCTGGTTTCTTCGGTTTCTTGCCTCCCCCTTCTATTTGTGCGCCCCTCTTTTATACCCTCTGGGCTCTCCCGTGGTGCACTCCCATTGGCTTCTTGCTTCCTCCCTGTCCTTATATGGCCATCTCGCCACTTGTCACCTGCGTGGCCTTCCCTGATTGGCCGACCAGTGTGCTGCCACCTTTTCCCAGGATTCCTTGGTGCGTCGGCGCTGGCGCTAGCTGATTGGCGCGCTCCTGGCGCGCACTTCAAAATTCTCGTTCCTTTGTTCTTTTCTTCCATTTTTCGGGGGGTTTTATGCATCCCCTCTCGTTGGGTGGCTTACACATGACAGTTACCCCCCGCTTTAAGAGTTTTTTCTAAAAAAACTGCTTCGTCTTGACCACCGATGTCCTCTTCTTCCACAACCCTTGGTCACTTCTGAGTCCCCTGTTCACCACCACAGCTCACTTCTTTCGACGCACTTTTCATTTCACATTTCACCGCTTTTTTCATCTTTGTAGTTCACTTGTGTCCCAAACACACACACTTGGTTACACAACATTCCAATTTATCAACAATACATCACTTTCTTAAATCCCACTCTACTAAAACACTCCGCTCTAACACATCATACAAAATCAAACACATCAATGATCTCTTATTGAACTACTTCTACATCGACAGTTCATACATTTACACCAACCTGCTCATACAGTCTGCCCTAACACCACAAAAAATCAAACACTTCAATAAATCTCAAGCTAGCAAACACTCCTTATCTATATACACTTCTGAACGACCTAATTTCCATGTACACGTCATACCCCTACAACGCCTTTTCATCCGCATGATACTACAACACTTGTGCTTCACTTTATTACACAACCTATTTCTCAAATACCAACTTTGTTCCTCAACCATTCATATCTTTATTACATACCTCTACACCAAGCTTGCCTTTTAACTATACTACAACATGTATGCTCTACCACAACACACAACTCATTCGTCACCGTTATGGGTCCTATTTCTGTCCAAGTCAACTCCGCGTATTCCGTCAGGTTACTTGCCCTTTGCCTTCATCTTCACCTTCTTCCGCCTTAACCACTCAGCACCCTTTGCTACCCAATCGGATCGGTTATGACAACCGACTGTGGTGACACCGCGCGCGTGCCGGTCGCGCGAAGCCTGGCTTTATGGTTGCCTTGGGCACCCAAGCCTCGCGAGTTCAACTCCTACCGTGCCCCAGCGCGCGTTTCTTTTACGCCTTCTAGCACGCAAGTCTGTTAGCGCGTCACATCTTCGTCGAGGGCCACCTTCTCGTGCTCACTCTTCGTCTTCTTATTGCTTGCTCTTATCTTGCTCCTTCGTCTACTCCTCTTTCTAGCTTCGCCTGTCATCCGGGCCATTGTTCCCGTTAGCCTCATTTTCTTGGTATGGCTACGCTCACGCTCTCCAGCCCGCCTGCGCCTCACGCAGTCTTCCTCCCCTTTCTCCAGAAGATCCCTGTAGGATTCATACTCTTTCTCGCTGATGTCAGTGCGAGATTGCTTACTGGGGGCTCGACACCCTTCCTGTCTGCGCTAACTTTCTCCTGCACTAGAGCCCTGTCTAGCTCCTTTTTCCGCGTGCTTTGGTCGACTTACAAGCTTTCGGTTTCAAAGAGTGGTCCCGCTTGTTCGGGAAACTCGACACCTGGCTCTGTACCGCCGACCTCTGTAACAAGCTCACACCATGATTGGACGACTTGACTGTCTAAAGTTGCTGCGGTGCCCTTTTCAGCGACAATGGTAGCCTCCGTACCAATGGACGTTTCTGACGGCACACAGCTAAATCCTTCTTGCCAGCCGCCATTCGTACCAGTTCCCGGAGTGACAGGCACCTCGGACTGGACTAGTGATCTTTGAGACACCTTTAAATCAAATGAGTCAAAGGCGCCAGGAGTATATAACCGGCCTCTGCCTGGTGCTTTCTCAGCGTGTTCATCTCCTCTCGGAAGGCATGCAACGGTGCACAACTCGAGTTGTTTACCTGCTCGCACTTGGAACGCGTCTCCCTCCACTGCGGTCTTTTGCGCGAGCCCTTCTTTTATTTTTTCATTGATTTCCTCGCTGTGTGCCAAGCGCGTACTTTCAACGCAACGTGCTTTTTGGCCGGGCTTACTTTCAAAGCGCTCATCTCTAGGCGTCTGTCCTGCGATTCTGCCATATCGTGCCCGTTCACGTCCTCGCGCTTCAAACACGCCCTTCTCCTCAGTGGTCCGTCTGAAGGAGCCATCCTTTTCTTTTTGTTCGTTTTTACCGGCGGCCTCATCGTGATCTGCGACCTGCGTTCTATCAAGTGCACGTGCTCCTTCGCCATCACCGATCTGCGTGCTTTCTTCCTGACGTGCCTCGTGAAGGTCAGCGACCCGCCTGCCTTCAGTTTCACGTGCGGCGCGTTCACCGTTCTTTTCGCGTTCCTTTTCCGCAATGCGCCGTGCTAATTCTGCATGCTCTCGTTCCAACTCTACCATTTTAATTTTCCTCACTCTATCATCAACCTCCAACTTCCTTTTCCCGCCCTCAAGCCTTTCCCTTGCTTTGCGAGATTCTTCTATCTTTGCATCCAATCACTCGTGCACTTTGCGGTTCTTTTCATCGTACAATTCGAGAAACTGCTCTTTGTTCAAACCTCGCGTTTGAACCAACGACAACAACCTTTCCCAATCCATTCTCCCAGCTGGTCAGACACGTGACAGGGCCAATCATGGCAGTTGATATGCCAAGATCCTGGCACGCTCGCCAATTATTTGTCACGTGAACGGATGGTGGGGTGGTCTTAACCAGCTCGGAGCAATGGACACGGGGAAGCCGTTGACTTGTTTGACATAACATCCATTTAATGCACGCACAAAAAAAAACCCTGAGGCAAAGCGCTCAATAATTAAACTACACGCAAATGATACACACTGAAACATCTAGCACTCCCAAAACACAACTCAAATACAAACTCCTAAATTAACAGTTTAATATACAATTCAAATCAAAACTAAAAAGTCTTGACAATAACGTTCTACACAATAACTCCGACTCAACTTATTCAATCACCCTCTAGGTGATCTTTCTAAACCACAACTCCCAAGTTGTGTCCTATGACTACGTCCGTATTAAACTGGCCTACCCCGGTCGTCGGCGCTGAAGTGTCGCGCCCTTTCGGGGCCGTGACTCGGTGGTAGCCTTCCTCGTCTCGCTTCTTCAGTGCCGGCGTTCGATGCGGGCGGTCACTCCTTGGACGGCGTGGGCTCCGTGCGTCCTCACTCCTTTCCTCTGTGGCTACCCTCTGGTAGCCGCTCTCGCTGGATGTCCTTGATGCCGGCGTGCGACGCGCGCTTTCATCCCTTGGGCGGCGTGCTTCCTCGGTGGCTACCCCCTGGTAGCCGGTGCCGCTGGAGGACTCAGGTAGGCTTGGCACGAACGTCGCCTTTCGGGGCCGTCGAAACGAACGTCGACGGAGCGTGGGCGCTGGCCGCTGGTGCCCGACCGATGCCTCTGGGGCGACGAAGACACAGGTTCGATGTGCACCTAGGATGACGGTGCCGATGCGAAGTCAGCCCGCTCCCGCCCAGGCTCGGATGGCGTGGTCGATGGCCTGGCCGCGTCCCCCTTGCTCGTTCGTTGAAGCGCACGTGCTCCCGCCGCCTCCTGGTTTCTTCGGTTTCTTGCCTCCCTCTTCTCTTTGTGCGCCCCGCTTTTATACCCTCTGGGCTCTCCCGTGGTGCACTCCCATTGGCTTCTTGCTTCCTCCCTGTCCTTATATGGCCATCTCGCCACTTGTCACTTGCGTGGCCTTCCCTGATTGGCCGACCAGTGTGCCGCCACGTTTTCCCAGGATTCGTTGTTGCGTCGGCGCTGGCGCTAGCTGATTGGCGCGCTCCTGGCGCGCACTTCAAAATTCTCGTTCCTCTGTTCTTTTCTTCCATTTTTCGGGGGGTTTCATGCATCCCCTCCCTGGGGGTGGCCTTACACATGACAGTGTCCCATCCTACGTGACAAATTGTGGTGGAGGTGCGGGGTAGTCCTCGATGGCGCGGGGTGTTTCACCAGGTCTGGGCCTGGGAGCATTGACTCCGAAAATAAAAGTTGATTTGTACAATGTACGCACACAGTCTTACGTCTTTCTTAATGATGTAATGGGCGAACTTTCACGGGAGAGTTACGGTTACCGATGATCTCCCCCTCTCGAGCTTCGCCCCACTTATCATCATTCATTCCGTGAATATGGCATGATGTTTTTCAGGCTGCAGCTAAGTTTCAGTTAGTATTAGATTATCAGTGTAAGAGACCTTAAGACCTCAAGAGACCTTCGAACACGGAAGCTCTTATCAACAATAGGATTGAATCAGTTACTAATATTTCTTAAAACTTCGGTGCTACATCATGCAACAGTGAACATATTTCTTTCATTCTAATGGTGACTACAACCAGGGCGCTACTCTTATGAAAGAACAACTCTGAGAACAGTACGAACGGATAAGGAAAGCGACATTCGGTGGTGCTGGCCTACAATTGGGATTTATTGATTGATAGTGATATCAGAAACGGGGGGCATGAAACATATAAATAAGTAAATGGGTAGACACACACCCTCCTTCAATAGAGAGGCAACTGAAGGCATGTTTTTTCTACTCAAAAACGCGCATGTGCAGACAACGTTTGCAAAATCTGATGTGTTTTTTGTCATGATATTGCACAGATTCACGCTTTATCACTAATATTTACCAGTCACCAATGGAGAATTGTTTTCAGAGGCTGCTTAAAAATTGTCTCGTCATCTGAGGTTAAAAACTGATAAAAGTCTTCAAATGCAGCCGCCCTCGAAAACAAAATTTTATAAAGACTTCCTGCCCTCTTGGCGGCCATGGTGACACTATGGTGGCAATATAGGCTTATCCTCTTCAAGGCGTAAACAGTGTGAAAAGCCACAGAAGAAGACAGAATGGAGTCCGCAAGTGCAGCACACTCTCTACGCATTCCTTTTTGTCACGATGTGTGTTTTTTGACCCTTTAACTGATGAATGCCATGCAGCAACCCTTCAATATGTTTGCAGAATTTTCTGTATGTTTTTGCTACCTCAAACGTATCTATGCCAACAATCAGAAAAATTGCTTCTATTACCATTTAGACAAGCGATTTAAGCATATAAAACATAGAGTAGCATTTAGACGCCATAAAATACAGCTAATATGGTGAAAAAAGTTTGAATTACTGTTACAGAAACGAACAACTAAAGGTTGTTGTATAATGAATCTTAAAACTACACACACCGAGTGAGGGACTGGGCCTTCAGAGGTTATTTGCCTTACGTTGATGACATGGTTTGTTTTTTGGTCAACTCTAACATTTATTTCAGTCACCTAATTTACCACTTACTCTGCAGCCACAAAGAAAATGAACAGTTACTCAGTTTAACAAGAGCTGCGCAGAAACAAATACTCGATCGTACAGCAATGACGAGTACTACACTATGAATATTGTAGCGATAAGACGTCGAGCGGTTTGTTTAAAATCTATTTTGGGCAAACTTGCGTCCACAACGAGGACAAACTGCTCAGAACGCCTTGCCACAAGCGTCTCCCTCTCAATTGGAATCGTCGCACGAGCGCGCATTCAACGCGGTTTCATGGTGCGGCGCCGCGAGAGAGTTCTGCTAACGTGTAATGCGGCGCCCTGTGGGAAATCTTTCTTCACGGCATTGATCCTTTCGTTAGCGGCATAGCAAATAGGAATAAGCATCTATCGCAGGGTGGGTCATCACCCTCAAATCTTCGACCAAGTACGTGGCCACCAGACGATAGAGGTGGGGCAGTGGATTTTTTTTGTTTTTTTTAATATTCCTTCTTGAGGAGGTGGTCTTTCGCAGTAGCACAGCTTGAGGCTGTCAATACTGCACAAGGTACAACAATGCTCCAATTCGAGTGTGCGAAACAATGCCCGGAGACCCTGGGGATAACTCGGAAAAAGAAAAAAAAATCAAAGAAGGTAACTGTAAAAGCAGAGTTGGTCTGAGTAGGTGACCCCCTGGCATACCTAGGCGGGAAGGTGCATTTCATGGCAAGAGGTGGGAAAATACCCTCCCCCGTGGGAGGTATGTTCAAGAAGAGCACGGAATTGTAGTAGAGTGGTGGGAAGTATTATAAACAGGGTGGGCAGGGACTAAAACGGGAATATATCAACCAGGGCTGGTAACTCAGGAGGGCTCAATTATAATTCAGGACCCATTGGTGTTTTAGTGCTGTTATAACAAAAATTGAAAACCAAGTAAAAAGATGCACACAGGAAATTTGGAAGGGTTACAAAAGGGATGGGAAAAATATTGTGAAAGGGTACAACTGTATATGTACAGTAAGGTTTAAGGAACAGAGGAAGAGATATAGTGGCCGCACCCGCTTGAAAATATCTGAGGTTAGGTGGCAGATATAATCGCGTAACAGGGTGCAAGAAATCATATATTACTGAAAATGAGCGACAAACACGACATAAGACCAATAGGGTGAAATACAGTAGGCAGTACAAATTATAAAGTGAGTATAAGTTGAAGGAGTGGGAAGCAGTGGAAGTCTAACATATTTTCGTAAAAAACGAGCTGCAACAACAATCAAGATAGCTCATTTAGGGATATCAGTAACAGAAACAAGGTGAAACCACAACTAAGATAGTTCAGGTTGGAACATCAGTCACAGCAAGATTCAATATGATGTGAAGGGGAGGAAAAAAGGGGGAAGGGGGGTCGGGGGAAGTAATCAGTTTCTGAGTTTTACAGAAGGGCTACCAGGACACAAGGGACAGCAGGACAGGAGAATATGAAGATCGGATCACGGCAGAGAACGAAGACGGCAGATCAACACAGAAGATCAAGAAGAGTCAACGTTGAGCATGAAATTTAACCATCGAGGAAGCACTTGAACTGCATTTGTGTTTGCATATCAAGATCACATGTATGAAGACCGACATGTTGACTCATAACCGAGCTTCCACATAATAGTTTTAAAAATACCACTGATTGCCTCCCGTCCCCTCCCTTGACTTGGTTTCGCGTGATAGATCTCTCTTCTTTCTTCTTTCTTTCTTCTTTTCCTCTCGTAAAAACACTCTTTGACTTCGGTCCAGGTGGTTTTTTTTTATTTGGCGTCACCCGTGATGCGTATGTGGTACGGGTGCGGCTTTTATTTTATTTTAAAGGCCTTTATTTTGTCTGTCTGTCTGTATGATACTGCAACAAATATTAAGCTCGAAAATAAACTTCGACACGAATGGAAGCACAAGGGCCAAAAAAGCAAAAAAACAGAAAAGGAACACGAATACAAAAAAATAATGATAACAAAATAGTACATCAGTGTCCTCCGAATGAGCCGCCTAAATGACACCGAGCATAGTACGATTTTATGCGCAAAACGCGAACTACTTTGCCGGGTGATGGTTGGTTCGCACTGGAGCGGATGCCGCATAATAAAAGCTTATTGTTCACCCCACTGATTCCGCGAATCAATTCATAAGGGCCACAAAATCGGTGATAGAACTTTTCTGAACGAACACGGCGCCGGACTGGTGTCCTTGACCACACCCGGCATCCTGAAATGTTCTTTGTATCTCGATGTTGCAGTATGAAGTGTCGCAACTGGCTGATGACAAAAATGCGATGCCTCGCCAGCTCTCGTGTCTCTCTAACCCGCTAAATAAACCTTTCAGCTCTGCCGTCACTTCGTCTAACCTTCATAGAGGCCAAGAACCACGAGGAGTGCTGTCGTTGCTGGAAGTCCGTAGACCAGTCTGGATTCTGGGGTCCCGCTCATTTTTTAACAGCCGTATTGCATGCGAATGTTATATGCCGAAAATGTGCTGCTTATGGCTACTGACCCACTACGCAAATAAAAAAAATTCGGTCAATGTTCTGTTCAGACGTTTTATAGGGTCTTGGTGCGTGTCAGTACGCACTGCCCTTCTGAAAATTTCTCGCGGTCAGCCTTAAGGCTTCCGGCATCATATCAGTGGTGAAAGCTCTTCCACTGTCTTTAATCGCAACTGCGGGTGCACAGAGTCATAAAAAATATCCCACAAAGAAATTTGCCTAGTCTGCTGCTCTTCCTTGAGGAACACCTCTGGCCTCGGCGTACCTTGCCAAAAAGTTCATCGCTACTACAATCCAATGTCTTCGTGTGAAAGACGTTAGGAATAGGCGGGCTAGTTTGCGCGAACCTGGCGGAGCGGCTTCTTTGGCGGATCCAGATCAAGCAGCCCGGCAAGCTTCAAGGGTGGTTTTTTTACCCACTGGCAATTTTGACATGTTCACGCAGTTTTGCTCTCGGGTAAGTAGCTTTGGATGGAAGTATGCTGTGGAAAATTCTTCCGTACTTATGGCAAGTACCTAAGTGACCTACTGGAGGCTTTTCGGTGCAGGCCCTAAATATTTCTTCCTGAAGCTCTGATGCTTCGACAAGAAGAAACGCGTTTTGCTGATGTCGTCATTCCTTCTTGTAGAACGTGTTTCAATTGAAAATAGGACGACAATCCTTGGATAAACACGTCGCACAAAGGCGCATTGTACCTTAAGGTACTTGATGCGGCGGCATATTTCAGTATCCGCAGAATTTAGCCGGTCTTTTTAGGTGTTCCTATGGCCCAGAAACGCTAACACTTTGTCATGGTCGTGTGACTTTGTTAAACGGTCTTATGAACTGAAACCCTTCCCGTTCCACCGTGGTATAACGGGTACATTAGTGTCAGTCGTCTTAGCAGTTGAGATACGACCATGAAGAAATCAGTGCTCGAAATAAGCTGTCAGTGTCCTTGTGCTCCCATCAAGATTTATATACTACATACCTGTCTTCAGGTTAGTGCTACTCCTTACATTATTCGCTACAGGACCCATTAAATCGATCTAAGTTTCCTTCCTACTTTTTTAGAAAGGGGCCAACTTTCAGCTCCGTATGTCATGACCGGCTTTATGCACTGGTCATAAATTTTTGTTTTAGGTAGCATAAGCACCTCTCCTTTCATTATTTAGAAATCCTTTCCGAGTGCTCTGCTAACCTTACCTATACCGCCTCGGGTTGATCTCTTGTGGTTTGAGTCAGAATTAGGCATCTATGGAAGCGGGTTATATTGCCTAACTTCTTTTCACGTTTTGTTTCCTAAGCTGGAGAGGACGTTTTTGCATGTTTATTTCTTATTACTTCAGATTTATTCGTATTCGTGTTTCAAGAACGACGCTTTCGTATTCTCGTTCTTGAAGCAGTTCGTAAGTTTTGAACAGTCTCACCCAACATGACGGTGTTGTCCGCAAACCTAAAGTCGTACAAGTATTCCACCTTCACTCCCTTTCTTTCCCGTTTATTTCAAGTATTCCCTTTACTAGACACGCTTTCTGAACACCCCCTCCAAACATCTTTTAGAATGGGAATTTATCGCTTTACTTGCGGAGGGTTATCGTGCCGGTGCATTCCTCATATAAGCCTTTTAAAATATTTAGTAGGTGTCCTCCATTCTCTGGTTCTTTGGTGCCTTCTTGCACGGCTGCAGTGAATGGGAAATCAAACGCTTTCTTAGAGTCTACAAATGTGATGTGTAGGGTTTAGTATATTCTGCCTATTTTGTATCTTTTGTTGGAAGAACAGCGAAGTGATCCATGGTTGAGCACCCTTTCCTAAACCAAGCCTGGTCCATAGGTTGTCGAACATTCAGGTTGTTACCTGTTTCGGAAACTTCAAAAACAGCTGTTACGCCATTTAGAATAGCCTGGTGGCTTTGTAATTCTTCAGGTCCTTGGGATCTCCCTTTTTATAAATCTGGAACATTTTGGCGTATTACGGAGTATGGGCACTGTTTGAGTTATTACGGTTTCTAAAATAGTACCGCATGCTTTTCCAGTACAATAACGCCTCCGTACTTCAATATATCCAACGTTATACTATTACCAGCTGCAGAGTTTCCGCTTTTCATGCCTATGAGACCCTTTCCTACCTCCTACTCAGTTACAACTGGGACATCGCAAGTTGAGCTCGTACTGTCAGTCGGTTACCTTATCTGACATCGCTGGCATACAGCATGGAATTAGAATCATTCCACTTCGTTTAGCATCTCGTCCAAATTATCCTTCTCCTTTCTTGATGGTGCACCGATGGCTAGCAGTTTCTTATGCGATTTGAAGCTTCCTCCAATTTTCAGCATTGCCCTGATCACTGCCATATCATATGCATGGATGTGGTTTGTTTTACTTCTGCTTATTAGTTTTGACAGCTCGGCTAACTCGATCTTATCGGCCGTACTTGACAAGTTTACGTTTTTAAGTTGACAATTGCGTTCCTTCCTTTTCTCACATAGTTCCTTGTTTGTTCGCTACATGTTGCTTCTCCCAAATGTGCTGCTGATTCACTGTTTTTTGATGTCAAGTTGCCATTCAGCGTGCCTACACTTATATCGTTCAGCTCGCCTGGAGAGGGAGAAAAAAAGTTGATTGTCTGAAAAGACTAGCTGGACTTGGTCCTTACCTGTGCGAGGTGGTACGTCTCCTCAGCCCAGGAACCCTCTGGCGGCGGCTGCTGTCTTCGACCGGTTCACCAGATTCTACAGGTTCTCCGGATCCTCGTAGATAAGCCGTCCCTCCCACTTTTCAGCGATGTCGTGTTGACCGGTTGTATGCCGGCTTGCAATATCTTGTGGAGCGGGTGTCAGGGTTATTGATGATGCTTGGCTATACACAGGTGGGTCTGCGGGGCGGTCTTCGCAAGCGAACTCCATTATCAACCTCACCTAGAGCCATAAATTTTTTTGGGGGGTTATTTTGGGCTCGTGTGATCTGACCTGAACTGCCTCCATGTGGGGTTTGTTAGTTTTCAGACCTTCCCTCGTTTCTATTTTGAGATCCGGCCTTAGCTTGCATCTATTCATGCTATGATCGCTGCTCTGAATCTAACTTAGCACCCCTAAATCTCGCAAAATATGTGGTTTGAAATTAAAAATGAAGCTAATTTGGTGTTTTGTTTTACTGCCAAACTCTTAATCTCTATTTTCTATTCTTTTGTTTGCCCAAATAAGTGTTTCATAAAACTCAGGCTTTTTCTCCGCGCAAAGACCACCAGTGTATTTCCTCACCTATTGCGATTGTCTGTACCGAATATTCCCAATGACCTTCCTCCGATTTACTTCTTAACGACCTTTGCGTAAAGTCTCCCAGCACAATGGTTTACTGTGTTTCTGCGGAAATCATGGCTGATTCGACTTCCTCGTAGAAGCTGTCAACGCTTTTTCATCATAGGTGGTGGTTGGTGCATTCACCTGCACTATCTTTAACCAGAATCACTTGTTTAGATTAATCACAACTGGTGGGACTCTAGCACAAATGAAAAAAACTCCTGCACGTGTCTTGCGATTCCTCTGTGGAGTTCGAGTGCCAACCCGTGTTCTTTTCTCCAGCCCACTGCAGATACAGAGAAGAGACCGACACCGGTGTTACCTGATCGAACACCTCCTGCTTCTCGTCTTTGGTTATTGCGTGCTCACGCGCGTACTCCATTGCCCGCCCTCTTCGTGCTCTTCTCTAGCTGAGCTGCGAGGCGCACGGCGCTTCCAGCCACTGCTTTCCCGCGGGAAATTCAACATCCTCCCGAGCACGCGGAGTGGTCCTCCGCCTCCGACGGGTATAACCACTGAGCAGCCCGCTGTACTTGTTGGCCGTTTGGGAAGGCGACTGTAAAATATCCGTCGATGCCGTCCCTACCAGTAACCGACTCAACCACTCTGCCGAGCGCTTCGACTGCAGCGCCGGGACAATTCGTCCTTGACAATTACGAAGTAGCCAACACGTAGTCGGCATAATGACGAAGGCGGGCAGTGATGAGTGGAGCGTAGAAGAAGCAAATATTCTTCCTTCCAATGCTTCCATAGTCGGCGCAAAAGCTCATCTCTGTACTTCACCCTTCGTCGCAAGTTATTCGCGGCTCAGCCAGGCAAACAGTTCGCAGCTCGTGGTGTACTCCCACCGCTTGTACTTCAGCCAGTACAGTGATCAGCTCTTCGTAACTCAGGCTATTTCGTTCAAGGCAGCGCTTCAACGCATCCTTTCTGTCCGAAAGATGCGCTCCCCGAAGCCACCCCACCACGGAGCTCATTCAGCGATGAATTTCCATTTGATGCGGTAAGGACTTGCGTGGCCCTGGACGGTGTGGGTGAGCAGCGAGCTCAACTGTTTCGAACAGCTGCGGAATGCCTTGGCGTTATCAGAATACACCGTAGACGGTATGCCTCGTCTGGACGTAAAACGACGAAAGGCGAGGGTAAATGCTCGTGCCGTCATGTCTCCAATAACTTCTAAATGAACAGCGCACGTCACTGCACAGGAGAAAACAACAATATACAGCTTCACAGCCGGTTGCGTAGAGCTGCAGTAAAGTGGTGCGCAGAAGTCTATTCCTATGACGTCGAACGGTGACGTCTCTGCTGCGCAGTCTTCCGGTAATGAGGCCACCAGAACAGACGCGGGAAGTAAATTTCGACGGCGATACGGTAAGCACGATAGTAGCACCTTCCTGACTGTTCGCCTTCCTTTTAAGATCCAAACCCATGACCGATGGTCCAGAAGGATAACTTGAACTCCGGCGTGCAGAAGACGGCCATGTGTCGCGGCTAGCAAGAGTCGCGCAAACACGTGGTCACTTGGCAAGACGATTCGATGCTTAACTTCTTCTGATCAATCAAGTTCCTGTAAGCGGCCTCCAAATCTAGCCAAGCTATCCAGGCCAACATCTCGCTGTAGGGTCAGAATGCTGGAGCATGATGGCAATGGCTGGCCAGCTTGACGTGGGGCGATCTCGGATCGGAAGGCACTTTCCTGAACAAGCTGGAACCAATTCCGCTCCGCCTGATCAAGTTCAAGTGACATCAGTGGCCCAGGAAAGGTTGGTTGCCTTCGGGTAGCGTTACAAACAAACCTCAAAATCCAGGCGGTTACTCTGAGGAGTCTCGAGAGCGAGCCGTATTTCTGGATTTCAGCAGTGGTGTTGGTGGATTTGCCAATTGCTGCGAGATTGCGGTTGGGCACACGGGCGCAAGTTCGGTAGTCCGCTCACTCAGTGTTATCGCAGCGCAAGAGGTCGAAGGCCAGTTGCGTTCTGGTTCCGCCAACCACAGATGTCCAGTACACCACGTCGCTTTTCGTGTTAGAACTACTGCGGCTACTCCGCTCGTGAAAAACGCCCGCCGGTATGCCCGCACTCGAACAGTGCCGCCAGGGGAAACCTTGGGTGAACTGCTCAATTTTCCGAGCACGGTTCCTCATAAAGGTCTCCCAGCGCTTTTCGTCGCCAGCAACCACATGCATTGCTAAGGCTGAGTCAGTCCGAAAATAGGCGACACAGGATGAGAACTCTTGCAATTTATAAATTTAGTGCCATAACCTCGCCGCTAGAAGGCATGCGAGAAGTTCGGAACGCGGTAGAGAGACCGTCTTCAGTGGTGCAATGCGAGCCTTGCTCATAAGTAGCCGAACAGTAAAGCTGTCCTCGACTACTGGGTGACGTACGAGCACTGCGATGCCATATGCATGAGGGCTGGCATCAGCGAACAAATGTATCGTCGCACTATCATGACCTTGCGATGCCATAACAAGGAACGTGGAATACGCAGCGTAGATAGGACCGGGAGCTCTGATACCCATACCGTCCACAAGTCCTCGATGTCTGGTGGGAGAGACTCGTCCCAAGCGATGCCCTGTCGCCAGAGCCATTGGAACAGCAGTCTGGCTCTCACGTGAAATAGAGCGATGAAGCCCAATGGATGGATGAGCCTGGCGAAGGCTTTCAAAACGGTTCGCTTCGTCAATGGTTTGGTTCAAAGGTACGACAGAATGCTTTGCATGGGGATGACGATATCTGATGAGCGGTCCCGTAGCAAACCGAGTACTTTGGACACGAAGCTCTGCTCAGTAACGTTCTCAAGTGAGAGACCGTCTTTCAAGAATTGGGTGAAGAGCAAGGGTGAATTCGAGCTCCATTTTTTAAGCTCCATTCCTGCATCGGTAATATAGTGCTTTCTGGGAAATGTCGAATGCCTCCTCTTCAGGAGACGGGCCTATCACTAAGTCGTCCACGTAGAATAGCAGTTGTAGGTGAGCTGCAATGTCCGTGTGTGTTGTCTTCCATGTTTCCAGGTGGTACTGCAGAGTGGCTAACATAAAGAACGGGCTAGACAACACTCCGAAAGGAATCCTGGTCATGCGACATTAAATGAGTGTCGGGACTGTATGGTCACAGGTCAGTAATCGGCGAATTCATAGTAAATAGAGAGCGTATCTTTTTTCCGGTTGAATGCTTATCTGGAGGAAGGCCTTCCAGATATCCGCGGTAAGAACAATGGGGCTGCACCTAAACTTAAGGATAAGCTGCAGGAGATCAGGACCAAGCTCGATGCTGTCATCAAGCATTTTGTTTAAAGACGGTTTCCCGTACTCATGCGACGAAACATCAAACAAGACACGGACCTTGGTAGTAACGGCTTCGCCTACGACTACACCACGATGAGGCAGGTAGTAGGCAGTCGGTCCGATGGTTTCAGGTGGTACTACTCTCTCAGCATGGTCTTCCTTGAAGTACTTGCTAATGCTGGCTTCGTACTCCTGCAGCCGTTCTGGCTGATGTTCAAACCACTGAAACTGCCTTTTCAACCTGCATTCAGCTACAGTTCGGTTCGTGAATGACGTGAGCCCAGGTGTCCTGATCATGAGCGGTACTACGTAGCGACCTGCGCTCTTGTGTACTGCGCTACAAAACTGTATGAGCGCCAGGTGTTTGTTCACGTCGTGCTGCTAGGCTGTGTCGCTTATACTGATGGAGTCCAACTGCCACATCTCTGACTCGTCTTCCGGTCGGAACTATATTTGCCAACCGTCAGTACAAGCCAGGAACAATGCAAGTCCACTCGTGGTACGTGGTGTCAGACGATGGCAGACGTCCGTGTTGGTTCCTTAAACGACCCAGCCGAATATTGTCTCCACGGCGCTCAGGATGTCAGTGAAGCGCGCGACATGTCCGGCAACAATCCTCCAGTTATTGTCAGAGCTGATCAACATGCTTATCATGAAGTCCTCAGGCTTATTGTCTTGGGACTCGTCAGCTAGGGGTAGGTTCTAGTCACGAAGCATTGCAATAACGGTGCTCTCTATGGCCGGGCTCCTTACTGTTCAGACCTATGGCACTTCCATAGCATGGAGGGTCAGATCATTTGATTCAAAGCGGCCAGAGAGAGTTATGTTTACCCTTCGGCATTTGTACTGGCGTTGGCGGTTGCACGTGCAAATTGGGAACACTGCCATAACCCCAGTTCCAGTGCTGGGCAGACATAGTTGCTGCGACACGTCTTGACGGACGAAGGACAATTGGCTTCCGGTATCAAGCAGTCTCCGTACCGGCCCATGGTCGCGGCTTGCGGACGCCCATGCTGTGGCGGTTGGAGCGACAAGTGCTGCCTGCATGAGCTGTTGTCACCTGCCTTCCTCATTGTGTTTCCTCCTCTCGTTTGTCAGCTCCTATAGGAGTAAGTGGTCGTGGAGTGCCCGTTGCTGCTCTTCCCGAAATGCCACGCAGCGTAGAAATATGGCGGCGTATGCAGTTGTCGCACTTGAGCCATGCTGCGTCTGGGCAGTTACGGGCAGTGTGGATCTTCTTCCCACGCTTGAAACAGCGATGCTTCCTGGACAGCCATCGTCGCTTTTCCTCCGCTGATAGTGTGGCCTGGTACCTACGCGTCGCGTGTCCTGGAATGTCGCAAAGGGAGCACTTAGTCTGCGCAGCAATGGACAAATCGGCACCTAGCGATGCGGACCGTGCTGCCTGTGCTAGGCCGGATGGTATTTAAGATAGTGTCACATTGCGGTTAGCTGGCAATCCCCTTGAAGCGGGTTTCTCGCGCGTCATTCGACTCTCCTCTCTGATTTCCACCTCCACTTGCAGGAACTTCAGGATGACCTTGAATTGCTGTTCTCATGATTCCGCTTCAGAGTCCGGTCCGGCCGTGTTGGTCTTCGTGCGTTTGCGGTACCGGATTGCCAGATCCTGTGGCAATTAGGGCATCGGAACCTGCTGCTGAACAACCGCGTACTCTGACGACGGCATGCCACAGCTATCCAAACAGCCGGTCTCGAATTGGATCTTCTCATAGAGGTCTCGCAGACGTGAAACTTGAGACGATGACTCCATTGTTTCGATAGAAAGCAGGCTGTCTATGTTGTCATCGATGAGGACATCCTTTCGGCCATAGCGTTCGGGGAGAACCTTGACGGGAATCTCACAATTTGCGTCAGTCAGGCGAATACCTTCGATTGTCTAGTTTGCAGCGCCGGCCAAATAAGTCTTCAAATACTAGAACTTTTCAATGTCGGCGAGATCGGGCCGAGCATGTATGGTGCCCTCATAGCGCCCCGAAAAGCCTTGCCATTCACCGCTCTCTCTGCTGAAAAAGGGAATTTGACGCTTTGGCAAATTTAGAAATACAACCGGTGCTTGGGGCCAACCTTTAGCGGCGGCATTTTCGCTTGTGAACCCCGTGTGAGCAGCTTCGATGTCGTTGCTGGACTCGTTGACGGTTTCCGGAAGCCTCTGTAGCTGGCATTCAGTGACCGGAGCACCAGACGTAGCGCGCGCGTTCATGGCGAACCGAAGCCTGCTAATCGCGTTGCCGTTCTTTTCATGGTAATCTATGGCACCCGCGACTTCTTCATCAAAGGTGCAACCTTCAAGGGAGTCGGCGATTTGGCTTTCCATCAGAGTGAGAGCGGACCTTTTAGAGCGAAGCCCGTCGATTATTTCCCGCAGGTCGCCCAATGACGGCTGAGTGCTCTCTCTCAGGATATCGCTGGCAACGGACAGAATTCGGGTGGTAGAACCAGGAAGGATGGCTCTCTGCCCGCGTAGCTTCTCCATCCTCGGTAACGTACCGGTGCGAGGAATGCCGGCCTTCTCCCGGATATTACGCCACCAGAAACAGCGAAGAGACTGACACCCGCGTTACCTGAACGAACACCTCCTGGGTCTCCCCGTTCTTTATTGCATGCTCACGCGCATACACCGCTGGCCGCCCTCTTCGTCTTCCTCTCTGCTTGAGCTGCCAGGCGGATGGCGCTGCCCGCCACTGCTTTCCCGCGGGAAATTCAACACCCAGAATGTAACAGAATATGCCGGCTAGTAAGCTTCATGAAGCCTTGCCTCTAACTTCGCTTAACCCTAAAATATCCCCCTAAACTTCAATAGCTCCCCTAGCAGAACAGCTAAGCTTCTCTCCTTGGACAGAGCACGTGCGTTGAACGTTACCAGGGTCACGTTCTATAGGCAGCCTGTTCAGACCGAGAACTTTTTAGCGCTCTCTGCTGTAGCGCTGTTTATACCGCGGCTGTGGACAGGTGATCTACTGCTGCTGTGGAATGAGGACTGAGAGTTGAATTGGTGACTCGTGGAAGTTGGCGCCACGGATGCAAGATACCTATCTGCTGAGGGAGTGCTGTTTGTGTCCCTAAGACCGTTTGATTGATTGATTGATTGATTGATTGATTGATTGATTGATTGATTGATTGATTGATTGATTGATTGATTGATTGATTATTATTATTATTTCCAAAGGGTGAGGTTAACATTTTGTCCAACTCTTCCTCTGCGTCGTCTGATTTCTGCGTTCCCAGAATAAGTGAGAGCGACGTTCGGAAAGCCCTGAAGAGCCTCAAACCGACATTTTCCTGTGGCCCTGACGGCATTCCTCCTGCAATATCAAAAACCTATGCGTAGCTTCTGATTCCCATACTAACCGCTATATTTAATATTTCAATTCAATCTGCTACTTTTCCAGCAGCCTGGAAGTTAGCACGCTTGGTCCCTGTCTTCAAAGCTGGTGCTAAAGATAGTGCTAGAAACTATCGGCCTATTTCGCTACTCTGTGCGGCGTCTAAGCTTTTTGAGACTGTGTTGCACGATGTTTTAACTTCCAGTGTTAAGGGCATACTAATTTCCGAACAGCACGGGTTTATGTCCGGACGTTCAACAACCACTAACCTCGTTTCTTTCATGCAGCGAGCGTCCGAAGCGGTTCATCATAGGCGGCAGCTTGATACTGTGTACTTTGACCTGAGCAAGGCTTTTGGTGTGGTCAGTCACCCATTGTTAATTTCTAAACTGTCACTCTTGAACATAAATAATTCGATTCTTGACCTCCTAATTAGTTACTTGCGTCGGCGGACCTGCTACGTAAATGTTAACGGCCAGCAATACTATCGTTACTGCGTCTCAAGTGGTGTGCCACAGGGGTCTGTTCTAGGCCCTCTTTTGTTTTCTTTATTTGTCAATGATGTTTCAGCTGCTATAAGGCACTCTTCTTTTTTACTTTATGCTGATGACGTCGAGATTTTTAGGGAAGTTTCGTCTCTTAGCGACGGCGGGCATTTGCAAAGAGACGTGGATGCATTTACACTCTGGTGTAAAGAGAACGAACTGATAGTGAACGCCGCGACAACCAAAGTGTTGTCATACACGCGTAAAACAGACTGCCTGCTTTATCACTACTCAGTTCACGATGTTACTTTGCCTCGAATCTCGACGACAACTGATCTTGGCGTGCTCTTTGATAACCAGCTGACTTTTACACCGCACGTTTTATTCGTGAAACAGCGAGCTCTCCGCTGCTTGGGCATGGTCTGCCGGATGTCTAAAGAATTCCGTAGTGCAAAGTCCTTCCTGAAACTGTACTCCACTGTCTGTTGTCCCGTGCTGGAATATGCCTCCGTTGTCTGGAATGGTACATGCAAATCTAACAGCAGGGCCATTGATAAAGTGCCGAATAAGCTGCTGTCCATACTTAAACATCGCTTCCCTCACGAGTATCAGCGTCTTGACTCTGGACCACGGTACTTGCAAGTGTTGCCTGGCGCGATACAGCTGACCTCTTATTTCTTTTTGAGCTCATACATGGACAAATTAGCAGTGTGTAACTGCTTTCGGAGCTCCAGCTAAAAGTGCCTATTAAAACCAGAAGAAAATGTCATCCTTTTCGTACTCTCAGCTCCTGTAGCCGACATTGCCCGCTGTTCAAGCTGCAGAGCACGTGTAACTTCTACTCTGCAGACGTAGATATTTTTAACAGCTCCCTCAATCAGTTCAGTTCAGACACTTCCAGAATTCTCATTCGCTAATATGCTCCCTCTTATTCTCTTACATGGCACTATATGGAATATTTTTTTGCTCAGTCATACTGAATGGATCTTGTTCTAGTTATAGTAACTTCTTTTTACGTGCTTGCCTTACTGTATAGAGAGTATGCTCTTTATATGACTCTTTTGTTGTTTTCCATTGTATGGATTGCTGTTATAAGGTTACACGATTATCTGTAGTGTGCAGATGTTCTGTTTCATCGGTACGATGTAATTACCAATTCTGTTGTATCCTGTGAGTTTTGTTTGTGTTCATTGCATGTAGTGTATCCGCTATCTACGTTTTGTAGTGATTTGTACGGTATACTTTGTAATATACATTCTAAAAGTTATTTTTTTTTCTCCTCTTTTATTTTATACGCTGTCAAAGTGTTCTTTCCTTTCAATTTTTGTTTTCCTTTTTTTACCTGTATCCTTCTGTGTACCAGCACCAAGGCCTCACGGCCGTTCCTGGGCACAATAAATATACATGATTGATTGATTGATTGATTGATTCTTTCTCAACTGTCACTCCGGAACATAGATAATTCGATTCTTGACAAGTAATTAATTACTTGAGTGGGCGGACCTACTACGTAATTGTTGGCGGCCAGCAATCATATTGTTACTGCGTTCCAAGTGGTGTGCCAAAGGGGTCTGTTCTAGGCCCTTTTTTTCTGTATTTGTCAATTGTGCTTCCGCTGCTATGAGGCATTCTTCTTTTTTACTTTATGCTGAAGGCATCAAGATTTTCAAGGACGTTTCGTGTCTTAGTGACTACGGGCATTTGCAAAGAGACGTGGATGCGTTTACACTCTGGTGTAAAGAGAACGAACTGAGAGTGAACGCCGCGAAAACCAAAGTGTTGTCGTACACGCGTAAAACAGACTTCCTGCTTTATCACCACTTAGTTCATGATGTTACTTTGCCTCTACTCTCCACTGCAACTGATCTTGGGGTGCTCTTCTATAAGCAGCTGACTTTTACGCAGCACGTTAGATCCATCAAAGAGCGAGTCTCCCCAGCTTGGGCATATTCTGCCTGATGTCTTGATAATTCCGTAGTGCGAACTCCTTCCTGAAACTGTACTCCACTATCTGTCATCCCGTGCTGGAATATGCCTCGGTTGTCTGGAATGGCACATGCAAATCTAACAGCGGGGTCATTAATAGAGTGCAGAATAGGCTGCTGTCCATACTTAGACATCGCTTCCCTCGCGAGTATCACCGTCTTGACTCCGGACCACGGTACTCGCAAGTGCTGCCTGATTTAAAGGCTAGGCGCGATACAGCTGACCTCTTAATTCTTTTTAAGCTCATACACAAACAAATTACCAGTGCGGAACTTCTCTCTGAACTCCCACTAACAGTGCCTCTTAAAATCACAAGAAAACGTCATTCTTTTCATACTCTCAGCTCCTGTAACCGACAATTCCCGCTGTTCAGGCTGCAGAGCACGTGTAACTTCTACTCTGCAGCCGTAGATATTTTTAACAGCTCCCTCAATCAGTTCAGTTCAGACCCTCGCAGAATTTTCATTCGCTAATATGCTCTCTCTTATTCTCTTACATAGAACTATATGGAATATTTCTTCGCTCCATCATATTAAATGGATCTTGTTCTGGTTATAGTGACTTCTTTTTACCTGCTTGCCTTACTATATGAATAATAAGCTGTTTATATGACTTTTGTTCTTTTCCATTTTATGGATTGCTGTTATAAGGTTACACGATTATCTGTAGTGTGCAGATGTTCTGTTTCATCGGTACGATGTAATTACCAATTCTGTTGTATCCTGTCAGTTTTGTTTGTGTTCATTGCATGTAGTGTATACGCTATCTACGTTTTGTAGTGGTTTGTACGGTATACTTTGTAATATACATTCTAACAGTTATTTTTTTCTACACTTTTATTTTATGCGCTATCAAAGTGTTCTTTCCTTTCAATTTTTGTTTTCCTTTTTTTTACCTGTATCCATCTGTGTACCAGCACCAAGGCCTCACGGCTGTTCCTGGGCAAAATATACATGATTGATTGATTGATTGATTATTCGGCGGCGATACCTCGCCCAGCCGGCGCCCAGTCGGAGGCAGTCGGCGGCGATACCTCGCCCAACGCTAATCTTCAATTTTTGACAGGCTCATCACGGCGCCGGCACCGAGTCGGACTGACAGAAGAAACCACCAGGATACCGGCCAGCCTGCTGCTTCGTGCCGCAAGCTCGTCCACCACCAATGTACTCGGGCCTGCCCGCTGCCTTTGGTGACTCCCTTATCTCGCCCGGAAACCATGGAAACCGTGGCCTGTTCATCGTCTACTAATTAAGCAGCTTGCTTCGGCGGGCACTCAGCAGTCGGCGGGGATACCTCGCCCAACGCTAATCTTAAATTTTTGACAGGTTCATCATGGCGCCGGCACCGAGTCGGACTGACAGAAGAAACCACCAGGATACCGGCCAGCCTGCTGCTTCGTGCCGCACGCTCGTCCGCTACCAAGATACTCGGTCCTGCCCGCTGCTTTTGGTGACGCCCTTACCTCGCCAGGAAACCATGGAGACCATAGCCTGTTCATCGTCTACTTAAGCAGCTTGCTTCGGCGGGCACTCCGCAGTCGGCGGGGATACCTCGCCCAACGCTAATCTTCAATTTTTGACAGGTAAATTTCATTCACACACTTGTCAGTTCTTTTCATTGGCCGTGTTGCCGCCGACTGCCGAGTCTTCTGCTGATATTTTATTCTTTGCTTTGAAACTCTTGTGATTAAATGGCCGACCTCGAGGAATGTATTGCCTGCCACTCGCCATTTCCTGATGTTGGCAGGCTCGTGACTTGTGCAGAATGCAGGCTGTCTTATCATGTTGGCCAGACATGTTCCGGCATCGCTTCTAACACGTTCACGACGATGGGCCAGGCCAAACGGGATGCTTGGGTTTGCAAAACTTGCAGAGCAAGTAAAAAGCGTGCCGGTTCCCAACTTCAGGCAGACCAAACTCAAGCCAGTGAGGCAACAACTGTGGATAATCCACTTCTCTTAGAGATTATAAAACGGGTGGAGTCTATGCCGCAGTTGCATGAAAAACTAGACGCACTGCTTTCAATGAAGGCTGGAGTAGTGAAACTCACGGAGACAGCACATGACCTCGAAAAAGCTGTCACTGAGCTGACTAAGGACTATCAGGTTGTCACTAAGGAACTGGAGGAAAGCCAAAAGACTGTTAAAGCTAACGAAGTGGATCTGAGTGCTCTAAAAGCGGCTGTGCAGGCGCAGGCAATTGATTTTCAACGAATTCGAAAAGAACAAAATGCTGCTGAGCAATACAGTAGAAACGCCAATCTGGAGATTCATGGGTTATCTGCTCAGCCTGGTGAAAACCTGCATGAAGTTCTAAACGATCTGGCGGAGAAGCTGGAATTGCCTAACCTCTCCCCCGAAGATGTAACGGCTGTGCACCGTATCCCAAGTAAACGTGGACATACCCCCACTGTCTTGGTCCGATTCAAGTCGGTGTCTATTAAAGAACGTTGGTCCGAAGTTCGAAAGAAACTTCGTGCATTGCATGACTAGGAAAAGATACCCAAGTTATTTTTTAACGACAACCTGACTAAAATGAATTACGAACTCTTCTGCTGTGTGAGGACGGCAGCAAAAGCTATGGGTTACGAATTTGCGTGGGTCAAAGCTGGCAAGATCTATGTCAAAAAGAATGAAACAGCGGCACTGATTCGCGTGAATAGGCAAGCGGACGATGATAAAATCGTCGAATCGTTATACAACTAAAATATTCTACACTTCCAGATTTTAAATCGTTTCAGGCAGCATAGGAACATAACTGTAAAAATGACTTCACACTTGTTAGCGTTAACATACGGAGCTTAAGAAAATGCGGGAACGAGTTTAAAATGCTAGAAGAAACGCTATGCGGTTTTGTAGATGCTTTTGTAATCATGGAAATCAGCATCCCAGAATCGTGCACAGACACGTTTGTTCTTCCTGGCTATCGCCTGCAGTTCTTATCTCGGTCGGTGCGCCGGTGTGGTGGACTTGCAGTTTTTGTAAGGGACGCTTTCGACGTTTCTTTATGCGACGTGAACCTTGTTCATGCGGAATGCCTGGCGATAAAAGTGCGCCTGAAGAACTCGGATCTTATTCTGTTATCGATATATCGGCCACCTTCTAACAGCACTAGCATGTTTCTTCTTGAATTAGAGGACACAATGAATCGCTGGAATACAGAAGAACAGTTGTGTCTTGTTGGTGACTTAAACATCGATACTCTGTCCCCTTCAAAAACTATAGACATTCTGCAGGCATTCTGCATGCTGTCGCACTCAAAGACTACTTATGGAAACGCTGTAAACATGCCCCCAAAAATGAACTACTTCGCGCAGACTTTCGATCCGCGAGGAATCGAGTGGTAGCTTTATTACGCACAGCTAAACGCCAATACTTTCACCGCCAGTTTAATGCTTCATCAAAAAATGCAAAGAATACCTGGGCGCTTATCAACGACATTAGGGGAAAGCATACGAATACATTCCCGGAGATTTCTTCGCTTTTTGGCTGCCCTAATGACACAGCGGAATCATTTAACCGTTTTAAATGCAGAGCATTTCTTTAACTCCCGATGTCACCCGTTCTAGTTGTCCGTAGTAGTCCGCACCCCTCCCCCTACACTATATAAAAAAATAATACTTACCGGCGCCTGGTTTCGATCGCACGACCCAGCGGGCGGAACGCAAGGTACATGGTGCTTTACCTACTGCGCCACAAAGCCGACACAGAATGGAGGGCTAGGAACCCGCCTTATATCCTTGACCAATTCAACACCTGATCCTGGTGGGTGACTTTAACGTGGACATTCGCGAGGACGATTTGCTCGTTAGGCGGATGAGGGAGTTACACGGTTTGGACTGCGTGTCTGATCACAACGATGTCAACAGCAGAACGCCAGCGACGATTCACGGATCGGGCATCAATCTCGTCTTCGTGTCGTCGTCGTCGTCTACGTCTACGTTGCGCGTTCGACCGTTGCTTCCCGATCACTTGACGGTCCACTTCAGCGACCACAAGGCCGTCATCCTCGGTGTCGTGCAACAACACCAACAGCAGCAGCAAGAACAAGAACAACTTCAACAATGACGTCTCCCATAGACTCCCTCGAATGGGGGGACTAAATCAACCAGAGGCATCTAGACGTCGATGACGCAACAACAACAGCCAGAGAAGGAAAGAGAGAGAAGAGAAGAATAATAATCATACCCACCTGCTAATAAATGATGTCACGTTACCACGCAATTACGTCTCCTTATTTAATTACAATACAACAACCAACAGCAACAAGTGCAACAACGTTAACGTAACGCAAACTACTTAACGTCGTGCGCCCCGTGAAATGCTCTGTATTTGATCGTGCCCCTCGCGAGGGGGATGTTGCAGGTCAGCCTGCGTGGGCAGTGCCCGCTGTACTGCGCACTTGGGTTTTTTTTTTGCAAAGTCTTGTGTCGCAGGTTCATTGGGGACGGAGGAGAACTCTCTAAGGGGGTCGACAGCTGCCTCTGCGTACCTACCAAGGCTATCCACACATGAACCTAAAACAATTATATTTTCTTTCCATCAGAATAAGACCCCAGGTGTGGATGGAGTAACACTTCTTACGCTCACAAAACACTTTGAGGTATTGGCACAGCAATTACTTTTTATGTTGAACGGATTTTCAGACTCGGCTGCCTTCCCAGACACTTTAAAAACTGCTTTAGTTAAACAGCGCTTTAAAGGAGGCAAAAGAGATTGCATTGAAAGCTACAGGCCAATTTCAGTCTTACCGATGTTTTCCCAGATAATAGAAAAATTCTTGCTGAAGTCTATGACCTCCCTCATAGAAAAGTTTGGCATCTTATCTGACCGTCAGTTTGGTTTTATAGCAGGACGTGGCACTATACCACTCTTAGAAGAGTTCTCAGATGAGATATATTCGGCGTTTGAACATAATTTATTTAGCTGCGCTTTATTCATAGACATATCCAAAGCATTTTAAACAGTAAACCACACTCTTCTGCTTAAAAAAGTACCCTGCCTGGGCTTAGGGGACCATATCATGCCGTTTCAAAAAATTACTTCCTTAACCGTTCGCAAATAGTCAGTGTAGGACGAAAGGGTACTGAGAGCACAAGAATCTTATTACAGACCGGGGTCCCTCAAGGATCTATATTAAGTCCGTTGCTTTCCAACCTTTTTATGAACGACTTTGCTTCTATTATTGATAAATGCATGGTTTTCCAGTATGCGGATGACTAGGTTTTGCTCACTAGACACAGATAATACGAATCCACCAGAAGTACTTTACAAAAACATTTATGCGGCTATGAATTGGTTTTCCCAAACCAAATTGCGAGTGAACTCAACAAAAACAAAACTGGTATGTTTCAGAAATCCTTTAAAGTGCTCCCCTACTAACGCTCCTGTATTTTTGCATCGAGATGACTGTAAGGATTGTCGGTGTATCCCTTTGGAATATGTCAACTCTCATAAATATCTTGGTGTTTGTTTTGATTCTAATATGTCATTGCAGACTCACATGGCCTATATTTGTGAAAAACTGAGGAGTGTCGCATGGCTTTTGTTTATTATTAGATCTATGGTTCCATATCGTATAAAAAGATCAATAGTTCATGCTCTAGCATACAGTACCCTTATATATGGAATTACAATATTCGCTTTTTGCTCTGTACGTTCGAAGACTAGAGTAATAAAGACTTTGTTAAAAAATATTCTGAAAAGTGTGGCTTACCGTTCTTATCTTGTTTTGCATGAAAACATTTTTCGGGGGCTTGGTTTTCCCTCTTTTGACCCATTATTTAAACAAAAAATTGTGCTAAAACGTATGTGGAATTCTACCTTTAAAAAAGAGTACATTGCTCCGAGGGTACTACGAAAAGAAACTCGTTATGTAATCCTCCGATATATAACACGCTACGGTGCTTTCACACGCAGCGTTTATATTCCAAAAATATTCAATGAATTGTCCGATGAAATTTTAACGGCAACTACAAGATCGGAATTGAATACTCTGCTTCGGAATGTCTGCCTCACAATAATTAAACCCTGAGGGTTTGTTGTTTTTCAGATTATGTATTCTGTACCGCTGTCTGTGCCTGTGTACCTTGTATAAGTTCGAAGTTAACTGTCTTCATTTGTCGCGACGAAATTCCGCTTTATTGTATACAAAAGAAGAGTCTAATGTGCCCACCAGATGTTGATTTGTTGCTGCATTTATACTCATGTTGTTAGTGTTGTGGAAACACTATCCTGTAATAATTTCTGTTGCCTCAGCCGATCCTGCCGGGCCTAGTCCCACAAGCCGTCTATTAGGCTTTGACAGGCCCGCTTATTTTGTATGCTTCTCTGTGTTCGCAATAAAGATTATTATTATTATTATATAATTATTATTATTATTATTAATATTATTGCTTGCCAAGCTCATTCTGTTAGGTGTCCATGCTTCTTTGGTGGGTCTTATACGTTGCTATCTCCAGCAGCGATATTGCTATGTAAGTGTTAACGGTCAAACTTCATTTAGGTACAAAGCAACCAGTGGTGTACCCCAGGGCTCTGTTCTGGGTCCCCTTCTTTTCTCCATTTTCATTAACGACGTTGCTTCTGTAATTCAAAATTCTTCTTTTTTGTTGTATGCTGATGATATGAAAATCTTTAGAGAAGTGTGTAATATTCATGACTGTAATTATCTTCAGGCTGATATTGCGTCATTCCATCGTAGGTGCACCAAAAACGACCTAATTTTGAACCCCTCAAAAACGAAAGTTGTCTCCTATAGTAGAAACACTCAGCAGCTGCAATACTCTTATAAAATGGCAAGCACTGCATTGCCGAGGGTGACTGAAATTCGAGACTTGGGAGTAGTATTTGATTTTTCTCTGACTTTCTCTTCCCACGTTACACAAATTACCCGTCGCTCTCTTTGATGTCAGGGTGCTGTTTGCATATATTCTAGAGAGTTTAAAGGTCCTCTTCCTTTCTGCAAGTTGTATTCGGCTCTCTGCTTGCCTCTCCTTGAATACGGCTCTGTTGTTTGGAATTTAACTTGCAAGTCCAATAGTGAGTGACCGTACCGAAAGAGTTCAAAATAAGTTCCTCGTTATCTTTAAGCACCGCTTCCGTCATGTGCAAGAAGACGCTAACGGCAGTGTGCCTTTTCTGAAAAGTCTTCCTTCCCTTCGGTGTCGACGAACGCGAGCTGATATTATCTTTCTTTATAAACTTCTTCATGGGGATATTTTGTGTGACGACTTGGTTACACTTATCAATGTAAACTTGCCGAACAAACTTTTCCGAACATTTCGAACTTTTAGGACAGATGCTTTAAGTAGAAGACGCTCGTCCATCTGCAGATTACAATGTGCATATAATGAATATTCTGATCGTCTTGATATATTCAAGAGCTCTTTTTCTTTGTTGTCAAACGACTTGAAAACTGTTGTAGCCTAAGTGCCTTTATGTATTTGCAAATTTATGTGCCGTATTTATTTTAGGCAAATCATGTTCTTGTTTGTTTGTTTTTCACATTTCCTGGTTTTGCGTTGCTTGAATTTCTGTAGGTTTGAGTGCCAGTGCTTGTAATGCTGAGCTTCTTTCAAAGTTGAAACTTCCGAACATTTTGGTATAAAACCTTCGTTTTATGCGTATAACGTATCACTGTCATGTTCAGTGAGTATTTCCTGTTTTTCACGTGCCTTGAACATTTCACTGTCCGAGTGTCATGGCTTGCAACGCTAGGTCTCCTGTTTCTTTTCTTTTCTTTTTTTTTGCTGTTTTGCTTTCTGAGATTACTGTAACTATCTTTACTTTATTGTTTCTTTTATGCACACGGTTTTGTGTGTTGTGTTGTCTTGATTTTAGTTTGTTTTTATGTATGTTTTGTATATGGTGTACCAGTACCAAGACCCTAGGGTTGCTCCTGGGCACCGAAAATAAAGGTTGATTGATTGATTGATTTAATTTTATTATTTTTTTCAAGATGGCGCCTAGCAACGATTGTTGTGTTCTTTGCTCTTGCGTTTTTTATGGCAAACAAAAGTTTTTCGCTGCATTGCCTGTAAAAAACGCGTGCACGCGAAGTGTGTTGTGTGGCCGGACTCTGAGCTTCAACTCCTGAGATCTGGCGCTTGGCCGTTCATGTGCAACATCTGTCAAACGGTTGAGGTGGCGGCTAGGCCTAGTGGAGCCAGCGACGACTTCGGCGCGCCCGCAAGCAGTGCTTCTTCCCCCTGCTCGTTTCGTCAAGGCTCACCGACAGTCGTCAAGAAGGCCCCGGCGCCCCCGCTCCAACCGGGTGACCTTGGTGCCGAACGTGCCGGTCTTCGCGCGCTCCTCGTTGACGTGCTGAAGGGAATTTTCTTTCTCAGCGACCAAGTGGCCGGGCTGCGCGAGGACAACGACCTTCTGCACCGGGAAAACGCGCGGGCTTTTGCCTGCCTCCGTCAGGAGAGGGAGGGAGACCGCGCCCATTATGCGAAGTTGGTCACTTCCCTGCGTGCAGAGGTTTGCTCCTTGCGAGCTGAATTGCTTCTCCGTCCCGCTGCTTTGCAGAATGGAATGCGCGGCAGCTCGGGGAGGCCTTCTTTCACCCAAGCTGTTAACAATGAAGTGCCATCCTCGTCGGCTACGTCGGCTCCACTGCAGGCGGTGTCTCCCGCGTCTCCTACACTGCACCCAACTTCGTCCACCCCTTTCCCGGTGCTTTCCGTGTCTGTGCCTGACTGTCACCCTCCCAGTTTTGAGAAGAAGCGCCGAAGCCGGGCATGTGTGGGTGCGTCAGACACATCTGGACTGGTCGTCGTTTCGCAGCCGAAGCGCCCCAAAGCAATGTTTGTTTCCAACCTTTCTCCGACCACCACCCCTGCCAGTCTCAATGCTCATCTGTCAACTTTAGGTGTCTCGCCCTTGAGCTGCCGACGACTGAAGACTAAATTCGACACCTATGCATCCTTTTATATTTCCTTGAATGAAGAGTGTTTCGAGCGCCTAAATGACCCCGCTGTTTGGCCGAAAGACTGCCTCTTTAAGGAGTTCCGAGGCATGTTTCGCGAAGGCATGCTTCACAGCTCTGAGCGCATCACGTAAGAAAAACAACCATGACTAGTTTAGATGTTTTTTATCAGAATGTGCGAGGTCTTCGAACTAAGGCGACTAAATTTTTTGGTAACGTTCTGGCTTCTTGCTTTCCGTTAATAGCTATATCTGAAACTTGGTTGTGCCCTGATATCCTATCCGGCGATTATTTTCCTCAAAATTACCATGTATATCGTAATGATCGTGCTTTAACGGGATGCAAACAAAAAGGGGGCGGGGTCCTTCTCGCCGTTGACAAATCTCTCCCGTGTGTGCTACGTAGCGATATTGATAATGCAGATGAGTCTTTATGGGTCGAAATTCATTTCTCTAAAACTGAAAAACTTCTGGTTGGTGTTTTTTACATTCCTCCTGATGTAGCTCCTGAGGTGTTCAATAAGTTAATCTCCTCCATTGAACAGGTGCTTATCACTCATGGCAACCGCAAAGTCCTCCTGCTTGGAGATTTTAATGCTCCTGGCGTGGAGTGGAGCCAGCTAACTTGTTCCCACTACAACCACCACATTGAACAGAAGGGTAATAGGTTGCTAGATTTTTAGGCTTTCACTTCTATGGCACAGTGTAATCGCATAAAAAATTGCAGTGGAAATATTCTGGACCTGTGCTTTTCGAACTTTGATGGCGTTAGTGTGTTGCACTCTGATTGTTCTTTAGTAATACCGGACAGATTTCATCCTCCTCTTTCTATTTCCTGTTGCCTCCCTTCATTGCTCCACCGTTCTGTAAATTCCAACAACACGCAACCTCATTACGCTTTCGCCAGGGGAGATTATGCTGGGCTGTATGGCTATTTTTCCGCTGCCCCTTGGTCGACCGTCATTGACCGCACTGATGTCAATGAACAAGTCGACCGTTTCACAGAGATTGTGCTTTCGGGTATGAAGGAATACATCCCGCAATATTTACCGAGGAGGTTCAAGTTTCCACACTGGTTTTCTTCTGAATTGCAGGATGCCCTGAAACTCAAGAAACGTGCGCACAGAAAAATGAAGCGCTCTGGTGCCAACCAGTTTGCTCAGGAATTCCGGCGCCTACGTGCCCTATGTAAAATATTGCACAAACGTGATCATACTTCGTACCTGGCGTCGGTAGAAACTAAAGCAACTCACCAACCGGGAGCCTTCTGGAAATACATTCATTCTAGATCTAGTACAGCTAAAGATTCTATTCGTCTTCTAGACTCCAACGGCGATGAGGTTGTCAAGGTGGCCGACTGCTTTACTCGTCAATTTTCTTCTTTTTGGGGGATTAGCGGTGGTAGTGACAACAGCAGTGCCCCTTGTCACCAGGGCGAGAACTCCGGTTGTTTACAACTGGACGAGAACATCATTCGGACCAGCATCAAGCGGCTCAAGCCCTCGCTTTCTTGTGGGCCAGATGGTATTCCTGCTGCAATCCTAAAAACATATGCAAATATATTCGTTCCTGTGTTCACTTCAATATTTATTAACTGTCTCCGTTCGGGAACGTTTTCTCGCTCATGGAAAATCTCTCGCGTATTCCCTGTTTTCAAGTCAGGCCTAAAAACGGATGCTATAAACTATAGGCCTGTCTCGCTGCTTTGTTCTGCCTCTAAAATTTTCGAGTTATCTCTTCATACGGTCTTGTCTTTCTCATTTAAACATGTCCTCATTCCTAATCAACATGGATTTATGCGTGGTCGTTCAACTTCCACGAACCTTGTATGCTTCATGGAGCAGGCTGTCCCAGCAATCGTTGGTAGAAGCCAACTGGATGTGGTCTACTGTGACATGAGCAAAGCCTTTGATGTTGTCAACCACTCGTTATTGCTTGCAAAGCTCACTCTGTTAGATGTACACGCTTCTTTGGTGGGTCTTATACGTTGTTATCTCAAGGAGCGATATTGCTATGTAAGTGTTAACGGTCAAACATCATTTAGGTACAAAGCAACCAGTGGTGTACCCCAAGGCTCCGTTCTGGGTCCCCTTCTTTTTTCCATTTTCATTAACAATGTTGCTTCTGCCATTCAAAATTCTTCTTTTTTGTTGTACGCTGATGATATAAAAATCTTTAGAGAAGTGCGTAGTGTTCAGGACTGTAATTCACTTCAGGTTGATATTGTGTCATTCCATCGTTGGTGCACCAAAAACGACCTTATTTTGAACCCTTCAAAAACTAAAGTTGTCTCCTATAGTAGAAAAACTCAACAGCTGCAATACCCTTATGAAATTGCAGGCACCACACTTCCGAGGGTGACGGAAATTCGGGACTTGGGAGTACTTTTTGATTCTCCTCTGACTTTCTCTTCCCACATTGCACAATTACCCGTCGGTCTCTTCGTTGTCTGGATGCTGTTTGCAGGTATTCTAGAGAGTTTAAAGGTCCGCTTCCTTTCTTAAAGTTGTATTCGGCTCTCTGCTTACCTCTTCTTGAATACTGGTCTGTTGTCTGGAATGGAACTTGCAAGTCCAATAGTGACCGCATCGAAAGGGTTCAAAATAAGTTCCTTTCTATCTTTAGGCACCGTTTCCGTCGTGTACAAGAAGACGCAAACGGCAGCATGTCTTGTCTCAAAAGTATTCCTTCCCTTTGGTGTCGACGAATGAGAGCTGACATTATCTTTCTTTATAAACTTCTTCATGGTGATACTTTGTGTGATGACTTGGTTGCACTTATCAATGTCAACTTGCCGAACAAACTTTTCCGAAGATTTCGAACTTTCAGAACAGATGCTTTAAGTAGACGACGCTCATCCATCTGCAGAATACAATGTGCATATAATGAATATTCCGATCGTCTTGATATTTTCCAGAGCTCTTTGTCTTTGTTCTCTAATGAATTGAAAACTGTTGTAGCTTAAGTGCCTTTATGTCATTTATGTGCCGTATTTCTGTTCCATATTTATTTTATGCAAATCATCATCTTGCTTGTTTGTTTTTCGCTTTTCCTGATTTTGTGTTGCTTGAATTTCTGTCGGTTTAAGTGTCAGTGCTTGTAATGCTGAACTTCGTTTTTCCATTTTGAAGCTTCCTAACATTTTGTTACAAAACCTTTGTTTTATGTGTATAATCTATCTCCGTCATGTTCATTGAGTATTTGCTTGTGTATTTTCAATTTTTCATGTGCCTTCAACGTTTTTGCAGGCCGGGTGTCATGGCTTCTAACACTAGGCTTCCTTTTTTTTGCTGTTTTGCATTCTGGGATCTCTGTAACTATGTTTACCTTATTGTTTCTTTCATATATATGGTTTTCTGTGTTGTGTTGTCTTGATTTTAGTTTGTTTTTATGAATGCTTGTATGTGGTGTACCAGTACCAAGACCCTAGGGTTGTTCCTGGGCACCAAAAATAAAGGTTGATTGATTGATTGATTATTATTATTATTATTATTATTATTATCATTATTATTATTATTATTATTATTATTATTATTATTATTTATTAGTCCCGCAGCATGGCGCCCAGCCGGGATGCATGCTTGCTCTGCTCGTGCCCTTTTTTCGGAAAACAACAGTTCTATCGCTGCGAAAGGTGTGTAAAACGTGTGCACGCAAAGTGTGTGACCTGGCCGGACGACCAACTGGAACTTTTGAGGGCTGGATCGCGCCCACTTTGCTGCAATTTGTGCGATTCGACCAAGTCGGGCGCTAAGCCTAGCGACGAGATGGAGGCATCCCCGACGGAAACGTGTTCTCCGCAGCCCACTGCTCCCCCGACCGGTTCCTCTCTCTCCCCTCCGGGTAACCTTTGTGGTGAGATTGCCGGCCTCCGCCGTCTTCTCCTCGACGCGCTGGAGGGAATTTCTTTTTTGAGCGACGAAGTGTCGCAAATGCGCGAAGAAAATGAGCGCCTCCGAAAGAACCATTCCCGCGGAGCCGAACAGCAGGCTCGAATCGTCGCCTCCCTCCGCTCCGAGGTTCGTTTTTTACGTGAGGAGCTGGCCCGCCGTGTGACCCCCGCGCCTGCGAAGTCCCCGACGGTTGTTCCATTTCAAGCTTCCGTGATCCCCTCAACCTCCGGCAACCCCTCGCCCTCCGACACGCCTCGAGACACCGAGACCAGCCCTGTTTGCCCTACGCCGCCATCTCGTCAATCCCCTTCGGAGCAACGCGTTGACGATCTTGCCGACCCCCTTTGACAACAATTGCCACAAAGGGTGAAAAAAATACAAAGAAGGGAAACAGGCCTGCATTCCTTGGAGCCATGGAGTCGTGTGCATTGTCGGTGGTTGAGCGGCCTCAGCGTCAAAGGGCACTATTTGTTTCAAAGTTGAGCCCTGACACTGCCACTGCTGACCTCAAGAAGCACATCGAATCTCAAAATATTTGTCCCCTTTCCGGCCGGCGGCTGAAAACAAAATATTTGTCGTACTCCTCATTCTACGTCATGGTTGACGAAGAAAACATGAAGCGTCTGAACGACCCCTCAATGTGGCCGCATGGCTGCATTTTCAAGCCATTCCGTGGGATTCTACATGATGATATGCTCCATCCTTCAGAGTCTGTAATTGACAGTGAAGGTGTGTAATTTGGACATCTTTTACCAAAACGCTCGTGGTCTACGAACTAAGCCAACTGAATTTTTCGCTAATGTTATTTCGTCTTCGTTTCCTGTCATTGTGATTACCGAAACTTGGCTGTGCAATGAGATTCCCCCATCAGACTATTTTCCACCAAGTTACAACACTTTCCGCAGTGATCGTGACTTCAGTGCAACCAAACAAAAAGGTGGTGGCGTACTTATGGCTGTTGATAATTCTCTGAGATCTGTTCGCCGAAGTGACATTGAAACTGTTCCTGAATCAATATGGGTCGAAATTAGCCTTGATCGCTGCGAAAAATTGTTGATTGGGTCCTTCTATGTGCCGCCTAGTATTACCCCAATCTCTTTTAATGACATCATCTCTTCCATTGAAAGTGTCATAGCTTCACATAGGAAGCACAGGATTGTTGTTATTGGTGATTTTAATACCCCTGGTATCGACTGGAGAACACTTAAATATTCTCATTACCATCAATACATAGATAATAAGTGCGGCCTGCTATTAGATTTTCTTGCTTTTAATTCCCTTCAACAACATAATTCTATTGCCAATCCTTGCGGTAACATATTAGATCTGTGTATTTCGAACAATCAGCCTATTGAAGTGTCACTCTGTGACGTTTTTCTTGTTCGTCCCGATAAATTTCACCCGCCACTTAAACTAACACTCTCTCTGTCAGGGGAAAAACAGAGCGTTCAAAGTAACATCAACAAATCGCCCAGATTTGCTTTAAAAAAGGTGACTACGTTGGCTTACATCATGACTTATCCTCCATTGACTGGTCTATGGTAACTGAAAAAACCAATGTTGATGACCAAGTAGATCAGCTTACGGAACTTACCTTAAGCAGTATGCGCAAATATATTCCACAATATACTCCTAAACTCCATAAATATCCCCCCTGGTTCTCGTCTGAACTTATAAGTGCTCTAAAGCATAAAGACCGCGCACACAGAAAGCTTAAAAGCACTCCATCTCTCGAACGCAAGGAAGATTTCCGATGCATTCGAACTCTTTGTAAACGCCTATATAAACGGGATCACAGTTCATATATTGCACACTTAGAAAAAAGCGCCTCTGACAGGCCGGCTGAGTTCTGGAAGTATGTACGCAAACGGTCTAACAAAAGTGAAGAGCCGTTAATACTACTGGACTCCAATGGAACAGAACTACAAGCCGTCGCTGACTGTTTTGCAACGCAGTTCTCTTCCGTTTATAAATCCTCTGACTCCAGCACTACTATCGAACAACACTTGGAAATCAACACACCCAATGCTCTGTCGCTAGATGAAAATCTCATCAGCGAATGCATTAAGCGCTTGAAACCATCCTTATCATGTGGTCCAGATGGTATCCCTTCCGCCATACTAAAAGCTTATAGCAGTATATTGGTCCCAGTACTGACTAGCATATTTAATAACTGTCTCATTACTTCCACATTTCCTAGCATGTGGAAAATTGCTCGTGTTTTTCCAGTATTTAAGTCTGGCTCTAAAACTGATGTCTCCAATTATCGACCGATTTCTCTTTTCTGTGCCATGTCAAAGATTTTTGAGCTGGCCCTTCACCACATACTGTCTTTTAATGTGAAAAACGCATTGAATAATAATCAACATGGATTTGTCCCTGGCCGCTCAACCGTCACTAATCTTGCCAGTTTCATGACGCAAATATCTACACCTGTATTCCAGAGAGGACAGGTCGACACCATTTACTGTGACCTCAGCAAAGCGTTCGATGTAGTCATTCACTCAATGCTTATGGTTAAACTTGCTCATTTTGATGTTGACACCGCTGTTGTGAATCTATTGCATAGCTACCTTCGTGACAGATCATGTTATGTTGCCGTCAATGGCCAAACGTCCTCCTTTTACAAAGTGACCAGTGGTGTTCCTCAGGGTTCGGTATTAGGCCCACTCCTCTTTTTAATGTATGTTAACGACATTTCTTCTGCCATTCGCAATTCTTCTTTCCTTTTGTATGCAGATGATATAAAGATATTTAGGGAAATTCATTCATTTAACGACTGTCGCTTGTTGCAGTCTGATTTGTGTTCTTTTTTAGAATGGTGTAAAAACAATAACCTTTCTCTCAATATTTCAAAGACAAAAGTCATGAGTTTCACTCGCAAATCATCTAGCGTATCTTTTTTATACTCTGTCAATTCGGTGTCTTTATGTAGGGTTTGTGAGATCAATGATCTCGGCGTTCTCTCTGATAGCACCTTGCATTTTTCAGCTCATACTAAGCGTGTTGCTATGCTATACTGTGTTAATCTACTTTTGTCCTGTCATCCTAATATTTCTGTGCGCATTGTATCTCTGATAGTTTTTTTCTGAACAGTCATCTTGTTCTATTGTGTTATTCTTAATTTTTTGTTTCTTTTTTTTGTGCGCCAGCATCAAGACCTCTCGGTTGTTCCTGGGCACGTTAAATAAATGATTGATTGATTATTATTATTATTATTATTAAGGGTGGACATCTATTATCAGAATGCGCGCGGCCTTCGCACTAAAGCGACTGAATTCTTTTCAAATGCGATTTCTTCAAATTTTCCGATTATTGTTATTACTGAAACCTGGCTTTCTGATGACATTAGCTCTCACGATTATTTTCCAAAAAATTACCAAGTTTTCCGTAAAGATAGGGACTTTTCTGGAGTGAAACAAAAGGGAGGGGGGGTGTTAGTTGCGGTCGATAGCGCGTTTCTATCAATGCGGCGTCATGAACTGGACGGCGACACCGAGTCTGTATGGCTGGACATTCGTCTGACTGGCGGTGAGAAGCTTTTATTAGGGGCGTTTTACATTCCACCTGATGTTCCTATATTGTCGTTTAAAAAGCTCCTTACATCTGTAGAAGAAGTCTGCTCATCACACCCGAATCACCAGCATATCATTCTGGGCGACTTCAATACACCGGGTGTACAATGGGAACATCTTACCCATCAACACTACAATTATTACGTACAGCAAAAATCCAGCATGATTTTAGACTTCGCGGATTTCACATCCTTGGTGCAACTTAATAATATCGAAAACAGCTCTCAACATATCTTGGATCTTTGCTTTTCAGACATTCAAAGCGCGCGTGTATCGTTGTCTGACATCTCTTTTGTCAAGCCCGACAAGCATCATCCTCCTTTTCTAGTGTCTGCTCACGTCTCAATTCAGCGTTGCAGTGCTACACTGAAGAATAATGAATTCGCTCCCTACTGTTATGCCCGTGGTGATTACATTGGTTTGTATAACTTTTTTTCTTCGTTCGATTGGTTGCAAATTCAAGAACTCCCAGATTGCGATGCGCAGGTCGAGCGGTTCACTGAAATAGTCAAAAGTGGCATGAATCAGTTTATACCCAAGTGTAAACCATGCCGTTCCAAACACCCCTTTTGGTTCTCTAATGAACTTCGTACCGCCCTTAAGTCAAAAGACCGCAGCCACAGAAAATATAACAAAACCGGGCTTGATGAATGGAAAGAGGACTTCCGCTCCTACCGTAAAACGTGTAAAAGTCTTTATGAGCGGGACCAGCGCCCTTATCTCGATTCTGTAGAGAGCAGCGTTTATTCCCAGCCTGCAACATTCTGGAAATATATTCGATCCCGTAAAAATAACTCTCATGAGCAAATCCGTCTCGTTGATTCCTCTGGGGAAGAAGTTCTTGATGTTGCAAACCATTTTGCTCAGCAATTTATTACTACATATGGCCAGCGCGATGACAGCGAAATAAACCTAATGTTAAATAATGTACAGGGTCCTAGCTTAGTACAATTGGACGAGCAGTTGGTGCTCCAGAGTCTAAGGCGCATGAAACCGTCGCTTTCGTGTGGCCCTGACGGAATACCTCCCGCTATTTTAAAAACATTCAGTAGCATTTTTGTTCCTGTTTTAACCGCGGTATTCAATCACTGTCTAAACACAAACACATTTCCTCGTAAGTGGAAAATTTCTCGAGTGCGCCCCATCTTCAAATCGGGCACCAAATCTGATGCAAAAAACTATAGGGCAGTTTCTCTACTTTGTGCTGCCTCCAAGCTTTTTGAGACAGCGATGCACAAGGTATTGTCAAGTTCTGTACAGCAGTTTCTCACAAGTAAACAGCATGGTTTTATGTCAGGAAGGTCGACAACGACTAATCTCGCCTGCTTCATGGAGCAGGCCTCCGCTGCACTTTCTGAGCGAGGCCAGTTGGACGTCGTCTACTGTGACCTGAGCAAAGCATTTGATGTTGTCTGCCACGCGTTGTTACTTGATAAGCTTTTGCAGTCGGGCATTGATACACCACTCGTGGCGTTGCTGGGTAGCTATCTAAGCAATCGATTCAGTTTCGTTAGTGTTAATGGGCAGACATCCTCTATGTATAGATCAACAAGCGGTGTGCCCCAAGGTTCCGTGTTGGGCCCTCTCTTGTTCTCCATTTTTGTGAATGACGTGTCAGTCGCAATTAGAAAGTCTTCTTTTCTTCTCTATGCTGACGACATCAAAATTTTCAGACGTATAAATTCCATCGAAGACTGTGATGCCCTGCAGCAAGATATATTCTCCTTTGCTAACTGGTGCTCAGATAACAGACTAAATCTTAACCCGGCGAAAACAAAGGTCATGTCTTATACCCGAAAAACGAACCCCATTTTCTTTCGCTACAGTATTGATGACGGTTTTCTGTCTAGAGTCGACGAGATCAAAGATCTCGGACTGCTCTTCGACAGCGCCTTAACTTTCTCGCCTCATGTCACTCAACTGACTCGGCGGGCGCTCCGCTCGCTTGGTGCTGTGTGTAGGTTTTCAAGAGACTTCCAGTCTCCTCATTCGTTCCTAAAACTTTTTATGGCACTTTGTATTCCTCAACTTGAATATGCCTCTGTCATTTGGAATGGAACCTGCACATCTAATTGTCAACGTGTAGAGCGTGTACAAACCAAATTTTTATCCATATTTATGCATCGTTTTCCCTCTGAGCCTCTCCCGATAACTGTCTCTTTAAGTTACCGGCGAACCCGTTCAGATCTTGTTTTCTTATATAAACTGCTTCATGGTACAATTTAATGCCCGGAACTGCTTGCAGCAATCGGGTTTCGTGTTCCGAAAAAAGCAACAAGGCTTAACCACCCTTTCCACACAGCTGCTAAACTTAGCAGATGTTCTCCTCTTGATAGACTGCAACGCCTATATAACCTTCACTCAGGGGAACTTGATATTTTTTGCCGTCCCCTTGGGGGGTTTTTGTCCGGGCTGTTAGCCGTGGCGCACTAACTTCATTTCGACAGTTCTCGTGTTCTTCAGTTATTTTCCGCATGTGTATGTTGTTTTCACAGAGTCTGTTCTCATTTGCTCATATATGTTGTTCATATATGTTCATATATGTTAGTGTTCATATGTTGTTCATATGTTGTTCATATGTTCATATATGTTAGTGCTGCGGGCGTAATCGTTGTATGTACTATGCTACACTTGTGTAGTCAACTCTTCATACATATGTTTAAGTGGCCCGGGCGAACCAAATGTTATAGAAACAAATGTTTCTATAACTTATCAGTTTATGTGAATAGTTACAAACATTTCCTGTACTTTGTTTCATACGTTTTTGTGTAATTGATGCTTCAGCCGATTGCTATGGTCATTGTACGCTGTGTTTGTGAAATGTACCATAACTTCGTATAATGTAGTTTGGATGCCACTTTTAATTTTTTTTCTGTGGTATTTCATTCACCCGCATTTTTTCCTGGTTTTATATGTGTCAGCCACAATGCGGCATTTTTTCTTTTTTTTTTCTCAGTGCGCCAGCACCAAGGCTTCGGCTGTTCCTGGGCACTATAATAAAGGTTGATTGATTGATTGATTGATTGATTGATTGATTGATTATTATTATTATTATTATTATTATTATTATTATTATTATTATTATTATTATTATTATTATTATTATTATTATTATTATTATTATTATTTCGTCAGTTTTCTTCTTTGTTTCGGCTTAGCGGTGGTAGTGATGATGACAGCGTCTCTTGTCACCAGGACGGTTACTCCGCTTGTTTCCAATTGGATGAGAACATCGTGCGGGCCAGCATTAAGCGGCTAAAGCCCTCGTTTTCTTCTGGGCCAGATGGTATTCCTGCTGCAATTCTAAAAACGTATGCAAATATATTTGTTCCTGTGTTCACCTCAATATTTAATAACTGTCTCCGGTCTAGCACGTTCCCTCGATCATGGAAAATCTGTCGTGTATTCCCTGTTTTCAAGTCAGGCCCAAAAACTGACCCCATGAACTATAGGCCAGTGTCGCTTCTTTGTTCTGCCTCTAAAATATTCGAGTTATCTCTTCATAAGGTCTTTTCTTTCTCACTTAAACACGTCCTCATTCCTAATCAACATGGCTTCATGCGTGGTCGCTCAACTTCCACAAACCTCGCATGCTTCATGGAGCAGGCTGTCCCAGCAGTCATTGGTAGAAGCCAGCTTGATGCGGTCTACTGTGACATGAGCAAGGCCTTTGATGTAGTCAACCACTCGTTATTGCTTGCCAAGCTCATTCTGTTAGATGTTCACGCTTCCTTAGTGGGTCTTATACGTTGCTATCTCCAGGAGCGATATTGCTATGTAAGTGTTAATGGTCAAACATCATTTAGGTACAAAGCAACCAGTGGTGTACCCCAGGGCTCCGTTCTGGGCCCCCTTCTTTTTTCCATTTTCATTAACGATGTTGCTTCTGCCATTAAAAATTCTTCTTTTTTGTTGTATGCTGATGATGTGAAAATCTTCAGAGAAGTGCGTAATGTTCAGGACTGTAATTCTCTTCAGGCTGATATCGTGTCATTCCATCGTTGGTGCACCAAAAACGACTTAATTTTGAACCCCTCAAAAACGAAAGTTGTTTCCTATAGTAGGAAAACTCAACAGCTGCAATACTCCTATAAAATAGCAAGCACTGCACTGCCGAGGGTGACCGAAATTCGGGACTTGGGAGTACTATTTGATTCTTCTCTGACTTTCTCTTCCCACGTTACACAAATTACCGGACGCTCTCTTCGATGTCTGGGTGCTGTCTGCAGGTATTCTAGAGAGTTTAAAAGTCCTCTTCCTTTCTTAAAGTTGTATTCGGCTCTGTGCTTACCTCTTCTCGAATACGGTTCTGTTGTTTGGAATGGAACTTGCAAGTCCAATAGTGACCGCATCGAAAGGGTTCAAAATAAGTTCCTTTCTATCTTTAGGCACCGTTTCCGTCATGTACAAGAAGACGCAAACGGCAGCATGTCTTGTCTCAAAAGTATTCCTTCCCTTTGGTGTCGACGAATGAGAGCTGACATTATCTTTCTTTATAAACTTCTTCATGGTGATATTTTGTGTGATGACTTGGTTGCACTTATCAATGTCAACTTGCCGAACAAACTTTTCCGAAGATTTCGAACTTTCAGAACAGATGCTTTAAGTAGACGACGCTCATCCATCTGCAGAATACAATGTGCATATAATGAATATTCCGATCGTCTTGATATTTTCCAGAGCTCTTTGTCTTTGTTCTCTAATGAATTGAAAACTGTTGTAGCTTAAGTGCCTTTATGTCATTTATGTGCCGTATTTCGGTTCCGTATTTATTTTATGCAAATCATCCTCTTGCTTGTTTGTTTTTCACTTTTCCTGATTTTGTGTTGCTTGAATTTCTGTCGGTTTAGGTGTCAGTGCTTGTAACGCTGAACTTCGTTTTTTCATTTTGAAACTTCCTAACATTTTGTTACAAAACCTTTGTTTTATGTGTATAATCTATCTCCGTCATGTGCATTGAGTTTTGCTTGTGTATTTTCAATTTTTCACGTGCCTTCAACGTTTTGCTGGCCGGGTGTCATGGCTTCTAACACTAGGCTTCCTTTTTTTTTGCTGTTTTGCTTTCTGGGATCTCTGTAACTATTTTTATCTTATTGTTTCTTTCATATATATGGTTTTCTGTGTTGTGTTGTCTTGATTTTAGTTTGTTTTTATGAATGCTTGTATATGGTGTACCAGTACCAAGACCCTAGGGTTGTTCCTGGGCACCAAAAATAAAGATTGATTGATTGATTGATTGATTGATTGATTATTATTATTTATGTGCCGCTAAAGTGGACCAGGAAACATGATACCTTTTGAAACCCCAATTGTCTGCGTGTCTTGTGCACTGTGTTCCGACTGCAATGCACGTACAATCGGTACTGGGATTACCTTGATATATTTAATGATTGCCCTACTCTGTTTCGCAAACATGTCTGTGAGTTTGTATTGGCGTAACTGCCAACTTCTCTTATTCTGCATTTGTCTTTTATCCTCGAGTTCATGCACTTAAATGACTTTCATTCCGTAACTTCACTTAAGCGATCCTTTTGTTTTTTTTTGTATTTTGTATTTTATTTTTATTTGAAAAATGTGTACATTATGTTTCGTGTGTCTGTTTCAGCGCGCCAGCACAAAGGCCCCCCCGGCTGTTCCTGGGCACGCAAATAAATGATTGATTGATTGATTGATTGATTGATTGATTGATTGATTGATTGATTGATTGATTATTATTGTCCTTACTTGTCCTTACTTGGTGCCGCATGATGGCGCCCAGTAAGGACAAGTGCCTCCTCTGCTGCCTCGCGTTCTTCGGCCGGCAGGAGTTTTTTCGATGTTCTGCGTGTAAACGCCGTGCGCACGGAAAGTGCATTGTTCTTCTGGACGGGTAACTGCAGCGTTTGATCTCCGGTGAGCAGCCGTTCGTCTGCAATCTGTGTATGGCTGCAGCGTCACCCGCTAGGCCTAGCGACCCCGGTGACCAAACCAGCGAAGACTGTGAGCCAGCGAACATCCCGGCCAAACGAGGGGCTTCCCCTGTCGGAGCAAGCTTCAACCCTTCGGCAGACCTACGCGCAGCCGTAGCTGCTTTGATGAATCTCCTGTCCGAAGACCCGCCGCGGTGGCTCAGTGACTAAGGCGTTGCGCTGCTGAGCACGAGGTCGCGGGTTCGATTCCCGGCCGCGGCGGCCGCTTTTCTGATGGAGGGGAAAAGCAAAAACGCCCGTATGTACGAGATTTCGGCGCACGTTAAAGATCCCCAGGTGGTCAAAATTAATCTGGAGCCCTCCACTGCGGCGCGCCTCATCGCCTGCGTTGCGTCGGCGCGTTAAACCCTACAATCAATCAATCAATAAAATCAATCCTGTCCGAAGCCTGCACCAGCCTCTCTTTTCTCGGGGTTGTTGTCACCGAGCTGCGCGAGGAAAACCGGCTTCTGCGACGGGACAATGTGGCTGGGCAGCCCATCAGCCCATCAGCCCATTGCAGCCCATCAGGCTGCAATCGTCGCTTCCCTGCGTGAAGAGGTTCGCTGCCAGCGAGGGGAGCTCGCCCGTCCGCCACCTTCCCCGCATGCTTCCCCGAAGCCTGCTAGCCTTTCCACGCTACCGGTGACGTCACGGCACTCCGGTCTCCCCATGAGGTCGTCATTCGCCGCAGCTGCCGCCAGTGCAGCGGGCGAAGGCGGCCCCCTCCTGTCCTCGACGAACGCTTCGGCATTCATAGAACGCGCCAGCGGTCAACCAGGTGCGACGTTGAGGGATTTGGGTTCCCCATCAGACTGCCCTTTGCCTCCGCCTCTACGGTCCGCCACTGCGAGTAATAGCCCGCCGGCGAACTTAGTGAAGAAAAGAAGCCCTCCTCGCGTTGGTGCATCGGAAGCTTCTGAGTTGGTTTTGGTGCGCCGACCGCCGAGCTTCAGGGCCACCTTTGTATCGAAGTTGTCGGCTAACATGACATCTGGGCAACTGTTGGCCCACGTGTCGAATGTGCAAGTCACGCTATTGTCGTGCAGACGCCTGAAAACCAAGTATGACCTGTATTCTTTTTGTGTAACTGTTGACGCAGTGTTTCAGGCGCCTGTGCGACCCGTCTATGTGGCCAAAGGGCTGCCTATTCAAGCCATTCCAAGACAAGCTCCACCCTGGCATGATGCACAGCTGTGAAACTTCTGAGAATGACCAGTAAGAACGGCACTCTCAACATCTATTATCAAAATACTCGGGGCCTACGTACTAAGTCATCCGAATTTCTTAGAAATGTTGTGTGCTCCAAATTCTCTACTATTGTTATTAGTGAAACTTGGCTTTGCGATGATATCTCATCTTCCGACTATTTTCTTCCGACCTATGAAATTTTTAGAAGTGACCGAAAGTTAACTGGGCCTAAACAAAAGGGTGGCGGTGTTCTCATTGCCATCGATCGCTCAGTGCAATCCGTCCGGCTTGCAGACCTCGAGACCGAGGAATCAGTCTGGCTTGAGGTAGGCCTCAAGAGGGGCGAGAAGCTGATCATCGGTGCATTCTATATATCCCCGGATATTTTACCTGCTCAATATAATCGAAAGCTCTCATCTATTGAAAATGTTTCCAATTCACACTCAAACCATAAGCTAATTATACTTGGGGACCTCAACACCCCAGGTATTCACTGGAACAGTCTTTCATTTCAGCATAAAAACCATTATGCAGCGCATAAATGCAGCATGTTATTAGATTTTCAATCATTCACCTTCTTGCAGCAGTTCTGCCACAAAAAAAACTTCTGTGGTAATGTCCTAGATGTGTGCTTCTCGAACTTGAAAAACGTACAAGTGCGTGCCTCCGAAATATCTCTTGTACACCCCGACAAATTTCACCCCCATCTTATTGTATCTGTCTCTGTCGCTTCCCAGCATTGCTATGGTGGTGTTGACGATTGTGCACTCCCGCGATATGCTTTCAAGCGTGGAGATTATGTTGGGCTCTATCACTTTTATTCATCTGCTGAATGGTCTAGTGTTTTTGATGTCAATGATGTTGACGAACAGGTTCGACGTTTCACGGAAATTGTCAGGAGTGGCATGGAAAAGTGCATCCCTTGTTATAAGCCTTTTCATTCCAAATTTCCCCACTGGTTCTCTAAACAACTTCGAAGTTCGCTTAAACTTAGGGACAGCGCCCACAAAAAGGCCAAGCGTTGTGGGGCTTGGCAAGTGGAAAGCGGAGTTTAGTCGGTATTGCTCACTTTGTAAAAGCCTCTACTGCCGTGACCACCAGCTCTATATAGAGTCGTTACAGGCTTTTGCGTCTCAGAAACCGGCTGACTTCTGAAGGAATGTACGCGGCCGTTCTAAGGCATCTAAAGAACACATTAGCCTGCTTAATTCCGTTGGGGAACAGGTTGATGATGTTGCCACGAGCTTTGCTCAGTACTTTCATTCTGTCTTTCAACTGCCAGATGGTCACGACGAACGCCTATCGTTTAATAATATGTCTAATTTTAGTACACTTATGTTCGATGAAATACTTGTCAATGGTAGCCTTAAACGGATGAAACCGTCATTTTCCGGCGTTGCAGATGGAATTCGAGCAGCCCTCATGAAGGCTTACGGCAACATTTTTGTGCCTGTCTTAACTTCCATTTATAATAACCGTTTACTTTTCGGCAAATTTCCTCGTGCATGGAAGATCCCTCGAATTTTTCCAATATTTAAGTCTGGTGATAAGTCAGCCGTTCGGATCATTTCGTTCCAATTGCAATTGCGTGATATTCAAGGATTGCACAGAGACCGGAGCCTGAAGCTCTCTCCCCTTGGAAGATACGTTGGCTCAACTGCTTTTTGACCGTCACATTCGGCAGCAAGACTGTCGCTTTTCCGCGTCAGCGGTTCCAGTGAAGATTGGACTTTCTTCCCAACTGCCCTAACTGCACTAATCTTGGGCTTTAAGTCGCGTATGACCTGAGAAAAGCAGTCCACTATCTGTATGAGAGCATCCCGTTTAGTAAGCTTAACATTCTTGCCTTCAAAATGAGAAGCGACGCCAGGATCCGTCTGGGAAGAATTATACGATTGGCATACCGTTCATGACCATTTCTCACGTTCGTTGGGCCCCCTAGAACCAACGGTTGCCTCCGCAATACCCGAGCGTTGTGACCTAAGTTGATACATTTACGTGCAGTGGAAGCATCACTTATGTCGACCATCCTCCGATACAGAATCCCGACAGTGAGCACACTGTTTTTCCAGTAGAGGTAAAGAAACGTTTTAGAGTTCATTTGTCAAGAAAAGAACACCGATACACATAAGTTTGCAGCTGGCGGAAGAGTCAAAAAGGGTCTCAGAGCTACGAACCAAGTCTCACCTGCAGCGACCGAATAAAATGATAACAGCTGGTTCAAGACACGCCGCCAACTGCGATGGCTGCAAGAAAACACCGTTCTTATGAACTTTCACAGCTCCGATCCAAGCAGACTGCAACGCCGTACGACGTAACTTCCGGTCACGTAGTTGTCGAAAATCCACGCACCTTCGCCGTTAAGCAGAAGTAAACAGTGGCAGCGCTCGTACTCCCGACTTTCTTGATAACGAAGCGTGATTCTCACCGCGGTGTCGCCGTCGCTAGGGGCATTGGCTGCCTCGGGCACAGAAAATGCTTCGTTTTGATTACTAATTTCACCGAGGAGTACCAGGATATAAAAAGAGCGCTGGAATTCCCTAATGCAGCAGATACATGAAACAAGTGAAATGATCGCGGTCTCCGACTTTGAACTTTGGTCCAATAACGAGTCAGGACTTTAACCTTAATTTGATGTACACCCTGCACTTACGCCATACCGACGCCAAAATTTAAGGGCTTTGAAACGCCGCTACCACGACGGTTTTTTGTCGACGTCGAAGCTACGCCAGTCGCCTCTTGCGGAGCACCAAATAATCACTGAAAATGGTGCCAGTCTCATGCCATAGTCACCCTACCACGTGTCTTCATAAGAATGGGAATCTACCTGAACCTATGTTGAAGACATGCTCAGCAAAGACATTATACAGCCATCGAGAATCTTTTGGCTTCGGAGACCACACTTGCGAAAAAAAGATAAGGTAAATTCACGTTCTGCATTAACCACCGGCGGCTGAACGAAATCATCAAAAAGGACGTGCACCCACCGCCACAAATCGACAACGCCCTCGACCACGTCTGCCGTGCGAAGTACTTCCCTTCGATGCATCTGGAGTTACAATACTGGCAAGTTCTACGCTGCCGTGGTGCACAGCTGTGAAATAACTGATCATGACAAGTAAGACAGACACTCTCGACATCTACTATAACAACACTTGCGATCTACGTCCGAATTTCTTAGAAATGTTGCATGTTCGCAAATGTCTGCTACTGTTGTTACTAAAACTTGACTTTGCTATGATATCTCAGAAAGACAGAAAGTTACAGGGCCTCAGCAAAAGGGTGGCGGAGTTCTTATTGCCATTGATCGCTAATTGCATTGCGTGCGGCGTGCTGACCTCGAGACCCTATAGGAATCAGACTGGCTTGAGGTAGGCCTCAAGAGTGGCAAGAAGCTGCTTATCGGCGCATTTTATATAACCCAGAATATTTTATCTTCTGACTATATTCGAAAGCTCACATCTACTGAAAACATTTCGAATGCACACGAACCATAAGCTAATTATACATGGGGACTCCCCCCCCCTCCGGTGTTCACTGGAACGGTCGTTCATTTCAGCACAAAAACCATTATGCAACGCAGAGATGCAGCACGCTATTAGATTTTCAACCGTTCACCTCCTTGCAGCAGTTCTGCCTCATAGAAACCTTGTGTGGTAATGTCCTAGATGTGTGCTTCTCGAACATGACAAACGTACAAGCATTTGTCTCAGAAATATCTATTGTACACTCCGACAAGCTTCACCCCCCCTCCTCTTAAAGGGGTGCTGACAGTAAATTTTGAACGGGACATAACTTCGGAGATAGATTGGTGTGAACACACATATATCATTTTCAAAATATCAGCGGCAAATACATCCGGCAAATACAAATAGGGCAAAAAATCAATATTAAAGTGTGCAAAACACAACCCAGCAGCCAGCAGAGGACCTCACGCAATCGACATCCCCCGGATATTTTGTAAATAAACAGAATTCAAACACGTAACGAGTTTTGGTTTGCCGCTTCCGCACTGCTGCCGTTTAACGCCGGCTCGCCGCACCAATCAGAGGGCGTAGCTTCTGCTCTCGAGAACGAACGACCCGACCATTGGCGGCGGAGGCGCCCTGATTTCGTCGGCTCATCGGGCAGCTGGCCGCAGCCATTGTTGTACATCGATTGCAGGTACTCTGATTTTATTACTTATTATTTACATTGGACTAGAAAACGCGCCGGAGACACGGAAAGACCACTGAGGGAGCCGCATTGTCGCTGGGCAGATGGCGGCCAGGGCTGCTAAGTGGTGCAGGCCGGTGCAGGTAGCTCGAGTGATAGCTTGTTACCGCTGCATGAAATTGGACTTAGGTCCCAACCATGGCAGCTTATTTGAGAAAGGAGTTAATGATGCGGTGTCGGGTTGCATTAAAAATGCCATCTGCACCGCTTTTATGAGAGCGGCAATCGAATATCCGCCGCAGTGCTAAGCGGAGCACATCTGTAGGCAGACCTGTAGGCAGACCGGTCGGCTTCTCCCAGCGCGCGTCTTGTCACCCACTGTCTCAGGCGTCGCGCTTTGTTATTTGTCCGTTGCAGCATTTGCACTCGCTGCGCCTTCGTCATGTCCACGGTCGCTTTTAATTAAGCGGCTCGCCAGATTGGTATTGGCGGGCATTCGCAGAAACGGCCGGCGACGAGGATTTGACAGTGCTACGGCAGTTCTGCTCTGTAATATCCCTCCGATGGTCACATGGCGAGCTTTGTTTACTAAAAGTTCATCGTTTCGCGGCACCCGCTGAAACCAAAACTGCGACTGGCCTCATTGAAAATGCCTGCAATTAAACAACCATCGCACGCCGAAGCAAATTAGGTTTCTACAGGTGATAACAGGGTCACAAGCTACTTATCGCAACAAAAAACAAGATGCAAAATTTTTGTGTCAGTGCCCCTTTAATGTCTCTGTCTCTGTCGCTGTCCACCATTGCTATGGCGGTGTTGGCGATTGGGGACTACAGCGATATGCTTTTAAGCGTTCAGATTATACTGGGCTGTATCAATTTTATTCATATGCTGAATGGTCAAGAGTTGTTGATGTCAATGACGTTGAAGGACAGGTCCGACATTTTGCCCAAACTGTCAGGAGTGGCATGGAAAAGTTCATCCCTCTTTATAGGCCTGTTCATTTCAAATTTCCTCACTCATTCTCTAAAGAACGTCGAAGTTTGCTTAAAATTAAGGAAACACCCACTAAAAGGCAAAGCATACGGGGCTTAACAAGTGGAAAGCGGAATTTAGTCAGCATCGCCCACTGTGTAAAAGCCTCTACCGGCGTGACCACTAGCTCTATATAGAGTCGTTAGAGGCATCTGCGTCTCAGAAACCGGCTGACATCTGGAGGTATTTACTCAGCCGTTCTAAGGTGTCTAAAGAGCACATTAGCCTGCTTAATTCCGATAGTGAACAGATTGAGGATGTTGCCACCAGCTTTGCTCAGTACTTTCATAATGTCTTTCAACTGCCAGATGCTAACGACGAACGACCTAACGACCGACGAACGATGCTAACGACTAACGACCTACCATTCAATAATATGCCCAGTTTTAATACACTTAAGTTCGATTAAAACCTCGTCAATGATAGCCTTAAGCGGATGAAACCATCGTTTTCCTTTTGGCAGATCGAATTCAAGCAGTCCTTACGAAGGCTTCCAGAAACCATTTGTTTATGTTTTAACTTCAATATATAATAACTTTTTACTTTTAAGCCAAATTCTTTTGCATACGCGATCGCTGGAATTTTTCGAATATTTAATACTGGAAATATAGCTGCTGTTAGTAACTATCGCTCGATCTCAATCCTTTATGTCGCCTCAAAACACTTTGAATTTTGAGGCGCCTCAAAACTCTCTGCACAAATTTCTTGTTGCCTGCGTCAAAAACGCTCTGATGAGAAATCAGCGTGGCGTTTGTCGGGTCGACCGACGGGTACAAATCTTACAAGCTTGATGACACAAGCTTCGGCTGCGGTTTGTGAAAACCGACAGTTGGATGTTATTTATTTAAACCTCAGTAAGGTGTTCGATGTGGGGAACCATCGATTAATAATTAACAAGCTTACTTTGTCAGGTGTAGACGCAACCCTTGTTCCCTTGTAAACAACGAAATGTCTGGTGTGTACACTGCATCAAGTGGTGTACCTCAAGGTTCCGTGCTTGCCCACTATTGTTTTATATCTTTATCAATGAGTTAACAAGTCTTTAAATTTTTGTTTTTTGTGTATGCTGACGACGCCAATCTATTGAGGCACATTAGTGGTGTTCAGGGCTGCTATGTCTTGCAGAGGAATGTCGCATTATCCGTCTGGTGCAGCAAAAACTGTCTCTTTTGTAACTCGCTAAAGCAAATCTTGTCACGTACTGCCGGAAACCATAGTGTACTTTTTTATACAAAATTTAGGGAGCTCCTCTGCAAATGGTTGAGGATATTTAGAACCTCGGGCTGCTTCTCCACAGTACCGTCTCTTTTTCTCATCATATCAGGCTCATCACCCGGCCAGCGCTCTGAAGTCTTTGAAATGTGTTTCGGATTTCCAAGAAATTCTCTTTACCAGATCCATTCTTAATGCTATAAAATACAATATGTATCCTTCAGAATATGCTTGTGTTGCCTGAAACGGCGTCTTAAGTCTAGAAGTGAATTGAACGTGTGCAGAACAAGGTTTTATCCATATGTAGGCACCGCCATCCCATTCACAGTCGGGGTGAATGGGATTTTGACATGCCCATAGTTCCTTCCATTCCATCCTTCAACTGCAGGCGTATGCGTTGAGACCTTACATTTCTTCACAAAATTGTTTATGGTGACATTTATTGTGGAGACTTTCTTTGCTGTTTATAGTTTATTGTTTGACAAAGGCCCACCAGGTCGCATAGCCCGCTCTTAACCGCTGCGAGCAACTGGAATCATTCTCCTTTGCGCAGAATACGAAATTTTTACAACCGCTTTTTTGAACGGCTAGATATCTTTAAAGGTTTCTTTAAAATTGATCGTACTGCACTGTTCAATACAGCATGTAGACATCTATGATGTCTCTGTCGTTCATTTTTCCTATATTGCTGGAATGTAGTTTCTGCGGGGTACTGTTTTTAACCAACTGCTAGTTGCCTATTTCTGAAACTATTTCCTGTGATTTGTTCGTCTTACTATTTGTATCTACACTCATTCCATTGTTTTTGTCGTTTTCCTGTCAAACTTTGTTGCTCCTCTTCTTGTGTGGTCGTTGCAACAAGAAGAGCCGAAAAGACGTATTTTTCTGTCGTTTACTACCTCTTCCCACCTAATACTCCACCTGTGTTTTAGTAATGACATTTCGACTACAATCTGTGTGTCTTGTAGCTTGTGTGTTTCTTGCGATGTGTTTCTTGTGTTTTGTTTTTTTGTAACTATCAGCGCCATCACTCAGGCCTTTGGCTGTTCCTGGGCAAGTAAATCAACATGATCAATTGATTGATTGAATATTATTACTACTAATAAAAATAATATATTATTCATATATTTTTAATATTATTATTATTATTACTACTACTATTATTATTATTATTATTATTATTATTATTAATATTAATATTGGTAGTGATATTGCTACTAATAGGGCATGACCCGAACAGTGAACAGTGAACTTTATTGACATCATGTACATGTACATAGTACACAATGCCGGAGGCCCGCAGAAAAAGCCATCTCAAGGATAGCTTGACGGAGCTGCGGGCCCCCGTTTTGGCGCCAGCGTACAACGGTGTTCTCAGTACATAAAAAAAAGCCGCTTAGAAACATGGCATCCATTGCGCCATTGAAAAAAAAAACAGACAACAACAATAACAACAGCAAGAACAAGAGAAGAAAAAAAGAGAGAAAAAAATGTACTGAACAGATAAATCACTTAATACAGGACCCGAAGGAAAATGTGAGCCCACCAGAAATAACCACGTCTTGAGTACAAACCATACACAAAAGAAAATGAACACCAACGGATGTATTAAATAGCTCAATACATATAGATTACCTTCAAAATAAATGCATACAGATTAAGATAACTTTGTAATTTAAATAGAGTACACTATAGATATATAATTGCACAAATCATTCAATACACGACCGAAAGGAAATATGAGTTGGTTACAAATCGCCATGCCTAGCGTACACCGACATATTCTCTATAGCTGACACTCATAGGCATGCGCGAGATATTATATAGTGTCAATGTAAATATTTGCAAGTAAGGAACGTATTGCACTGAAAGTGTTGCTTTCCAGCTGAAAGTTAAATTTGTATATAGCATTTAGTAGCCTCGGAAGTCTGTTTCCTAACATATGTCGCCCATATGTTGTTCTAAAAGTTTTAACAGTCCAAATTTCGCAGTTTCGCGTTTTATAAGGCTGACAATTTCTTTTAAGGTTGGCAAGTTCAGTCAAGAATACATTAACGCCTTCTTTTACGTCGCCGTGGTTGACCTGTGTTTCGAGAAACTGAGAGACCCTGGGATTTGGCCGCTGCATTGCCTGTGTAAGCCCATCCGGGGTGAGGTGTGCGAACAAATGATTTATGCCGCGGAAAACTGTCTCAATGGCAAGTACCTGCATTTTTGATTTTTTTTCTTCCAAAATGTCCGTTAGCTACGAACTAAACCAGTCGAATTTTTTTCTAATGTAGTTTCTTCTTGATTTCCGTATATATTTCTTACAGAAACCTGGCTGCGCCCGGAAAGTAGCTCTAATTTCTTGTTTACCCAATCTACCAAGTATTTCAGCACGAGCGTGGCCCTTCATGCGGGAAACAACAGGGAGGTGGCGTATTGGGTGCCCTACATGATTCCATTTTATCTAAACGGCGTCTTGACCTTGAATTGGAAACTGAGTCTATCCCTTTAGAGGTGCTTTGCTCTCGGGGTAAACGCCTCTTACTATGCACTTACTATATGCCACCTTAGGGAAGCGCCACTGACTTCAAAAATACCATAAATTGAATAGAAAATGTACAAACCTCTCACAGTGATCACAATTTTCTGATAACGGGTGACTTTAAGGAATCCGGCATTGCATTGGAAACTCAGTTGGTTGGTAGGGCGTCCCATCCGATATCACAGAAGTGTGAAATTGTGCTAGATTTTATTTATTTCACTTTGTTACAGCCACGCAAGTTCATTAGTAATCTGCTTGGAACCGTTCTGGACTTTTGCTTTACAAACATAGAACACGTAGATGTGTGGTGTAGTGGTATTGACCTTGCAAAATCTGTCATGTTTCATCGCCCCTTACTCATTTCAGTTTCTAAAGTATCCCTTGCCCACCATACTCCTCCCATCAACACACCAGGTATCTGTGATGCAACTTCGCTCGTGGGGCTGTATTGACTTGTTTCACTTCCTCGGTGAGACGAAACGGTCATTATTGGACACCCTCAATGACGCTGACTAAATGACTGATTTTTTTACCGAAGTTCTTCTCGATGGCTTAAGCAGATTTGTACCTAAAAAACTAAACTCAGAAGCAATTATTCGCACTCGTTTTCATCTGAACTAATAATAGCCCTTGGTAGTAAAAATCGAGCTCACAAACCAGAAAAAACTGGCCAAGTTAGGTGGCATAGTCAGTTTCGTTCACTCAAGTCACATTGTAAATATCTGCTTAAGCGCGATAGGTCTAGTTACGTTGGCACAGTTGAAGCTGATGCGCCACTCAATGCTAAAGCTTTCTGGGGCAATATCCGTGCAGAAACTTCTAAAAATTACCCAGGGAAATTACCTCATGGACAAGAAAAGGGAGAGCATTCCTTCTTGTCCTAATGCCTTTTCTCAACAATTCTGTGTTCGGCAAGAAAAGTGCAGCCTGCCCCCCTCAAGAGTCTCCATCGTATGATCAAAGCTCAGCATGGTTTATTTCGGAAAGCCTTGTGTCCAGAGCTCTAAAGCGAGTTAAGGCGTCTTTTTTGTGGGGCCCTGATGGCATTCCTTGCGCAGTAGTGAAGGTGTTTGGGGATCTTCTTGTTGCGGTCTTGGCGCATATATTTCGAATGTCACTCAATAGCGGTAAGTTCCACTGGTTGTAAGACTGCGCGGGTTATTCCTATATTTATTTCAAGGTAAAAGTTAGACCCCACCAACTACCTCCCAATTTCTATTCACTGCGCTGCTTCAAAACTCTTTGAGATCGTACTCCAAACACTACTCACTTCCATTGCTAAGACTATTTGTTAGCTCAGCAACACGGCTTTCTTGCTGGGAGATCGACCACCACTAACCTTGTAAATTTTATGTTGCATGCTGGGAATGCTGAGTAAGTTTTATATTGCATGCTGCATGCTGCGTGTGCAGAGAAGGTGTCGTTTACTTTGATTTAAGCAAGGCTTTTGATGTCGTGTGCAATGATATAATATTCAGAAAGCTGTGTCAACTCAATTTCAAACCATCGCTCACAACCCTTTTATGTAATTATTATTGGATAGGTCATGCTTCGTGCATGCAAACTTGCCGTCTTCCAGCTCTACGAGGACACAAGCGGTGTCTCTCAAGGCTCTTTTCTGGGGCCGCTTTTTTCAGTAGTTATAAACGATGTTTCCCCAGTAATTCATCATTGTCACTTTCTCTTATATGGTGACGATGTAAAAATATTTAAGGCTGTTTCAGACACTGCAAGCTTTTCTGCTCTCAAGCGAGCGATCACGTCTTTTCCATACTGATGTTCAGGCAACAAACGCCTTATTAATACATCAAAAAATAAGGTAACGGCATACACTAGAAAAACTGACAACTTGTTGTTCTCCCATAACATTAGCGGTGAAGCACTACAACGTCTTGTTGAGGTTTTGGACCTTGGTGCTAATTTCAACAGTAAGTTGAGCTTCCCCCCGCACATCCCGAAGGTAACTAGGCGGGCCCTCCTATCCCTTGGGGTTATATGTCACCCATAAACAAGTTCAAGGAGCCGGGCTCTTTTCTCAAGCTGTACACGACTATTTGTCGTCCGCAGCTCAAGTATGATTCTGTGGTATGGAATAGCACATGCAAAACACTCTCTATGCTCATTGAAAGGGTACAACAAAAGTTTATATCTGTGTTCAATCATCGCTTTGTTATCCACAACAATTTTGGGTCCTTCTGTGTACCGATGATAGAGTGCTTATACTCCAGACGTATTAAGGCTAATCTTCTTTTCTTCTCTAAAAGTATTCACGGCACAGTGTCTTGTGGTAAAATGCTGCAACATGTTGCACTCCATGTGCTCCAAACGTCAACCAGAAGACACGACATATTTTTTGATCCCAGCATTCAGCGTGGTTTGTGCCCCGTGTTTCGCCTCCAGTGTGGGTAGAATCAGCACTCAGAATATTTATATATATTTAATAATTTTTCGACCCAGTTCAGCAAACATGTCTTTGAGCTCGCCTTGTTAATGACTTTTTTCTCCTGTGTTCACGCGCGGTCACCCGAGCATGAGGTGATGCAACACAATCCTTTCTTTTTTTTACATTCCACTTATTCGATGTCTGGTTGTGCCTACTTGTATATTCCTTCTATACTCATTTTCTTAAATATAAGCAATCTTCATACACTCTGTTTCCATGCAACTAAACTATGTTAACATTTATGTATATTTTTGAAATTATCTCTGTATGACTACCACTGGCGTAGTGTCACATGCCTTACTGCGAAGCACTGTACTTGTTTTTGTGTGTATGTGTGTGTTTGTGTTTTCTGTGAGTTCACATATATTCTGATGTAAGACAGTGTGTATTTTTTATGTGCGCATGTGTCAGCAACGCTGTCGTTTAATTACATTACTTGTGATGTGTTGGCACCTTACATTGCCTGCTTTTTTCTTCGTGCGCCAGCACAAAAGCCCCCTGTTGGTTTTTGGCACGCCAACAAACTATTGATTGATGTTTTAATATTGCCTGCGGTATGCCGACCACCAAGCTCCAGTGCCGTATTTGTTTCAAAATGGTCGGCTAACACAATATCTTGTCAACTGTTCGCTCACTTGTCCACTGTGTCGGAGCCACGCCTTTGTCGTGCAAACGCCTTAAGACGAAGTACGACTCGCATTTTACTTTTTGCGTACCTACCGGGGAGCACTGTTTTAGGCTCTAGAGCGACGCGTGCGGGCAAACGGCTGCCTTTTTAACTCGTTCCAAGGCACGTTCCACCCTGCCGTGGTGCACAGCTGTGAAATATGTGAATATAAATTTGTACTAGTTGATTTGTGGCTTTCATTTTCCGCACTTGGTATGCGGAGTAATGAATGTGTATACTACTACTTTGCCCAAAAATCGCGCTCATATGCTCCGTGATCATTTTTAAAAAGCCTTCAAGTATATGCATAACTTACAACAAAAACTAAGCGCTTTTTGGCTAACAGCATCCTCATGCGGTGTACTGCCTTCTTTAAAAGCTCACAAGGGCAGATTAGTATTATTCTTGGATCATGAGCTGTTACAAACGCGCAAAAGGTCTGCCTAAATATTTAACTCAACGTGAAGTTAACTCCATATTGTTCTAGATGGTGCGCATTAGATAGAGATAACGTTTCCGCATTCCCTTGAAAACCATAATCTGTTTTTAGAGTTTCCGACATAATTAGGGGCTGTCCAACAAAATGTTTTCTATTAGGCATCCGGCATCTCTATGCTATTGGTTGATCAATGGATTGTATATGGAAAGTACGCCGCTCTGTCTCTCCTTTCACATTGTTTCTTTGGGTACCTATTCACCCTTCATTTCGCCATTCCTCCTTTGATTTTGTACCGTTTTTCATTTGCTTTACCTTTATTCTGATGCTGTAATTTCTTGCATATTACAGTAAATCACAAACAAGCGCCGCAATGTTGCAAAGCAGTCAATTTGACTCAGTTTCTATAAATTGTCGCACAGTATTGAAACTAGTGGTTTTAAAACCGCGACTTTACAATTCGAAACTTTCGCTTGCACTGGTACCCGTTCGCACAAAAAGGTAGGTCACTCCTTCACATTGGTCAAAAACGTCCGGAGTGATTGCTACGGCCAGTTAACGGCTTCACTGGTGTATAGTTGCAGGTTTGCGTTCATAAATGCGGAGGGAAGAATATTGCCTGTGTCAAAAACTGCCGCGCAAAGCTTAATATTACACCGCCTTTGGGTTAACTTCGGCTTTGACCCTGCTGTAAAATTCATCTGGTATAGCGTTTCTTCCCACCCACTGAAAAAACGGTTCAATAGAGGATGCTTCCATTCCCATTTATTCGAGGCAAAAGGACAAAACGCCCGTGGGTCGAAATTGCGTGGCAAGTTAGAGATTCCCACATGGTCTAAATTAATCCGACTCCTCTCCACTACGGCGCGCAGGATGGTCAGGTGTAGCTTCGGCACCGTAAACCCCACAATGATGATCTTTTCTGTTCTTTGAGATGCGCATAGAACATTGTGGCTTCGTTCGGGCCACTGACTTACGTTTTGGGGGTTGATCTCACTACAGCGGACAGTGGTATTACGGCAGAATATAGCCGACCGATTTAGGAGAAATCCCCTAGGTGGAGTGGGATTCTGTGAAGGCAAGTTCGACATCCACGTAAATGCAGCCGTACGGCTGCATCTAGCCGTAGCGATACAGCTATCACAAAAACTTTTCAGTTGAAGAAAAATTCGCCCTGGTCCAGGATTCCACCACGGGACCACCGCTTAACCGGAGAAGTCACTCTACGAAGTGAGCAGTTGTTGATCACTTCGCTATCGCGCTACCAACGGCTCGCCTCCTGGTTAGCTCTGTTGGAAGAGCGACTGCTCCGGGTGAGCGGTGGCCCCAGTTTCGAACCCTGGACCACGACGAATCTTTCTTCAACTGCGAAGTTTCTTTGGAAGCGGTAATCTTTCCAGGGCATAATGTTTGTTACAGCTCATCGTCGTGATACAACTCAAGTTCCTCACTTCAATAAAAGGTGTCTTATGGCAGAGCGTTCCAACCCGACAGAACGTCTTGTTTCGGCGGGGAGTTGCATTTCGGCAGCACGTCGATATACGGTGGACAGGAGACTGTTTCACTACGGCTGATTGTGTATCACGGGGAAAGGTGCACTACGGCTGAAAAGCCCTGAGGTAGAGGTTAGCATTACCACGACACTTCTTATTTTAAACTGCCTGATTACCACTGAGTAACTATAGGCTCCAAGAGAGCAATTCGTTTTTAGAAGTTAGAAATGTTTCTCCATTCCTGGTACTGCTATACTGATATTGAATATCGCTGAACGAAACTAATTTTAAAACAATACACCTCATGCGATACTATTGCTGCTTGCACAGGCAATCGTTTTTCTGGAAAGGAAGAATTCTTGTACTTTGCCAAGTAGGGTTCCAATTAGACGCGATCAGGCACATGGAGGAAGGCCGATACAGTGTCATAGTCTTAACAATTGTGCTCTGCTCTTCCCGTGAGAAATGAACCATATCAGCGCATTTGAATAAGTCATCAGGTTTTCTTTAAATATAGTTAAAAACTGAGACACACGGCTGAGGCACAGACTGCGACTGAGACACATACAACTTCGCTGCCGATGCCGAACTTTATGAAGCTGGAAATTCTGAAGTAGGTTTTTAGTAGCGAAGCCGTTGTGCAAACCGTTTGCGCATGGTTTCCACAGTTAAAAATACCGAGATAATGCTTAGCGCTGCTGCACGCCTTCCTCGAGCGCACGTTCGTCAAGCCAAGCATACCTACTCAAGAAAATTGGCCTATATTGGTTAAAAAAGCTTACAGAGTTTCCGCCTGCCTTGAGCCCACTTCCGCCAAGCCAAGCATATCCACTTAAGGAGATTGGCCAGGCCGTCAAAATCGGTCAAAGGAGATTAACGAGATTGGCCAGGCCGTCAAAATCGGTTTGGCAGAGTCAGTCGTCTAATCCACTCAATTGCGACCATGAGTCAATACCCGAGAGTCAAACGGCTTACCCACTCGGCCGCAACTGTGGGCAGAGGAATCGCGCCCCCTGTTATAGCCTGAACTTGTGATAGTGTACGCGTTCGACTGGCGGTGCCCTGTTTAAGTATAGGTTGATCGCACTTGAGTTGATCGCACGCATGTTCCTCAAGTGTAGATCCGGCAGATAATGTACCAACCAACTAATAAAATTTTCGCAGGATCTATTTTAACTATTCGGCAATGGTGTACAATCACAGTACTTCTAGCTTTTCAGAAGCTTTTGACAAAGTTTCTTACAACCTCCTCTTGTACAAGCTATCCTTTCATGGTTTACCAGGCAGTATACTGTGCAGGCATCCGATATTATTTAACCGGCCGGGCCCAAAGGGTTTTAATTAATGATGTTTCATCAACAAACATTTCCGTGTCATCCAGTGTACCGATGGCTCTGCCCTCGGACCATTTTTATTTTTTATTAATATCAATAATATCCAGCGAATAACTTAAAGTAATAGACTAGGCGCAGATCCTTGTGTTTTGTACAGAGATCCCAGACGATTCTAATAGGCTAGCGTTACAAAGTGACCTAGATAAAATCTGTATTTGGCGCACCCAGTGGCTCATGTGCATAAACGTATCTAACGCAAACACATTCCATTTTCCCGGAAACGCAAGACATTTCAAACACAATACAATCTTATAACGAAGCCATTTATCAGGTAACCCACGCTAAATATATCGAAGTCACATTTTCAGGTGACCTAACATGAAACCTACATAAAGAATCTCTACCAACGAACGCGGCCTGTACGCTTCACTTCATTCGGAGAAATTTTAGACAGGCTGCGCAATATGTAAGAGAACTTTTATACAGCACAAATATCCGTCAGATTCTGGAATACCGTTGCACGGTATGGGATCCCCTGAGGCAGGACCTGATAGGTAGTGTAGAGGCCATACACAACCGCTCTGCTCGCATTGTTACGAAGAGTTACGGAGTCCCAAGTAGCATTACTCGGTTAAAAGATTCACTTCGCTGGTTTATGCTTGCATCGCGTCGCGCCTTCTTTCGTATGGATTTTTAAGAGAGGTATGCTTCGACGGAAAAGGTCTTAACAAAGATACGTACATGATGGTGCCCACATATCTCTCGCAACATCTTGGCCACGCCCTTAAGATTAAATCAATGCCCTTTCGTACAACTGCTTTGATGAATTCATTTTTCTCCCGCATGCTGAATAAAATAAAAGCTTCCCAGGAAACTATCCAAGACTGAAGCTACAATGAACTCCTTGTAGATTTATGCAATTATCATAAAAGCGAAAATTTCTACACCATTCTTCCTAAAGCGCATTTTTACTTGTTGCATACTTGTTTTCCTTTGTGCGTGGTTTTTTTCACGTGTTTCTGCATACGTGTCTATTTTTTGCTTAGTATGTATATTTTGTATAATTGTATAATGTATATTTTGTGTGTTTCCCTGTTTCTTGTTAGTATTTATTCCTTTCTTCGTTGGCGCATTTCGTCTGGGAAAATTTGTTTTGCCCCCCTATTGTAATGCGTTTTCAGCGAAATGAAGGTAATATGGATAAATAACCGAATAAATGAACAAATAAAAATAAATCAATAAAACTTTAAAATAAATACATAAATAAAGAAAAAGATAAATAGATAAAAAATAAACAAAGCAATAAATAATAAAACAAATAAAAAAATAAATGAACAAATAAGTAAGTGAATAAAATAAATAAATATATAAAAAATATTTGTTAAACGAAGACCCCTTCCTCACGTCGTCCCCGATTGCCATCGATTTGCTTCTTCACCGTATAGGAATAGAGAGAGCGAGAGAGTAAAGGTCGTTGCTCCAGCGAAGAAGGCGCAAATCGGCTGCAATCGTGCAATGAAAGCGGCGTGATGGTCATGTAGTTTTGCATAGAGGTTCTCTACCTTCAAGTCTTACGCGTTAGTGTGAGCTTCATGCATTTTCTTCGCTGGTTTTAAGGATACAAACCCGAAGTCTGATTCGCAGAGCCAAAATGGGCACTTTCTTACCTAAATATTGTCAACCTTCACTCTAATCAGTATATTCTCAATGAAATAACGCAACATTCCAAGGATAGAACATTTATCGGCTCGTTAAATTTCATCGCTGCTTAGTATGTTAGAAATGAAATTTGCAAACAATGTAGAAACGTCGTTGGCTTGGAATGGGTACTTGTGGAGTAATGATTTCAAATGTTTTGTTTGCTGAATGCACTGCCTATAATTAAGCTTGCAATTGTCATTGCGCGAAGTCACTTGATTTTAAATAAAAACCGATTGATCCCTCATGACCAGTGTTGCGCTCCGCTTCTAAGGGAGTAAGCTAAAAAGATAAGGTCTTTGGTTAGATTCGCTGCTACGGTGGGTGTTTTTGTTTTCTTTGTACAACGAAGCTATTTAGCAAATTCCTAAAGTTGGTGTCCGCATTGAAAATACCAACAAAATATCCAGCGCACGTTCGCGCGCGCCCCGCGGTGACCGCCCGGCAGTTAAAGCAATGCCGAGCGCTCATTCGTGCGTGCTTTTTGGCGATCGCCCAGCGTCTCCGGCGGACGTTTCTCAAGCCAAGCATAGACAATAATGGAGATTGGCCATGATTAGGCAATCGCCTGGCAGGTAAAAAACCAAGAAAATGCCTAGAACTCATGTGTGCGCGACCCGCAGGGATCGCCCAGCGTCCCCGGCGCACGTTTGTCAAACCAAGCATGCCTACTTAGGGAGAGTGGCCAAGATTGGGAAAAAATAACAAGAAAAAACTCCAGCGTTCGCCGTAATCATGGTAACACTGGACGAAAAAGACTCCAGCATGCGCCTTATTAGGGCCAACAATTGCTCGGAACGAGAAAGAGACGTCATAGCGTACGCCCTTCCATGGTGGTGTACAGTATTATCACTTCCAAAAAAATTAAGGAAGCTCACACTTCTAGCAACAGTCATTGAGTAAAGGTCGTTGCGGCAGTGAAGGAGAATCACATCAGCTCCAATCGCGGCCTTAAAGCAAGTGTTACGCGTTAGTGTGAGCTTCATTTTTTAATGGAAAAAATACTTCTGCTTAGAAGAGGGTTTTGCACACTTTAATGTGGGGCCTTTCAAAAAATGGTTTACATCGCAAGTTAGAATTTTAGACATCTTCCACCAAGTTAATCACGCTTTTCAGCTTACCCATGCATTCAAAGCACGAAAGAGAGTACTATTTATGGTAGTAATTTGCCTTAGGAGTAGCCAAATAGAAGAAAACGAGGGAATTTATTGAGCACATGTGTGGCCTGTGTAATGAACCAAAATAAATTTCAAAAGATAAATATTAAGAAAGTAATGGGACTGGACCTACTACCACAAGAAAGTTTCTGCCTTTACGAGTTTGTTTTTAACAATGAGTTTTGATGAAAGATGAGAGATTGGAAACTCATCAAAACTTGTAAACTAATCATAAAAGGACAAGAATTAGAGCAAAGCTTGTATTAACTGACTTATTGCGTCGGTTTCGACGTACACCGTAGCGCCTTGCGACAGAGGTAACTAAATCTGTAACCACGTCGTCTAACGACGACGACGACGACGGTGATGATGTTGGTGATGCCCGTAATAGTTTCGCAGGTTTATTCAGCTGTGAAGTGTAACTGGGCCTCTGTTGGACCCTACGAGTAGATTGTTGGAGCTCGCCGCTCGAGGCTGCGGCGGGTACGCGTACACAAGTTCCGCTCTATATCACGCTACAATGAGAGCCAATCACGGTCGCCGCTCGGGCCATGCCGCTTCGCACGTCGGGTCACTCACTAGCTTTCATCAGGCAGTTCACCTCCTAGTGCGGCAAGGGTAGGTCGCGTCCAGTTCGCTCGGATGAAGAGCTGGCAGCCAATGAATATTGCCTAAAGGCTTGATTATCGTAGAAGAATTATCTACAACGAACACCTACCAAACAATTGCGTTCGAGAAAAGATCTGCAAAATGAAACGGTTTCGCTTTTTATCGATCGATGGTTTTGCGTTTTCACTTGCCTCTTCGATTATTGATATCTGCAGAAATAGTTTCGTTGTTGTCTTGATGCCACTGAGTTTTGTTTTCTTAGATGTTGTTTTCACTGAGGTAAGGCTTTACGTGCTTTCGTAATCCCGGAGACAAAAAGTTGGTTTTGCCACTGATTTTTGAATATTTAGAGATATTTTACAAGTTGAAACAAAAAAAAACAACAAATGAAACACCTTAGCCTTTGCAAAACCTTGCTTAACCAATGTAAACAATATTTTTTTAGCGTCAGTCATACCGCTTGGTGCGGATATACATATTAGAAGAAAAATATAGGAGACAAATATACGAGACAAAAATTACGAGACAAAAATACCAGTTACATATGCTAAAGACATCATACAAAAAAGTTTTTAAAACACTGCATATAATCTGGAATTATTACTCATATACAAAACCAATAAAACTTATCAGAGTTTGAGTTTGGGGTAGTTGGTATCGTTATTCTATGACTTCGTGTAGCGCAACAAAAACGACAGATGACACACGGGGACACAGGGACACAGAGGACACAATTCCCGTCGCCTCCCTGTGTCCTCTGTCATTTTATTTGCGCTACACGCCTTCATGCAATACATCTTGTTTTCAGTTTCTCAATGTCACGGTAGGGGCTAGAAGACCGGCTGGAACTCCAGAAGTAATCAATACACAAGTTTTGCAAAATGTTTACGAATGTTTGACTATACCCAAAATATTAGAACCAGAAATCAGATTGTTAAAAAAAGATGGAAGTTAGAAAGTGGCCTGCCAGAATAAAGATCACCAGGTAGTCAGAATTGAACCACAGCACAGCACGACCGTGTTTCTTGTAGCCAGGCAGACACGTCTGTGCAGTGTCCCACAGCTAATAAATATTTCGAGACGGAACCATTATACAGATATAACTCCACAAGCAAGTCTCGCCGGAATCTGTTTATATTTTATGCAGTATGTGGAACCGGAACCAAAGCGGTGCTTTAGTGGCGACGGTACCAAAGCATTATATTTAGAAGGGTAAACCGAAACAGAAAATCGGCCGGAAAACACAAGTATGGGTTTTCGTTTAACGACGAAATGGCTGGCCATACTCTTCGATAATAGAAGTAATTCGCGCCTAAGGCAAAAACAGATATGAAGAGTTTGACGCAAATGCAACTTAGCGGGGAAGAAGTGCAAAGCACGTAAGCAGGCTTAAGTGCGTCTGAAATTTTTGCTGAGTGTGTGCAACCCAGTAGTAAAGATCGAGCAGCTTCACGGGGTAATTCGCCATCCTGTAATGCTCTAGACCACATTTTTAATAGCTTCTCTCGCTACGGATAGACTATTTATGTCCAACAAAAAGCTTATTTACTTGTACCGCTATCTTGCCGCATTCGCTGCTTGGCCATTGTGGAAATATATGTAGTGTGAAGTGAACAGTCGGGGAGAGAGGAATTATATACGCCTTTTTTGACCAAGACTGACTTATTCCAGGGGGCACTGCATTTTCTCTTTGTGGGTCTTCTATGGGTCTTGCTGCGCTGGCGGGGTAGGTGTGGCCTCCTGCGGAGGGCCTGCCTTCGAGAGCTGCTTTTGTACCCTGGGGGTTCCGTCAGCCGCTCCCAGCGAGTATTGCTTAAGGGCACTCAGAAGTAAATTTACCCAAGTTCTGTTTTTGCATTATTGGGGTCTTATAAACACACTTTCCGTAGATTATCCGACTGATAAAGGGTATTTATTTACAAAGCCTGAAAGAAAAAGCACCATGCCACATTTGCAGAGGCCTACACAACTGCTGCAGTGACGCGTAGTAGTCTATGTGATTGGACGATGCATAAGCACTTAAGTGTTTGTGAATTTTTTTTCTTTAGAAAAACCTTTACTACTAATACAAACAGCTATACACGCCCGTAAGTAGTTATAATGCGTCACAAATCGCCATTTGCTGCTGTTCTGACACCTGATTCAAAAATGGCCCGGATAGACATCGTAGCGCCATTTGTAGCCACCACGTATCGTTCTGTGCAGTCAAGAAGGACCAGCGCACGCCTGCCCCGTGCTGAACGCCCTCCGCGCCACTGCAGCTGCTCAGGTGCGAGGTCTTTCTCTTGCACTTTTGGAGATCGACTACGCCTTCACTGTAGTATCCACCGGTTCAAAGGATCTGGGTGAGCACAAGGCTGACAGTGTGACTGACAAAAAAAGAAAACCCCGACACGGTACGCAAACCCCTTCACGGTACGGATATGCCAACACAAAGGGCCAGCCAGAATAAAATCCGTGCTACGCTCAAACCCATAGCTTCTGATTGCAGCATTTTTCTATTCCAGCGTTCATAGCTGCTGATTAGAAAATTTGTTAAATAACGCTGTGTACTAAACTTCATCTTAGCCACCACAAATATTTGATTCTTTGTCGATTGCATTCCTTTTGGCAGTAACAGAGATCGCAAATGTGTGATGAAGCTATTGTGCTAGTTCACGCGGCTGATGCGTGTTTCGCGTGCCTTGTATTAACGCTTTACGATGAAAGGTCCAGCTTATTTAATTTGTTATTACCCAGATTAACTGGCCTTAGCCTTTTACTGCCCTGCCAGTCGCACAGGTAAATGCAGTTTCGAGCTATACTGAAGCGAAGACAGCGAATCGTACAATGTGCGCTAGCGTGGGGACACTTTCACCTCATCGACTTTTGCATCATTGATATTGAGCGAACGAAAAAAACTAAGCCAATTCTTCCATGCTGCTATCTTTGGGCGCTAAGTTTTAACTGACCAAACAATGTTCGGCTACCGGGCTGCGGTCGGCCGGTGTCGATGGCTCAAAGAACCTCGCAATGGGCGGGTCAAGCTGAGCTTATTAAAGTATGTTTTATACGCTACAACGCAGAAATTCGGCAAGGGCGATTCAGAGGTGCGTAGAGAACTTTCGCCATGATTTTTCTCCTCAACCATGCGTTTGCGCGAATGGCATTCGCAGGGACGCATCGAGGGTTACGAAACATCGCATAGCCCTTTAAGACTTGAATCTGCAAAAGATATCTTACAATATTTAAAAAAAACTTCAGTGTTCCTTTTTAAGTTAAGGACTCCATTTATGCACAGACAAATGCCAGTTATGAAATTAACCGCAATGATTTACTTAGTAATATACAGTGAACTCCCGGTCAGATGAACTCGAAGAGAACATAATATCTGTTCCTTTTTCAAACGTTTGTCTTATCAGAAGCCGTGCTACCAACTAACCGTCAACATGCTCCTATGCATGGGAATATCCTCCCTCAAGAAGGTGAATGAAGTAGACTTAGAATGTAGAAAAACAAAAATTATTTATTTGAGGCCGCAGCTTACAGATGACTGTATTCAAATGCTCTTGCCACGGTTTATCCAGTCCAAACGGCGACGTAGAGCGTACACCCGCTACCTCAAGCGACAAAGCAATAGATACAAAGGGAAAAGTCGTCGCTTTCCTGGCGGTGACGTGTTGGGACTGTGCACGAAGTGACGCGAACTCACATGCTTTCGCTGAGAATCAGCAAGGGTCAAGACAGCTGCCACGTTTGCAAACAGGAAGTATCAGTCGTAGTTTTGTTTTACTATTTTTTCATCCTAGTTCTACGCGTTCCTTTTGCAGAGTAAAGCGGCCACAAAACTCGCCCTCACTGTTTGTATGAAGCAAAGCTTAACTACTTTCGTCCAGCAGTTTCGCTGTGGATGTGCAAGTTCACCTCTTGAACGGACACGCACTCTCTACGACACACCTCTCGAAGTCCATGGCTTTCTTCGAAGGTCCTGTTTCGGTGGTGCAGTCGTTCTGCTCAACCATGAGCGGCGGCGGCCGCGGCGGTTGCCTCCGATCAGCTGATCGGCATCCGACAACGACCGAAGCGCCCCACGCATGCGCCGCCTGCAGGGTCGTCTCGGGTTACGTGAGTCGTCCCGCGCCGCGTTCGCTTTCGCTGTGAAATACGAACCAGCCCAACGCCCCATTCGCGTGAATAAAAGCGAGGTCGGGTCTCTTTCAGGGAGCGTTGCCCGTGACCGAACGGCTTTGAGCAGCGGTCGGCAATACGGCTAGGTCAAAGGTTAACCAAGCAAAACAAAGACTCAACCAGACAAGGCCAAGGCTTTGCTTTGAATATCCGAAGTTCGCGGAGCGAAGCCTGAGTCATTTTTTTTTCTCTTTGCTTTGCCTATGAATCCGCGGGTTGAACGGTGGGAAAGATGGTAGCTTCATGCGCGTGTGTTTTTTTCTCGCTCCCTCCGTTCCTCCGTTGCGCGAATTCCCTTCGCGCTGTTGTGGACTTTTTCTGTTTTTACTGTGACACGGGAATGCGCCACCCGCATTTTCTACCCAAGAGTTAGATGCCTACGACGCGGGAGGGAAAGAGACACCTCTTCGTTGGTCCGCTAGGATAAAGATGGGGTCTCTCCAAATTTTACTCAGGTATTTCATTTAGGAGGTATGCTCAGGCGTAAATCAAAAACAGGTGTGCTTCCCTTCGTGCACTCCGGGGAGGGCGTGCAGCTTCGCAGGTAATCCGTTTTCACAGAGGGGAAGGGTAGTAAATCTTTGTCTAACCTCACGAATTCTACGAGAGAAGTTTGCCACGGTACACAGGACTCTTCTGTTCAATTTGAACCCGTTTTATATTATTAGTGATTTGTCCTTCCAATCTAGCGTCTTAAAACTTACAGGACGGACGTTACCTGCTTCTGCTCTCCCAATTTGTCGTATACGTTCAATAGCGATGGGTATTTTTTACTAGCATTAAGTTATGGACAATTTATTTGGGTAAATTTTGTTCAAACGTGTTATGGTTCTCCATTTTGTATTTGGCACGACTTTGGAATACATTTGACCCTCGTGTTCTAGTATTCCAGCTGATCTACCTTGTTTTCAAGGAACGTGATTATTAATTGAGAAAGGCTGGTCCTGACAGGTGGCCACATTAGCTGGTATTGCGGAAGGGCTTAAAATTTCTTGTCGATGTCTGATGGCCGCTTTTAATTGATACCTTTGATGAGGGTAGCAGTTGCGCAAATGTGATTGTACATGTTCTGCAAGTAGAGACCAGCGTTGATTTTGAAGTCATCGGTTAGTACAGCAACTTTTTTTAATACACTTTAAACGCTATTAAGCAGAAAAGCGGCCCCGCACGGGGCACCTTGAGCAATCTTGGTGACGGTGTTGGCGACACCGTGGAACCCGAGCCCCCATACTCACGCTGTAACCGACCGTGGTAACGTGTTTTAAGGTGAAGGGCAGAAACCTCAAACGGTGGCCGTCGGAGCCCAGGTCAAGCTCCGGCGGATGGGCTCTATGTCTGTTTACCAGGCAAGGAGCTCCGGAACCTCTCTCGGCATCAAGCTAAACTGAGCGAAGGAAGTACCCCCGTCCCCTGCTTTTTTCAATATCGCATGGCTTTTTATTTATCCCCCAATCCAACGATCGGCCCCACAAAATGGGCCACACCGAAGTACTAGCTAAAGGTAAACCAGAACATTTCCACAAATTTCTTGTCCGTCACTCTGCAGAAACCACTCCTGTTGCAAAGAAGTCAGTCATTCTGTTGGCAAAGTGCATTGAGTCTGTTGTTGGTTCAGACTATGATGCTAAGAAACTCGCATCAGGTGATGTACTGGTCGAAGTGAAAAGGAAAAATCAGAGTGAGAACCTACTGAAACAGACGACGTTGGCCCACTTGACTGTCACTGTGACACCACACCGGACCCTCAACTCCTCGCGAGGAGTCATATCAGAGAAAGAACTAGAGTCTGAGACGGAAGCAGATCTTCTTGAGGCGCTCCAACCTCACCATGTAACTGCAGCAAAATGAATCGCAATTCGGAGAGCAAACCAAGAAATTCCCACAAAGCATCTAATCCTAACATTTGATCGCACAACGCCTCCAGAAAGGGTCAAAGTGGGTTTTCTTAGCTGCAACCTACGACCGTATGTCCCAAATCCGAGGCGCTGCTTTAAGTGCCAACGATACGGCCATGGAACCCAATCATGCAGAGGGAAGTTGACATGTGCCAACTGTGCTGAGACAGGTCACTCCTCAGAAGCTTGTGAAAGAACCACTCAGAAGTGCCCGAACTGCAGCGGACCGCAAGCTGCTTATTCGCGTGCGTGTACACAATTTAAGGCCGAAAAGGAAATAATTCACATAAAAGTAAATGAAAACATCACCTATCCAGAAGCGCGCCAAAAGCACAAGCTGCTTTCGGCCACATCGTACGCAAACGCCACCCGCCGGGGGTTGGGGCGGCGTTTGGTAAGCACGGCAACACAGTGCTGCCTTCTTGCTGACGTGTTGCTGTCCCAACCCCCCGCTGAGCAGCCACCTGCTACCTCTACTATACCTGTAGAGGCTGCGGGGGCCCCGTCTCTTGCCGGACTGCCTTCGGTAGTCCAGAGTAGTCAGGAATCGCCCAGTGTGGCGACTCCTGCGAATGTGGCGAGTGCGATCGCCGCTGGGAGCTCTGCCGCTCTCACTGTGTCCTCTCCACCGGCCCTAGGGACACCTGAGGGCACGGAGGAGATGGACACGGTATGGCCCACAGAAGCGCCCATCCTAGCCCTGCCGCCTGTCCCGCCCGCAGCGCTTGCGGCTGGAACCAAAGGCACCGGCAAGGGTCCCAAGTCCAGGGGGCCCGGTCCCCCGGACACTCCCCGAACATCTGATGAGGAAATGGACGTCGGACCGTTCCTGTCTGCATCGCTTCGCAAGGAGTGGGCTGCGGCGTCCAAACCAACAGAAAAGCCAAAGAAACACGCTCCAAGAATACAAGCCCCAATAGACAAAACATGAACCCACACACACATTCCAGTACCTCTTAAAGGTACATAATGGGAACAGAAAATATCATCCAGTGGAACTGTAGAGGCCCCCTTAACAATCTTGATGATGTCTACGAAATATTGCATTCCAATAAGTCAAGTGTGATGTGTCTACAAGAAACACATTTAAACTCCAAACACACAAATGTCTTGAATAGTTACATGGTATTTAGGAAGGACAGGGCTGGTGGCGGTACATCTTCAGGTAGTGTGGCCATCATTGCCCGAAAATCATTGGCATGCCACCCTATTCAATTACAGACTGTTCTTGAGGCTATTGCCATTAGAACCATAATTTTCAATAGGCTAATAACAGTGTGCTCCATCTACATCACTCCTGATTTCCAGCTTTCAAGCTCCGATTTCGAGGGCCTTGTAAATCAGCTACCAGAACCTTTCATTCTTATAGGTGACCTCAATGGACACAACACTCTTTGGACTCTCACCGCAGAGATGCCGGAGGTCGCCTAATCGAAAAAGTTCTCATATCTTCAGGAGCATGCCTATTTAACAAAAACAAGCCTACATACACTAATATAGCACACAACACTTATGCACTCATTGACTTGGCCATTGGCTCTGCAGTACTCTTTCCATCACTTGACTGGGATGTTGGCACTAACCCATATGGTAGTGACCACTTCCCTACCTCACTAACATACATAGATAAAGGCCCTAGCAGTTCCCCTTCCCATTGCAAGTTTATAGAAGCAAGAGCAAACTGGAACACATTCACAGAGACATCTCAACTACACTACACAGACATAACACACTTACCTGTAGAGAAGGCAACCCAGCTCGTCACGGAGCACGTTCTCGCGGCCGCCAAAAAGTCAATACCCCAGGTCTCTGGGGCCCCGCGCAACCCGAGAAGGCCCTGGTGGAATAACGACTGCAAGCGTGAGCGGGAGGCCCAGAACAAGGCGTGGGGTATCCTCCGTAGACACCCCACAAGTTTTAACCTTATTTCTTTCAAAAGAGCGAAGGCATTAGGTAATCGTGTGCGCCATGAGGCAAAAAGGGAGAGCTGGCGCGCCTTTCTCACATCCATAAATTCATACACAGACCCCCACAAAGTATGGACCCGGATACGTAAAGTAAAAGGACAACACACACATAGCCTGCCCCTGGTTAGCACGACAGGGGACACTCTGGAAGATCAGGCTAACACACTTGCACTACACATCCAACAGGTGTCTAGTTCTGCGCACTATACAAACACTTTTATGCAACACAAAACATCTGCCGAAAAGAAGCCTATACGCGAGAAGAACAAGCAAAAGGCTGCATACAACTGTGAATTTACACTCCATGAGCTGAAGATTGCTCTTACCACTTGTAAACCTTCTGCTCCAGGTGCAGACAACATTACATACACTATGATTCAACACCTACACGCAGACACCCTTGAGACACTCCTGCACCTATACAACCAAATATGGCTATCGGGGAACCTTCCAAGGGTTTGGAGGGAGGGCATAGTTGTGGCTTCTCTGAAAGAAGGGAAGGACCCTTCTTCTCCCGCAAGCTATAGACCTATTGCCCAGACAAGCTGCCTGTGCAAGCTCTTCGAGAAGATGATTAACCGGAGGCTCATGTACTTTCTTGAGTACAATGGTCTTCTCGAGAGCTTCCAGGCAGGCTTCCGGGCAGGGCGATCCACAAACGATCAATTAGTTGCACTTGAATCTTACATTAAGAATGCCTTTATACACAAACAGTTCTGCATGACCGTATTTTTTGATATCGTGAAAGCTTATGATACGGCATGGCGTTATGGTATTCTTGCAGACCTAAAATCCTATGGTGTAACAGGTAACATGCTGAACACTGTTTCCAGTTACCTGTCTGAACGAACATTTCGTGTCAGAGCGGGTACGGCACTCTCAAACGTTCACGTGCAGGAGAATGGCGTGCCTCAAGGTGGCGTATTGAGCTGCACCTTGTTTATAGTTCAGATGAACCCTCTCCGAAAGGCACTGCTGCCAACCATATCCTGCTTGATGTATGTGGATGATGTTCAAATATCTTTTAAATCATGTAACATATCCATTTGTGAACGTCAGGTCCAGCTTGGGGTAAACAAACTTTCCCGCTGGGAACATGAAAATGGATTTAAACACAATGCTTCTAAAAGTACCTGCGTTGTATTCTAAAAAAGGCGGGGCATCCTTCCCGATCCCCACATAAAACACTTTGGTGACTGGATTCCAGGAAAAAGAGAACACAAGTTTTTGGGTGTGGTGTTTGACGAGAAACTCACATTCATGCCTCACATAAAACGACCCAAACAAAAATGCCTCAAAACAATGAATATTTTGAAAGTCTTATCTGACCAATCATACGGTGCAGACAAACAACTCCTGCTTCGAATTTATGCCGCGCTGGTGGGGTCACCGTTGGACAACCGAAGCGTTGTGTATGGGTCAGCCACAAAAACAGCACTTAAAATGCTCGACCCAGTGCTTCACTTGGGGCTTCGCCTGTCTTGTCGGGCATTCCGTACCAGTCCTGTCCACAGTCTTTATGCAGAGTGCGACAAATGGTGCTTGGCGTACCAGTGAACTTATGTTGACCTCCTATATGACTCCAAAATCTCATCAGTGAATAACCATCCCTTTAAACCGGTTTTTAATGATACGTCCACAACTAAACTCTTTTTAAACCGCCCATCAATTTCCGTGTCCTTCTCGCAGAGAGTGAGGGACGAGGTGAATATTCATAAGGTCTCCTTCTTAGACACATTCAAATCATCTCACATTGATCTTGTAGCACCATGGCATCTTCGTCCTGTAGCATGTGACGTCTTTCGTACAATACAATAAGAACAGGACACCAAGAAGTGGGATTTTGCAGCATTTCATGCATCTGCAGAATAAATACAGGGCTGCAGAGTTTTTCAGCGATGCATCTAAAACGTTCACTGCAGTGTCTTGTCCTGCGCATGGTCCCAATTTCGAAGTATGTAGAACAATGAATGTTAATACAAGTATTGTTACGGCAGAAGCATATAGCATATTTCTGGTTGTAAGTCACATAGTTGAACATCATATTCCTACATCCATCATTTATACAGATTCGCTGAGTGCCGTCCGTGCATTATCATCCGGAAAGTCATCAAAAAACCATGTCAATAATCTTGTCTTCAAAACAATTATGGTAGCTTATTCCTCAAACCTTGGGATGACTGTGTGTTGGGTGCCAGGCCACTCTGGCATTGGCGGTAATGAAGTGGCAGATGAAATGGCCGCCAATGCTGCACTCCGAAACACAGTAGACATGGCAACACCACCATACACAGACCTCAAGCCACACATTAGACAACTCCGTAAAACTTGGCAAGCAGACTGGAGCGAACAGACAGACAACAAACTACACGTAATAAAGCCACACTTGGGACAATACACTACTGACTCACACAACAGGCACATTGAAGTTGCCTTAGCTAGGTTACGGATAGGCCATACGCATGTAACGCACTCGCACCTGCTCACGGGATCTCCAAGACCCCTGTGTGGCAGGTGTGGGGAGGGCCTATCCGTACTCCACATACTCATACAATGCAAGACACTTGACACAACACAACACAAACACTGCAGAGAACTCTACAGACAACATATTCCCCTACACCCATCGTTGTTTCTGGCTGACGATGCCATGGTTTCTGTGAAACGCGTGTTTGAGTATTTGTCAGATGTTAAGTTTTTAAACCTCATCTCCTATCTTGCATAATCAAATCTGGCCCTTTACACCAGCCATGACCATTATCTTTATTGATCATACTATGTCCAGTTTACACCTTTTATACCTACCTTTTGTGGGAATCACTTCTCTTCATTAAATAACTTCTCTGGCTCTCTTTGCCCTCGTCAGCCTTGCGCCAATAAACACCAACCATCATCATCATCAAGCATAAAACCGGCCAGCCAGAATCAAGAGAACGGTATCGTGTGAGGGATCACGTTTTTAATGACGTTTTGCTACCCAAACAACAAAAGGCAGAAAAGGTACATGAGTGATACTCCTGCCGCTGCTGCTGTGTTACCCATTGCTGTGTTCTGCTGGGATCCGGAAGGATGCCGGAAAAATATCCGGTGGCCTTCCGGCGGGGTATTTTTTTGGTGGGGTCTCCTGATTGGTTCAGAGCTGAAACGCCACCCGGCTTGCGTCACGCAGCTATATTTCGGCTATTTTTCGGTAAACTCAAGTAGCCAACCGGTGCCCCCGCAGGATGCCGGTTGGCTACCTTAGACATTTAGTACACTGCCTGGGAGTTTAAACATATGCGTAGGCGCGGCAGCGCTTGTAGCCTATGATGACGTGTTTGGGGGTTGACTCTGTGGCAAATACTATTTGCACACTGTCGGATGTTTTGCCCTGTGTGCGGGCTGACTTGACAATCCTCTGACGTAGTGCCTGAAGAATCTCAATTGGTGTAATATCTTGAGCTACACCTCAAATTACTCTGAAACCACATTTGCTGGGGCGTAGTTCAAAAGCTCTCACCAGGATTTTCGCAATGCTTGGTATTGTCAACAGACTTTAGGTAGCACCAGTATTGCGTGTGTCGATGGCCAGGAAATTGAACCGATGGTTCTGTCGCACTTGCGGCCCTCCATCGGGAGCTATAGACTCTAAATAATCCTTAACGGCTAGTGGGTTGACCCTTGCCTTCGTGTAGCGCCAACAAAACGACAAGGGCAAAGGGGGGCGACGGGCACAAGCGATAACTTCCAACTGAGTTTATTGAAAACATGCGTGAATTTAGAAACCTTATCAAAAGAAACAAAGATAGGTGTCATGTGTCAGGGCACCCCCTGAGATGGGGACGCATCAAAGCCCCCGAAAAAAAACGGAAAGAAGAGAACAAAGGAACAGCCATTTGAAGTGGGCGCCAGGAGAGCACCAATGAGCAAGCGCCAGCGCCGAAGCACCGATGAATCATGGGCAAAGGTGGCAGCGCACTGGTCGGCCAATCAGGGAAGGCCGCGCATAGGACAAGTGGCGAGATGGCCATATATGGACATGGAAGAGGCGAAGAGCCAATGAGAGTGCACCACGGGAGAGCCCAGAGGGTATAAAAGCGAGGCGCACAAAGAGAAGCGGGAGGCAAGACACCGGGAGGCAGACAACGAGGAGGCGCTAGAAGCACGTGCGCTTCAACGAACGAGCCAGGGGGACACAGCCAGGCCATCGACCGTGCCATCCGAGCCTGGTCGGGAGTGGGCCGACTTCGCATAGGCACCGTCATCCTAGGTGCACCACGAACCTGCGTCTTCGTGGCCCCAGCGACATCGGTCGGGCACCAGCGGCCAGCGTCCATGCTCCGTCGACGTTCGTCTCGGCGGCCCCGAAAGGCGACGTTCGTGCCAAGCCAACCTGGGACCTCCAGAGGCAGCGGCTACCAGGGGGTACCCACCGAGGAAGCACGCCTCCGAAGGAATGACCGCGCGCGTCGAACGCCGGCATTGAAACGAGACGAGGGTGGCTACTACAACCGAGTCGCGGCCACGCAACGGGTGCGACACGTCAGCGCCGACTACAGCAGGGTAGGCCAGTCTAGTAGGGACGCAGTTGTAAGGGACACACCTAGGGAGTTGTGGTACGAGTGAAATTAACTAGAACTTGGTTAAGGAGTGTATTTAGAGTTTACTTCGTGTAGGACGTTGTTGTAGAGACTTTTAAGTTTTGATTTATGGTATATTGAGCTGTTAAATTAGGAGTTTGTATGTGAGTTGGATTTTGGGATTGTAGAGGTTTGAGTGTTTATCATTTGTGTGTAGTTTACATACTGAGTGCTTTCCCTGAGGGTTTTTTGTGTGTGCTTTAAATTTATGTTGTTAAACACGTCAACGGCTTCCCTGTGTTCATTGCTCCGAGCTGGTAAAGACCACCCCACCATCCGTTCGCGTGACAATAGGAAAGAAAGATAGGAAAGAAAGAAAAATTTTGTCATGAGCTTTTTTTTCTGTTCTTGCCTATCTTTGTTTCTTTTGATTATTTTTTTTAAATTCACGCATTTTCTCAATAAACTCAGTTGGAAGTTAGCGCTTGTGTCTGTTGCCTCCCTTTTCCTTGTCGTTTTGTTGGCGCTACACGAAGTCATGGATTACCGCTACCAACTAGCCCAAACCCAAACTCTAATAGTGGGTTGAACCTAGGAATGATTTTCGAGGAATTCATGACCTTTACAATTATCCACAAGCTCGTGCTGCCGAGGGTTCTTCGTGGTTCCTTGTCCGTCCAGGGCTTTAGACCCTCGCCTTTACGTCTTTAGACCCTCGCCTTTACGTATACGCCTTTAGACCCTCGACGGCGCTCTGGAGCTTGCACTTTGTGAGATGGTGCAGAATTGTCTGTCTGCGATTGTGTTGGCCTCCTTCGCGCGTATTTCGGTGCCAGAAGGAGATTCCTCCGTTATGTCGGAAGTATAGTCCTCGTTGTCTGGCATAATCTGTTTGAATGGTGAGAAATCCTGGCTTAACTGTCTCGGAGTGATCATGGATCCTAAGGGAGCGCTAAGAGCAGCCGATCCTTAAGAAGGAGCCGCCAGCAGCAAGGAAGTGGGCGCTGCCGGCTGAATCGCCAAGCTGGACGCACCATCAAGCAGTGCGCAGGGAGACAACCCAGGTAGTGCCGTACTAGGTGTGGCACCCGCCGCAGCGTCCATTGCTTGTGTTGAAGGCGTCAGGGTAACCTGAATCGAACTCAGAATGAATCTGCGAGTAATTGCCAAAACTTACACAAAGCCAGTTCAGACAGACCGAAACATACGATCTTCGTCATCGTCTTCCACGAGAATGTGTTATAAAAGTGAAGTTTTGAGCCTCTCAGTGATGAGGTCTGTAAGCAGAAAGGCACTGCAGGAAAGCCAACTTTCTGTGGCCGGTATGATGATCCTGGGTGAAGTGTAGCAAAATTAAAACGCTTCCGTTTGAAGCTTTGTGACACCTTCATTTGGCTAGCCGTAGGCTAAGCAGCAGAAGGAACCCGTTCACACCGCACCGCCGGCACCCCGGCGTTAGGCCTACGGAGTTTCTATCCGAGAGTTGCTGCTGCTATTAAAGAAAAGTGGTGTGTACCTCCAGAGGAGCACGTACTCGCAGTATGGGATTTTTCAAAGAAGAAGCTTGGCGTTCCGTCATCGTCGTCATTACTGGAGAGGTGAACGATTTCTTCATCAAAATATAAGCTTTAGCAGTTATATGCAGGCATAGGACTGCGACCAACGCACGCCCCGGAACAGGCATTTTGGTATTGATCTTCATAGTTTGCGAATGCATAATTTCAGTTGGTGTCAATTGTCGTTGTATACGCATGATCATCAGCGCCTTACTTTTGCCGCTTGGACTATTTCAGTAGTGCTCAAGAGGTGTATGCCACTTTGAATTTATATCATCTACCCCACAACAACCCTTAAACGTGCCTATAAAAAAACAACTGTTCGCTTGTAACCTGCCAAAAATCGCGCCGCACGAGTTATGATTCTCACTTAAAAAGCACCCGACGCTAATAGTGGAACCACTGGTGGCGAAGCATAGTCAACATTTACAGAGTGTTCATTACGGGGCGGCACTGATTAATTAGGCAAGAAGACTATTTTGGCTGTAATAAAATAAAACAAAATTATACAGAAACAAAGTCATTGTACAAAACCATCTAGAATTTTTGGGTTTCCGACCTTTGAGCGTTACTGATCGCATACTTGCCGTTACAATCCCGTCGTACAAATCAATGCATGCACTGTGGTGCTTGTTGGTTCATGTGAAATGTTTATAACGCATATATGAACGAAGAAAGAAGAATGGGACAACACGCGCGCTAATTTTCAACGTTTAGTGGAGAGCAAAAACTCTAACTTAGACACAAAAGATATAAATATAACACGTGGTACTTGCACGTGGCACTTCAAAGAGCAGTTGCGAAGATAATCATGAACGCGTAAGATTCTCGTAAAAACTTCAATTCTGTTCGCGATAAATCAAAGGAAGTGGCACTTACGTAGCAATCTTTCCGCCCGTGGGTTTACGATGACTTTGCAAGTGCCCATCTCTTAGCTCTACGAGAAAAAGAATTGAAGTTTTTACGGGACTCTATAACGCTTTATTAATTATCTTCAGCACTCCTTTAGTAATTCAAGAAGTGCAACGTGTTGTTTTACCTTCGTTATTTTGTAAAATCGTGGTGTCTTTTTTCCAACAAACATTATTGAAAGTCAGTGCTCGTGCTGTGCCGGTATTCCTTTGTCCTTCGTGTGTGCGCGCTGAAGGTCTTTTACATGAACCACCAAGCTCAAAATGTTCTTAGTCTTTTTATTGCATGCATAGATTTCTACGAATGGACAGTAACTGCAGAGTAGTCGATCGTTAAGGGCGTAAAGTCTGAAGCTCACGAACTGTAAGTTGCCTTGTACATTCTACCTGTACAAAACGTTTTTTGTCATTTTTTTCCAAAGCTTCAATAAACTTGTCGTGAGGTTTCGCTGTCATGTTAGGTTGACCTTGAATTGGCCTAAGGTCCGCCGTATCTTTGGGAACGCATGACTTGACTGGGTAGGCCGAGCTCCGCTTACGGCCACGTTCGCCGCCGCTGCCACAGCTACCTGCTTGGCGCACGCGCTCTGCGCAGCTGGGTCGTGCCTGATGGCGTGACTTGCCGGGGCGCCCTTGCTTGTCCATGAATGCGAGCGAGGCCGACCCTCTTCTCTGAGCATTGCGCGAGTTCTGGAGGCTTCGAGCTGTCATCAAGAAGCGTCTCACACCCCTCGGATATTGCCGGTCGACCCGCTACGCACGAAAAAGCAGGAATGAATCCACAACCGTAGACGAAAGCAGTTTCAGGACGAATAGTATAATTAAAGCTAAATCATTGGTTATAAATTTAAAACAACAACGTAACCTGGATAAGCCATGTTTTCACTTTGCATATCTAGGGTTAGCTGATTTAAGGAGGAAACTTTATTTAATTACATAATCTTTCTTCCTGTCTAATTCATCAGTTCCAACCAGTAACGAGCACTAAGAAAATTCTTGGCCATCTAAAATATCCTGCACCATCAGCGGCTCTAATTCTAGTGTGGGCTTTTTTTACTGGGGATCATCACTCCGACGCCAAAATTTTCGACATGTTACAGGAAGGCGTTCCTGGTTCTGGTAGCACATATAAGGCATTTTGTATGGTATACGATAAAAAATCATTGTGACATGGACATTTTGAACGCCACTGAAAAGTCCCAAACGGCGAGAAAATGCCGCTGGTGTAAATACTCATGCGCATATAACGACAATTGACACGCACAGAAATTCTGTATTACACCAACTAGGAAGGCAAATACCAAAATGTCTGTACCCGGAGTAAGTCCTCCGGTGACCCCTTATGCGCACATAAAAGTGCCGAAGCTCATATATAGATAAACACTTACAGCATGTAAATACAAATCCACATACGTCAGACATACTCCAAAGTTTGCTCTAAGGTCTGTGGTGTCCTGTCGGTCCTAATGTTAAACGTTCTGTTTTTTGGACCACAACTGTATATTTTTCCTAAACAAGCTAGTAGAAAGCAGCGGACGACAACAAGCACAGCGCCTGGAACGTTACGGGGCTAGCACGTGCGCCGCGCCACTCATGCTCCTAGCGCATTCAGCATACGACGAAGACGACGATGTTGGGTCTCGTTCTCACCGCAGCCGGTTTGCCTAAGTCGTCGTCACTCATCCTGCTCGCCGATTCTGAATGCGTGGAAATAAACCACCGTTTCTGGATATTCCCTTTAACATCTTATGATGTAGGTTGCAGTGTGATCCCTGTGGACAAGCGTACCCAGCCCGGAGCTACGCAGCGGACGCCACATCAGTCTTGAGGCCTTGTCATGCAACGGGGAAATGACACCAATCACCATTGTGCCCCAGACCAGAGATTCTGGTATGTTCAACGGCAGAGGTGATGTTCACGTCGAGGATTGTCTTCTCATGTACGACAGCGCCAGCGCTCATAACCGCTCGGTTACCACAGTAATGCTTGCAAAGGTGTACTGCTAACTCAAGGGCCCCAAGGTTTGACTTGAGACGGACGATGAAACTATGACCAGTTGGGACACTTTCAAGCAGAAATTTCGCGACGTGTTTGTGCGAGCCACCAGACATCATCTGCTGCAAAAACAAGGTAGCATCCCGCCTGCAGACCTCCACGGAATCATATGTCGCCCATATACAAGACGTCCTCTCGCTCTTCCATAAGGCCAATAACCAGATGTCAGAAGATGATCTAGTGGCTTATGTGCTGAAAGGACTATCCGACAATGCTTTCCATTTGCTCCTCTGCAAGGACTGCAAAAGTATAAACTCAATATTTATGGAGTGGCGTCACTTCTAACAGCAGAAAAGCCGTCCATATGCACCGCTCAACGCAAGGCTTATGAACTCAGCTGCAACTTCATCATTCCAGTACATTTCGCTCCCGCCATGCTCTCCTCGGCCGCTGACATCGGTCCGGGACCAACTGCGTGCATCACAAAAGTGGTGCGATGAGAGCTACAGGCTATGGCTCCATCTCTTTCACAACATACTCCTGAAAATGGCGTGTCCATGCTACCCCTCATTCACGCAGTCGGTCGCCAAGATTATCGGAGCATGGGCCTCCCTACTACCCTACTCCGTGAGGTGCCGGCATGAGCGCCCCCACTTCACCCCTGCTCAGCCACGGCTCACTTCAGCGTTTCTGCCCGTTGTCGCCCGTTATCTGCTTCCGCCGCTTTTCGTCGTGCAAACAGCCCTCTGTTGAATCTTACCCTGTGGACGCGAGGCCTCGCGATTTATACATGCTAATACGCAGCACAACGCTCATGCTTCTTCCCCCGGGTCCCGCTTCAGTAGTTCTCCGCCCTCCCATGCCGCCAGTGCTGTTTGCCGCAACCTCGCCGTCTCCTGTCGCCGGCCAAGATCTGACGTACCTCTTCAGAAAACTGAGAAATGCATCTCCCGGAGGTGACGCCGCATTTTCGACCCACGCTCAAAGTCCGCTTTCTACGCTACAAGCTCAACGCAGTATACTTGAAGTGCATGTAGATGGCTTGCTTATACACACCCTCGTTGACACTGGCGGGCAAATTTCAGTCATGAGTGGAGCACTCCATTGCCGTCTTCGCAATGTACTTGCCGCAGCCCCTTGTGCTGTCCGTGTCCCGTAAGAAGGTACGCCTTCAGTCAGGAAATGGTGTGAAGCCCACGTCACCATTGCTGGCCAGCAAACGGTTGTGCTCTTCACTGTTCTCGACAAGTGCCCATTCGACATCATTCTCCGTCTCAATTTTCTGTCTTTTTGTTCTGCGCTAATGGACTGCTCGGGTACACATCTTCACCTCGAGCTGCCATATTTGAGCTCCTACACCTCCTGTGTTTTTATTGAGATATTTTTGGTTTCGACAACCATCCACTCGGCAAGGGAAGCATTGTAAACGACGGTACCAACCGCGGCGATGCCAGCCCCATTACCATGTGTATCACGCTGACAGATAAATAACCGAACGCTCTTCTAATCCGTGGCCTTCACCTATCGTTTTAGTCCCATAAAGGTGTAGCAGCGGGCGTTTTGCGTCGAATACCACTAGCTAAACAAGATTACCAAGAAAAGCCTGTGCCCCCTGCCTTATATCAATCACGCACTTGATTGTTTCCAGAGCACAAACTACTTCTCGCCGATCGATTTCCGCTTTGCAATTGACGACCGCGACCTAGAGAATACGGCCTTCGTAACACTGGATGGCTTTTATCAACTCAAAGTTTAGCCCTTCGGCCTCTGAAGTGCGCCCCCAACATTCCACACATGATAGACTCTCTGTTCCATATTTGGAAATGGTATAGGTGCCTCTGTTACTCGGACATCACATTTTGCTCAACGTTTGATAGTCACTCTAGCCGGTAAATTTCCAACGACGTACACAGATGAGTTCTGACGGGGGGTTTTCGGTTAAACTCGACGAAATGTAGCTTTTCGCTCCGCAAAATACCGATTCTTGGTCACCTTGTTCACTTCAATGGAGTGAGACCTGACGCCGACAAAATTAGGGCTGTAAAGCACTTTCGTAAACCGCAGTCGACCAAAAATGTGCGCAGCTTTGTCGGTCAGTGCTCCTAATTTCTTCGGTGCATACAGGACTATGGCTCGCCCCCTCAACAAGCTCGTTCGCCAAAACACAACTTGTTATTGGGGCCCCGTACAAGATGGAGAATTCTCAACCTTTGCTTCCCTGCTCACGGCACCTCCTATTTTGGGACACTTCGACCCGTCGACCCCCACACACGTCCACACAGGCCAGCGGGCATGGCATAGATGCTGTTCTGGCTCAACAACAGAGTGGTCGAGAGCGCGTTGTTGCATACGCGAGTCGTCTTCTGTCTGCACCCGAAGAAAATTACTCTGTCCCACAGCGTAAGTGTGTTGCCTTGGTGTGGGCAGTTCCCAAATTCCGTGCCTACTTCTACGGCCGGCCTTTCTCTGTTGCAACACATCATCATGCACTATGCTGGCTTTCCTGGTTGAAGGAACAGACAGAATGACTTGGCCGCTAAAGCCTTCAAGAATTCACATTTTAGTCACGTACACTTCCGGCTGGTTACATAAAGCTGCCGACTGTCTCTACCGCAACCCCATCGATCCACCTGATACATCTAGAGTAGACTGCGAAGCGTGCGTCTCGGCAATGTTCTATTTGCTTCAGCTAGGGGAAGAGCAACATCGTGACCATTCGTTGCGAAACATAATTGAAAGACTTGAGTTTGCAACTGCCGAGCCTTCATTCCTGTCTTCTTGCTCCAAAATAGTGTGCTCTACCGCTGCAACTCGTCTTGATGGCTCATCAGTGCTCCTTGTGGTTCCAGATCCTATGCGGTTTGGCATACTAGAATATTATTATTACGTACCCACAGCTGGCCACATCGGCTCAACTCGCACATAGGAGCACGTTCGCCGGCTCTTCTACTGGCGCTATAGTAGTGCCTGTCTTGTCTACTCTGTTTCGTCGTTCGTGTTTTTTTTTGCGCTTCAAATCATGGTAACTATTCGGCAACTACCCCATCAAGAAGTTCTCTCTTCCCAGGCCTGTTCTCTAAAAGTCCTTGAGGCGCTTTGTCAACGCATGCAACTCTTGGCAACGGAGCAAATCTCCGCCAGCGCTGCAAGCCGCTCGACTCCAACCGCAAGAGGTCCCAGCTGAACCATTCTATCGGGTTAGCATCGGCTTACTCGGCCCTTTTCTTTAATCTATATCAGGGAACAAATGGGTCGCAGTTGCCACCAACTATAGAACACGTTTTGTCATTACTCGTGCTCTTCCAACAAGCTGTGTGACTGACGTCGCAGATTTTCTCATCCATGATTACTTTTTGCACCACGGCGCCCCTCGGCAACTTATAACCGACCGAGGTTGCTACTACATCTCCCGAGTTGTCAACGACGTACTCCTATCTTGCTCCACTACCCACAAGATTTCGTCCGCTTACCACACTAAAACTAATGGTCTCACAGAACGTTAACACGACATTCAAGGAAATGCTCTCGATGTGCGTGTCGGTTGACCACCGAGATTGGGACCATGATTTACCTTACGTCACCTTTGCCTCCACCTCTTATTGCCATGACACAGCGGCATTCTCCCATTTTTATCTTCTTTAACGACGCGAGCTGACGTTACCAATGGACACTTAGCTGCTACCTGTGCGACGGACTTTAGCCAGTGCCGTTATTTGTTAGCCGCGCTGTAATAATAATAAAACGTCATTTTCTGTACCCGCCCATCATGTGTGTGTGTTCTTGTCTTTTAAAGTAAGGAACACGAAACTGTCCTTATTTCAATATAATAAATATCCAAACGCCAATCTACCAAATCCCACAAGAGCGCGAGCTTCTCTACACTTCCCTTTACAAAGGCTGTTTTGCAAGCTTCATTTATTGGCACTGTGAATACTGATCACACAGCAACACTTATTATCCACGCCCATGTCACCACTATATTGCCGCAAACCATGCATTGTTTTTTTTTATTTATGGTTTGTTTTTACTGCCCGGCTGCGCCCGGCTGTGTCATATGCTTCCCAAGCGAAGCGCATGCTCCATTCTTTATTTTTGTTCCGCAAAGTTATTTGATTCAGATAACCGGAATATGTTGTCCTAACGTCACTGGCCTGGAATAATCTTCTTTCATCTACAAAGTTTTGGATGTAAATCTACGGTTCGAGAAACACTCGCGCCGAAAGATAAAAGCCTGCAGAGCAGACGCGCGGTATTCGCCTCAGCGACGCTCGCCTGCACACGTCACTTTGTGGAATGCTGCTTCGCCGCCTGTGTATTCTTTGAGTTGTTAGGGGAGCAAAAGTTCGCTCCAATAAACGTGTTGTTCTTCACGACAACTGCGTCGTCTGTGGTTTCGTGACACTATTTTTCTCTCGCGGTACACTCGATGAACTTCTACGTACATGCAATCTCCTCATGGGCACGCCAACAGAATCATGATGACCACCTCAATATCAAGAATAGTAAAATTATATTTATTTGCAATATGCCTAGTAAATTGCAGTACAGCGGGAAAATAACCACTTCGAAGGAGCTTGACCATCACGCAGACCCCATTTTTTTGTTTCCCAGATAATCAGAACTCAATATTTAAACGGAACACAAAGATTACCCAGCGTGTGGCGAAACACAGACATTGGCTGAAATAACTATTAAAGACACAGAAAAATGATTCTACGGAAAATACAAAACACGATGTGGTAATAATATATACGAGCGAAACATTTAAAGCCAAAGTAGTATACGTGAGGAAGAAACTCTGGTTCGAAGAAGAAAACAAAGCAAAGCAGTTGAATTCACGTTCAAAGAGCATGTGCGTTGTTAGCCAGTATTCTCACGAGCGTGCTGGAGCAACGAAACCTCTCTATACACAGTTGTGCACACAGTACCGTTTTTGTAAAGCTGCAATACTTTTTAAAGCTGCCAGATCGTGTCTCATTTCTGCTATGATGTTCACTACATGCGCATAAATGAAGAGACAAAACCAGATATCATTCACACCCCCCTTTCGACGCACAACAAATAAGTACTGGTTCCCCCTTAAACTGATATTATCGTAACTTATGAAATGTGACGTTTGTGTAGAGGTTTAGACGTCCCGGTCACGCGTTTCCTCTTGAAATGTCGTGGGATAATCATGTAGAAAGAGTAATACACAATTTGTCTGTCATCATTGGCATTACTGGCATTATTAATAGTATAAGCGACGCTTTCACTACGACTATGAATTGCCTCGTGCATAATTCTGTTTATTCTAATTTAAATTATTGTCATTTTATTTTGGGGTCTTCCAAAGTATTCCTCGTTTATTCAGTTCAATATTTTTAAAAAACCTTGTAGTAGCGTTTAGAACATACCGCACTGGGATCACTGCAAGGCCCTTTTCTATAAATGCGCTATGATACAAAATTTCAACTTTTACGACTATTGTTTTTTAGTCGAACAAAGTTGAAACACAAGAAACACAGGCCATATGCGGAATCAGCTAGGTTGCAAAAAATAAAAAGACAAAAATAATTAGATGTGAGTGTTAGTACACGTGATAAGAACTCAGTCAAAAACAACTGTAATTATGGAGAAGCTGCGCCACGAAGAATGGTCAGTCGGCCTGTGGAAACATCTTTTGAAAAAAAGAAAACGAAGTGTGTCTCCAAGACGATGTAGCCGTAAAATGTTTGATGAGTACCTCATCAGAAACCTAAATGTTTTCCTTAATAAAGCAGAGAACCAGACGTAGGGGCCAGTTGGTATTTTACGTAAAAAATGACATCTGTTTCCGGTTTCTATAAAAAAACCAGTAAACTTGCATCGCAAACAAAAAATGTCGAAACTGGTCCCTACCGAAGTATTCTCGCCGCCTAAGATATTTAAATGCTTAGATCAATATGAGATCAGTTATCAGATGGGACGTCTTCTCGGCAGAAATAGGACGAGGGCCTAGAATAGCCAACAGAAATGCAGATCCTTGAAACTACATTATTCAAACAACAGCCAAATAACCAAACCTTGGCTGGCCGTGTGTTCTCCTCTTCCTCTTAACAGGTCTTGTTCATGTACAGCATTGTCATCATCATCGCAATGAAGATTGCTAGACGTCTATTTATGGATATTTCCAAAGTTGAATTGATTTACGGGGAGATTAGGAATTTTTAGGTGGCGCAGTTGTAGATCATAACCGCAGTTCATAATCATTTTACAGCGCCGGTGGGCACACCAAATGCATGTTGCTTTCACGAGATTTTTGCGGCCGAAAACGATAAAGAAAAGGATTTCGCACTGATAACACCTACCAAGACGCCGGAGCTCTGCGCCTGTTAACGTGAGTGTAATTTAGTACTCACTTTCTCTCTAGCCGCCAGGAAGGCCTTCCGTGCATAGAAAAACGGGCGAACACTTCTATATTTATTAGCGGTGATCACAGCCCGCTCAAATGAGAAGAGTGTTTGGTTAGCGAATGTGGGGATGCATAAAGACCTTCTACGAAACAAAGGTGTCTCGTCGCAACTTCGCAAAAGGGCGTATGTACACTTTGGGATGAGAAATGTTCCACAAACTTGTTGCGAGTGTTTTGGGAAAGGCTTTTGAGTAACCGCCATGACATCCTAGGAGCACATTTTCCTGCCTCAACCCTAAACCATGCGCGCACAACCACGCATAATTGTTCCCGTCTCTTTTTTCCAACGTTTTGTTTTTATTCACGCGTCAAAGTTGTGGCATAAATTATGAGTTGCGCCCAAGTTGTCCCTCAGTATACTTTTGCTTTAATTTAGTGTATGGATTTGTAGGCACTATAGGCAACTTTTAGGAGTCGCAGACTGAAACCACAGAACATACATAAAAAACTCCCCTTTTTAAAGGCAATTCGAAAATTTCTTTAACTATCTGCACAGTAAAAGCCGGGGAGGAAGGCTTCCACTCGCGTGTCTTTCGAAAACAAAGGGCAGCAAAAACAAACAAATTTGGGAATTTATAATTATAAGGTTTAACGTGGCAAATTCACACAGCCCGCGAAGCGCGCTATTGTGGAGGGCTCCGGAATAATTTTGACATCATGGGCATCTTTAAAGGAGCCATTAAGAGAAAATACAACATCGTTTAATTTGAAACAACGAGGATTCAGTATCTCACTCAGGTCCATTTCAGCCACAAAAGATGTTTTTTTAATGAAAAAAAAGCAAGAAGTATTTAAACGCTTTCAAATTTTGTGCCACAGTGACGTGTTGTGAACAAGAATGACGTCATACGGGCAAGAATAAAACACAATTTTCAGTGCGTTAACTGCACGTTAGCATTCAAGTCATGCGGTCAAATGGAACTAAAGGCCCCATTACAGACGTCCAGTCATGTGTCGTCGCGACAGGTCAGTTAGGCGGCCGCCAATCGCACAAACAAGGTTCCGTGACGTCATAGAAAAGTTGCGGGAAATTAGCTAGGGGGTTGCGACTGCTTCCAACGTTTTCTTTAATATCTCCGTTATTTGTTCGAAGATTGCGATGATATTGGTATCATTGTTATCGGGACTAAGCAGTCTTTCTAATAAACCAGACTTGTATTTTGTCTTCATGGCTCCTTTAACGTGGTTCATAATCTCAAACACACGGGAGTTTTTGCTGTTCGCCTTTATCAAAAAAGCGGCTTCCGCTGCCGGAAATCCAACCGCCGTCGTTCAGCTCAGCAGCGCCATTGTCTTTGCCGCTGAGTGAGCGGAGAAAGTACAATTTGACAATTCGGGAAATCATGCGTACAGCCATGACGGTGGGAGTATAGTACGTCTCGGCTACGGCATCTGTCTTTGATAAGTGTCCTAACTGTTTTGTTCATTTTGATAGCACTCGGCAATAATATTTTTATCCGTACAACAACCTAAGAACGTACTATTATGAGCATTATGAAAGGGAACACGGGAATTCATAAAAATACACCCTCAGACCCAGCTATGCGTGATACGCAGCGGCCGCCATCGGAAACAAAGTGGAAAGGGGGACGCTGTTCTAACAACTGTTCCCATTCCCGCCGTGCATCTTATCGGCTGTCGGACGATACCATAATATCGGCGAAATGACTTAAGCTACTGCTTTGTAAACATTCCAGCGTGGTGGGAGGGCCAACCGTTAGTGGAAGAGCGCCCTCCTTTCCCACTTTGATTTTCACAGCGCCATCCGCGTATTGCTCCGAGTCTGTTTCGAGGCTGTTTGGCACGCGTTCCCGTGTTCCCTTTCATATTGCTCATAATAGTACGTACGCGGGAACGCATACAGCTAGAAATTGCCAACACAAGACGTAGATTTGGTGAAAAACCATGAAGCCAGCGGACCTTCAAAACAACGAGCACTGACATGTTTACCTCTTTTGGTATATCGAAAACTTACATATAATATCAGCGTCTCAAGCCCTCCTATTTCTCTTACATCTATGTTGCGTCCGCACAGCCGTGGATGGCTGCCGACGATTTATTAAAACTCAAGAGTTAGGAACATTGGGCGTTGGAGACAGGAACATTGGTTAGGGCGTTGGAGACAGCACTGGCCAGCGTTCGACGCGTGAGGCGCGCTCGTGCCCCAAAACCTAGTGCCTCTCTCGCGTGCACATCATCGTTGTCGTCTTCTGGGGACATATCAATTCTTCCCCCCTTAGCGAAAACAGTAAACAAATTCTCCATAGCGATCTGGAGGCCGCCTAGCCTCGGCTGGTCGCAGTTGCCGGGTGGTCCCTGCTTGAGACGCTCAGGTCGATGGTTGGGAGGAAACATCTGAAGTATCCAGCGAGTCCGGTAACAGTGGAACAGCAAAACGTGACAGCATCTCTTGCGCTGTGTCAGCGAAATCGTCTGCTGTGCTTCAGTCCGTGGGCGTCCTTCTCTGGCTCGCTTTCCTGATATGGTACAGATGACGGCGAACCTTTCCAAGGGCGCTTTTTACCACCCAAGATCGTGGTCCGACACGGCGCAGAATTTCGCCTTCAATCCAATATGGCTTTCTTAAGAACTGTCGTATGAGCACCCTTTCCCCTTCTTCGAAACGGCGTGATTGCTTCAGCGTTGGCTGGTGATCAGATATGCATTTTCTTCTCTGGCTTGAGCAGATCGAGGGGACATAAAAGTTCGCGGCCAAACATCGCTCTCGCCAGTGTCATTCCTGTGGCTGTGTGCATCGTCGTGTGCTGCGGATATAGGAACCTTGCAAGTCTGCACTGTATGGAGCAGTGTTTATCCATTAAGAGTGCTCTCTTCAGCTCGGCACGTATCGTTCTGCTTGCCCGTTTGTTGCAGAGTGATACGCTGGTGACGTCATAACTTGTATGCCATTCGATGCGTAAAACTGTAACTGCGTAAAACAACATGCAACTAACTGCGTAAAACAACAAGGTAGTAGGTGCGCCCCGAGTAGTGGTCCCGCGAAGTCAACCTGCAGGGTGTGCCATGGTGTCTGGGGATGGCCCCATCTGCGAATCGCAGCTTCTGGTGGGCTCTCCTGCATTGATTGGCATTCAGAGCACTGTCTCACTGTATCTTCAATCATCTTGTAGATTCCGGGACACCATACGAAAATCCTTGCACACTTCTTCATGGCTACCATGCCTCGATGACCAGCATGCCGAAGTGCCAGAATGTGAGATCGTGCAGAGCTTCGTATGATCACCCGTGATCCGAGTGTGATACACTCGCGATGAGATGCCAGTGAGGTCGCTCTTCACCGGTATGGAGCGAACTCATCTCCAAGGAGTCTTTCCACTGTGCCATCCTGCACTGACTTGAACACCGTTCGCAGGATGTTGCCTTGCTGCGTTAGACGGGCTATCTCTGTAGCAGTTAACGGAGGTCGCGAAAACGCTTCGAACAACAGCACGTCACCTGGTGGCCATGGTTCATCGATGCATTCTGGCCGTGGTAGTCGGCTCAACGCGTCTGCGTTCTGGTGGTTCTTGCCATGCCTGTACACAATATCGTAGTCATATGCCGATAACTATGCACCATCTCGTCATGCGTGGTGAGAGGACATGAGCCGTGGGCTTCCATGGTCCCAGTATGCCGAGCAGCGGTTGGTGATCCGTAACGAAAGTTACCTTCCTTCAGGCGATATATTTTTGGAACTTGTGAGTTGCAAACACTACAGCGAGGCCTTCTCTGTCCAGTTGAGCATAATATCGTTCTGCCGTTCCTAGTGTCCTAGATGCAAAAGCGATTGGTCCCTCTGTATTCTGGTCATCACGTTGATACAGAACAGTTCCTATGCCGTATGGCGAAGCGTCGCATGAGACAAGAAGCTCCTTCTGTTCGTCGTAGTGTGCCAGCACGGTGTGATTGAGAAGCAATTTTTTCAGTTGATCAAATGCTTCTTGGTGCTGAGTCTCCAATCTCAACGTAGCGTCTTTTTGAAGGAGCTGGTAGAGACAGCTGGCAACTGTTGCTCGGTTCTTCAAGAATCTGTCGTAGAACGTGAGCACACCGAGAAATTACTGAAGCGCTTGCTTGTAGTCGGGTGCTGGCGCCTCAGTGATGTCTCGAACTTTTTCTTCGCTGGTGTGAACGCCATTTTCCCCGATTCGGTGTCCGAGAAAAGAAACTTGCGTCACAGCAAAACAGGACTTATTTTTGCCGAGACGAAGATTGTACTTGCGCAGCCTCTTGAGAACTTCGTCCAGCCTGGCGGCATGTTCCTCGGCGTCCTTTCCACTGATGATGACATCATCTAAGTACGCACAAACGCCTGGGATGCCAGACAGCATAGTCTCCATGAAGCGTTGAAAAATGTACTGGAGCTGCTGAGATTCCAAAAGGCAACCGTTTCACTTTGTACAGCCCTTTCGGCGTGTTCAAGGTCAACAGCTCGGCTGTCTCTGGCGTTACGTGGAGTTGCTGGTACGCCTGTGCTAAATCCAGCGTGCTGAAAACCTTGCCTCCCCTCAAGTGGCTGAGTACCTCATCTGTTGTGAAAAGCGGGTAATCTGCCTTATTCGATGCCAGATTCACTGTACAGCGGAAGTCGCCGCATATTCGCAACGAGCCATCTTTCTTCCGCACGAGTACGAGAGGCGTTGTCCAGTATGAATGCTGCGTAGGCTCGATTATGCCTTGAGTTTCCAGTCGATCCAGTTCAGCCTCTACAGGCGACCGCAGCGCGAAAGGAACTGGCCGTGCCTTTACAAACTTTGGCTTCCCACCTTCCACAAGTTCGAGTTGCACAGCGGGACCAACGTGTTCATCGAACACAGACTGGTACTTGTCCAGAAGCTTGAAAACAAGTTCGTCATCTGTAACGTCGTTGATGCCGGTTAGCTATATGCCCAAATGAGGGAACCAGTTTCGTCCGAGGAGGTTACACCCTGATCCGTTGATTATCACAAGTGGTAATGTCAGTCTTGTCCTTGTGCTCTACTTCCACCGTTTCCATGCCTAGCACTGGAAGAGACTAGCCGGACCATGTGCTTAGGTGAATGTTGTTCATCTGAAGCCGAGGTGGGTCATTCGTCCACGTGGCTCTGAACGTTGCCTCACTGATAAGAGTGCAGGCTGCACCTGCGTCGACTTCGAAGGTCAACGATTTGCAATGTACGCGTAGCTGCATCATGACCTTCTGGGTGCTGGATATGTTCATTGAGGTGTTGAGCTCATAAAGCGCCTTGCTTGGCGACTCATGAGAAGTCGTGTCCTGGGCTGATGCTGTTGTCGAAATTCCTTCACAAGGATATTCGATGCAGTTTTTCCCCTTAGTTCTTGCTTCATTCCGCTTTTTGATGCACGCTTTTTCGATGTGGCCCGGTTTTTTGCAGTAGTTGCAGGAAGCCGTCTGGAGCTTGCAAGTGTCCAGACTATGTTGTGCGTCAGAACGCCAACAACGTTGGTTCATCTTCTCGGCGTAGCTGCTGGAGCGGCCTGTCCTTCCCGTATTGCAGGTAGTTGTACTGGCTTTGTGGATCTCTCTCTATTTCGCCTTCACGTTTTTCTGGTCTTGAACGGCGTGTTCAGCTCTCAATGCGAAGTCAAAAGCTATCTTGAGCGTCAAGTCCTTTTCTGCAAATAGCCGTTGTTGGACCTGCTCATTCTGAAGACCGCAGACAAAACGATCTCGCAACGTTACGTCCAGTGGTAGCATAGACGGATTCGCAGCCATATCTGTGCTGGTGCCAAAGTTACAATCCGCTGCTAATTTTTTCAGCGCTGCCACGTAATCACTAATCGTTTCGTCGTGCCTTTGGTCCCGTCGTTGGAAGCGTGCCCTGCAGACGACTTCAGAAGGTTGCGGATCAAAGTGAGCCTTGAACACCTCAACGATGTCATCGTAGTCCACTTTGCTGGGCTGCTTGGGTTGAACGAGTGCGCAGACGATGTCGTAAGTCTGTTCCCCGCAGAGCGTTAGCAGGAGTGCGTTTCTTGTAAGCGTCCTTGATGTCGTTAGCTTCGAAGAAGAATTGAAGTCTTCCATACCAGGATCTCCAGGAGCGGGACCTGCCGCTGAATTCGGGTAGCCGACCGAAGTCGCACGTCGCCATGTCGTTCCTTTTCTTGACGTCGGTGACCTGCCGGCGAAATGCCGGTGAGTCCGCAGTCTTCCTCGTTGCCAAATTGTTGCGTCCGCACAGCCCTGGATACCTGCCGACGATTTATTACAACTGAAGAAGTAGGAACATGGAGAGTAGTTCGTGCGTCGGCGATAGCACTGGTCAGCGTTCGACGCGTGAGGCGCGCTCGTGCCACGGAAGCCAGTGCCTCTCTCGCGCGCGTCATTGTTGTCGTCTTCTGGCGACATATCAATCTAAACACTGCATATTTGCTGACCAAATCTTACTGCTTTCCAAATCATCAGTGCCGTGAAATGCGCAAACGCTTTTTTGTGCTCCCATAGCCAAACATTTTTCCATTGGTGAATATGCTTTATTCTTGCACACTTTCAATTTTCTGATGGAGGCGAAACGCAAAACGTCCGTGTGCACGGGATTTCGGAACACCTCAAAAGTCCCCACGTGGTCTAAATTAATCCGGAGCGCCCCACTACGGCGTGCCTCATCGCCTGCGTTGCGTCGGCACGTTAACCCTACAATCAATCATCAATCAAACTTTCTTGCACCCTTATCAGGAGTATTACATCTGCGGTATTCTCTTTTCTCTTGTTGTGAACCTTTGAATGCTTTAAAATCTGGCATGGCTACTACAAATTGTCTTTTGTGGATGCCCTAATTCTCATTATGACTATATATACAATGGCTGACACTGTTACTGCAGGTTGTATAGCAAAAAATAAAGGCATTGAAAGGCTCAATCTTCGAATTAACGTTATTGTAGTATAGTGCACGCTAATCCTACATATAACCATTGAAGCTTCAACTATTCTCTGTAGGTGTGCAAACAAAGTAGCTCGATAATTCGAGACAGTTTCAGCTAAAGATGGAATTGTGGTATCGATAGCATACCAAAGCTATAAAAAGTGAAAGCTTGGCGAATGGATCTTTCTGTCTTATTCCTTACGGTTGCCATTTTATGGATAACGGTATCTAAAGCTAGAGAAAAGAATTGAAACCGGTAATACCGAGGGGACACGCAAAATAAACGAATATACAATTTCCAACCACCCACAGAATTAAGGTTTCTAGCGGTGATAATTGGGGTTGCTGTAGCGGAAGTCGCTCGGCACCCCAGCGCAATGGCTCCCGCGAGGCGGGGCTTTTCCTTCCTCCCCTGTCTGCCGCCGGCTTGACGACAGTGCACCTTTGTGGAAGACGCGCATCGGCGAGCTGATTTAGTTGGGGTGTCGAGCGGCTTCCGCTACAGAGGCTCCCCCAACCCAAGATTGCGGAGAAGGCCTGCAGTTACCGGCTGAATGCCGAAAGGTTATGGTCCACTGGGTATCACTGAAAACGTACGTGAGAGGCTGCACGAACAGAAACCTCAATATGAGCAGGCACGGCGGGTTCGAAGACGAGGCAACGGAGCTGCCCCTCACTCCGCCGTATGACCGCCCTTTGAAAGGTTTGGGCCGTAATAACAAGGCCATCACAACAGACGTGCGGGGCAAAATAGAAGTCGTCGCCGTCGACCACGCCAAGCCTGCTCCTATAAGAGGTTTTTGTTCATGCAGCCTCTCACGTACGTTTTCAGTGATAACCAGTGGACTCTAACCTTTGGACATTCAGCCGGTAACTACGGCCTTTCTTTAAAAGCTCCGCAATCTAGGCAACCGCTCGGCAACCGCTCGGCACCCCAGCGCAAGCGGCTCCCGCGAGACGGGGATTTTCCTTTCTCTCCGATCTGCTGCCGTCTTGACCACAGTGCGCCTTTGTGGAAGACGCGTATTAGTTACGCCGCCGAAGGCTTACTACTGGGGTCATACCCCCGCTCTATTCAACGATTGCCGCCGGGGGAGGCATAACTTGTTTTCCGGCTGACTCCTGGCATTAGTCCTGGCGCCGTGGCCGTCTGCTCGCTTTGGGGGCCTTTCTTCTCTCTATTTTGAAGGACGCGGAGGTTCCCTTTCTTTCCCTCATCAGGGCAAGATCTCAGCGTACGCAGCTTTTGAAAATAAACAGTGTTGTCTTCAAACTGCAAACCACCTCCACGGTTGCTTTCTCGCCTGCTTCAGCAACCGACATTCCGGGCTGCTACAATGCTGGAATCTGATGTAATAGCCATGAACACGATACAGAAAAGCTTTTGAGTGGGATGGTGCTCATTACAGCTCTAGAGTACATAAGGTGCCAGTATAGATTAGGTAGTAAGTGCAGTAGCTTTTAAGGAAGTCGTAGAAAGTACGATGAGGTTGTTGAGCACTCTAAGGAGAGAGACTGGTCTACACACAAATGCTATATTGGCTCTACCATGAGGCTAACCTACACACTGATAGCATTAGGTCGAATTGTAAAAAACCGCCTGAGGAGCTAAGCGACAAAGCGACGAAAATGAACAGCAAATACCTCCCCTAGGACAATAAAAAAATAGTAGACCAATTTATTAGTGTATTATAGTAAACATGCAGAGCATACGAACGTGACGGAACTGCCAAGGAATTGTGAAGTCATTTAAATTTGGAAGCATATACATTACAAAGGCAGTTTCGAACGGAATACAAAACGTGCACGCCCTATCCAAGACTCAGCTCCGAGACCCAGGTTCCCCATCGGCTAGAGACAACAAGGATCCGATAAATGCAACCACATCAGAAGAATAAATACAGGGGAACAAAATTGAAAGCATACCAACCAACAATCACAAGGCAGAGTGCATAAAAGCTTAAAATTGCAGCTTGCAGCTGCAATTTTCTCCGCAAGTACAGCGAGTGAGCTGCGGGGAGGAGCGGCTCAATGGTCAGCTGTTGGCGGGGTGCCTTCCGGAGGTGCGCCGAGAAGAAGCCATCGTCGGCGCTTGGTTAAGTAGCCACCTGGGAGGCAGCACCACCAACGTGCCCTCCAGCTCCTGTGCTTTCGTCAGGGGTCGTCACTTCGGATCCGTAAGCAGCGGAAGCCGCCAGCGGGGCGGCAAGCGAACACCACGTCGGCGGGGACAATCCACTGCGGTTACTGACCGCCTGGGAGCAGCCTGCTACCTGGGCCCTGTCCTTAAACGGCCCAGCCTAATTCACCGGCGGGGCCTGCGGACCACGTGCCGGTTGTCAGTGCATTAGGCCAGCCTTGGGCGCAGACTGGCTATCCCGAATCATCTGGAGTACTGTGCCGAACTATGTGGCGGCTACGTGCGGTGCAACGTGGACATTGGCGCAGTTGCGCATGTGCTGGGTTGGACAGTTTGGACCTGCTCGACGAGTTGTAGAAGCGCCGTTGGCCGGAGCGTCTCGGGTTTGCGGGAATTTGGTTTAAAGGAGCCATGCACACAAAATACAAGGTGGGTTTATTAGAAAGACTGCTGAGTCCCGGTAACAATGATACCAATATCATCCTAATCTTCGAACAAATAATGGAGGTATGAAAGAAAACGCGTGAAGCAGTCGCGACCCCCTAGCCAATTTTCCGAGACTTTTATATGACGTCACGGAAACTTGTTTTTGCTGTTAAGTCAAGAGAAGACAGGCAGCAGGGTTCGGTGTCATGGCTGACCGAAAACGGGGTTCAGACCTTTAATGACAGGATTATGTACACGATGATGATGATAGGGATGCTGACAGCACATACCCCACGGAGGGGATTCAACATCCTCCCGCCGCCGCAGTTCACACGTCTGCCGCTGGAGAGTTGAGGCACCAACCACACGATGCCACTGAACCTGCCGCTAGTTCGCACTTTTCTCAGGTGCCCCGCGGCTCGATCAAACCCCTTGCAAGCAACGAAAGGGACTGGTGTCGGTAAACCAGCACGTGTGGCTCTGCTGATACTCTGCGTTGTAGAGGATAGGTAGCTAAATTCTTCCTCAGGTCGAAACGGCTCACAACGGCTTCTTTTTCTCCCGCCCGCGAGATCACCAATAGACAAGTAATAAATCCTCAGTCCTAGCTTGTGGTTTTCAGTCCGTAATGTAGATCCTTTCATGCCGTCGTCAAGTCGGGGCACCTCTTCCGCTTCCAGCGGTGCTGAAGCCGGCGTCTCAATCTCAGAAGCGCCGACCGTCGCCAACGTGATGTGCCGCAGAACCACACCGCGTGTCCAGTGTCTGTCGTGAACGAATTCCAGATACGGCCTCGGACCACTTTCAATGGGTTGGCGGTTTTGGAATAATTCTTGTGGCCTGAGTTAGATGACGCTCGCCCATCGGTCTCACGCATCCCAATAGCTGCCCCTGTTTTCTTGTCGGTTGTCTCCGATTCGGACGACGTTATCTCCACGATGAACGTCAACGGAAAAAGCGATGCTGCCTTTTCTCGATCAGGCGTCGCTATTGCCTCATGTTGATCAGCAGCGATGAGCTGTGGTTGCTCAGGCTTTTCAACTCTAATTTGATGCAAAGACTCATGCTGACGCACTGGTGCGACCTCCCACACTTCGTCGATTGCATCTAGCGAGGTTTCGGGAAGTTGCGGGAAGGATTCGCCCTTCATGAAGTCTGGAACACAGATGTACTCAAAGTCCAGAGAAGGCTGCTCAATGCGTGTTTCTGCAGGAGCTTGTGCTACGTTCGGTTCGATAGGAGGCGTTTCTGTTTCCCCAAGCTCCATGCTTGATGGCAAGTTGTCGCCATCCCCGTTGTGGCGACTGGGCATGTTTTCGACGAACGAGTATAAGATCTCTCTCGGGGTGTTGAGGAAGACGGTCATTTCGGAAAACGATGTAGATTTGATGTCTAAAGGCTGCTTGTTTTTTAGGCACTGTAACCAATGTTGGAGGTAAGCATTTGCTCTGAAGAAGCAGAGGGTGTATCTATCCACCTCCTCTACCTCCTGCTCAATTTCCTCTTCAACTAGGTTAAATATATCATAATCCAATTCGATTAGATCACTTCTGATTTGTTGCAGGTTCTCCAAGCTCACCTTCAGCTTCGTCACGTCGCAAGATTCTGAAATCAAGAGCCGGTCGCTACTGGTCAAAATTCCCTTAAAGTCAGTACGGATATGGTTCCGCAACGAACGCAGAGCATCCAGCTCACCAGCTTGCTCTTCGGTAGCGGTGCTCTTGGTGCCAAGCATGGTGAACTGGACGGGACGGGGCGTGTCTGCGTCGGTAGGAGAGTTGCGGTCGGTTTTCGTCGGTGCACCGAGAATGGCCGCGCCCGGTGTCGGTCGAGTCTGGTTGGTCACAGGTCCCTCGAGGCCGGCGGTAGGAACGCCAGTGTTGGCGTCGGTGCCTTCGAGGGAGTCGGTCGTCAAATGCGGTCGCTGTCAGCCATGGTTACAGTTAGCTCAGGGTGAGTCGACGGAAAACAGTTCTGGGTCTCACATGCCTGCAGCCACTGGCATCCCTGCTGCTCTCCACTTCGGTCCCTGGTCTTCTTCCCGGGTTTGTCGGCATCAAAATGTTAAGTCAAGAGAAGACAGGCAGCAGGGTTCGGTGTCATGGCTGACCGAAAACGGGGTTCAGACCTTTAATGACAGGATTATGTACACGATGATGATGATAGGGATGCTGACAGCACATACCCCACGGAGAGGATTCAACATTTGCTATTGGCAGCCTGACCTGTCCTGTCGCGACCTGTCGCTGACCTGTCGCGAACTGACCTGTCGCGAGGACCCATAAGTGGACGTCTGTAATGGGGCATCTGGTTAAATTTGACCGCATCATTTGAATGCTAGCGTGCAGTTAATGCACTGAAAATTATATTTTATTGTTGGCCCGTATGACACCATTCTTGCTCATAACACGTCACTGTGGCGCAAAATTTGAAATTTCTTATATACTTCTGCTTTTTTTTAGTTAAAAAACATCTTTTGGGGCTGTAATGGAGCTCAGTGAGATACTGAATTCTATTTCTTTCAAATTAAACGAAGGTGTATTTTCCCTTCATGGCTCTCTTAAGACGGGCGGCATGTAGGGAAACCCGGAGTCATGGTGCATCCCCCCTTCCTCGCAGCCTGCCACCGAGTTGAGACGGGAAGGTTCTCTCTGTCTCTTCGGCGGCCGCGCTCTTCTCGCCGCGGTAGTGCGGCGCACCCCCCTCGCGTGACCGCTTCGTCGGAGGCCCCGGGGAGCCGGGTGCGCGGGACAAGGGAAGAGGTTTGTAAATGCAGAGCATTTCAGTAACTCAAGATGTCACCCGCGTTGTCACGTCGTAGTGCGTACCGTCGTTGTCCGCACCCCTTCCCCTACACTATATAAAACATACTATCCGGCGCCAGGTTTCGATCCCTCGACCCTGCGGGCGGAACGCAATCTACATGGTGCTCTACCCGCTGCGCCGCAAAGCCGACACAGAATGGGACGTTACTAACGCGCCTTATATTATTGACTCATTCAAATTACTGCTGACGAGCGCTCTCTCGTCAGCAGTTGCCACAAGTGCAACAACATTAACGTAACGCAAACTAATTAACGTCGTGCGCCCCCGGAAATGCTCTGTAGTTGGTCGTGCCCCCTCGCGAGGGGGGTGTTTCACTGCGTCTTCCTACTGGCCAGTACACTCGTAGCCATCTGTCGGATGTTGTGCGAACCATTTGCGGATGATGGCGCGCGATTTGAAACGACATTTTATATATCGTCTCATTGGCCTCCACCAGACAGCGCGTTCATTTCTCGTGCGCTCTCTTTCTCAAGTTGTCGGCTGCGGAATGCCGTACAAGTCCCGAAGCACTGAGCTCTGTCGACAGAGTGCAGAACTTGTCCACAGAGATGTGTACGGTTGTGTTTCTCCAGGATTGTTTGGCCGACGAACTGAGAAAGACGGAGAGAATGGAGTTTTTGCTCGTGCCACTTTGTTGTCCCCCCAAACAGGTTGCTTGGTCCTGTCTATCTTCTGTGTTGCATATCCTCCCATGTAGGTCTATTTGCTGGGGGACGCGCCGAATGGGACGGCCGGAGCAACGGCGCGCCGCCGGCAGCCGATCACGGAGGCCATGACAGGACACTAGAATTGTGCCGCGCCTCCGCCAGATGGCGCCACGGGTCCCGCGACCGAGAGAAGACGCAGTGAAACATCCCCCTCGCGAGGGCCACGATCAAATGCCGAGCATTTCCGGGGGCGCACGACGTTAAGTAGTTTGCGTTACGTTAATGTTGTTGCACATGGGGCAACTGCTGATGAGAGAGCGCTCGTCAGCAGTAATTTGAATGAGTCAACGATATAAGGCGCGTTCGTAGCGTCCCATTATTTGCCGGGTTTGTGGCGCAGTGGGTACAGCACCATGTGCATAGCGTTCCGCCCGCAAGGTCGAGGGATCGAAACCGGGCGCCGGATAGTATTTTTTTCTGAGACAGTGCACGATGAAGCCCGTCCCTCTGCATGCCCTCATCTTCACAATTTCTAAACCGAAAGGCAACCTGCGGCGGCCAAACCTGGGCGGGCAAACTGCATCCGCCGTTGCTGCCCTGAATCCAGGAGTAAAACCAATGCATCCAACACAAAGAGTCCTCAAAGCATAAACTTTGCACGTACAGAACTCTCTCAGCCCTCCCAGAGGCAGGGCGCTAAGTTCGGTCGTTGCTAGCCTTTTTCTAGTTTAAGAATAGGATTTGATGCATATTTGGGGTTTCACCTGTCGGCAACCACAGACGTGAATACCGGAGCTCCGGATTTGCGTTCCGTTGTCGCCGCCATCGCACCTTTCTCCTGATCTTCGCCAGTCGGCTGGGTCAGGACGAGCGAAGAGTCGAACTACGTTATTGGTGGACCAAATAAATGTGGGTTTGGCCATTCCACTGTCTGTTGTGTGTTCCTTACTGTTCTCTTTCACTACGCCACTTGGCGGTCCAGGGCTGAGTTCCGTGGGGCTAGCCATGCAGGTGTATCGAGTGCGACATAGGTTGCCGTAAGAACCTTGGACACCTGTACCTATATATTCGACAGAAGAGGACAGTATAAGCCATAACTATTGTACTTCAGGAGCGGCTGATGATGATTTTGCATCTTGAATGGGTTCAAACTAGTCCGTGAGGAAACGATTTTTTGATAGAATAATTCGAGCGAAATGAAAACTAAGTAAATCTAGGGCACATACACCGGCATGTAATGTAGTCGCGGAGGGTCGTCATTGGACGCAATTCATAGATGATGATCCAGACAAGGAGGTTACGTTTTTGCAGTGCCAGGCCTGTGATGTGTTATTATTTGAGAAAATAGCTTGGGTGTAAACATTAATGTATTCGGTCAAAACAGACCGATGCAGCTTTCAGGGGCGTTGAGTGCAGTGTCGTAGGTAGCGTGTCGGGATCATTTGGAGTGTGAATTGGGCGTTACTTACTGTTTCGCCCGTAGGGCTATGAGACAAATAAGGTCGGGAATCTGAGTTGTGAGCTCGGCACCATAATTATGCATTGCAAGAAATTGATCTGGGGGAGATCTTTTAGATGGAGCTTTAAATTTGTTTTATATGCACAGCATTTCAGTAACTCACGATGTCACCCGCGTTGTCCCGTCGTAGTCCGCACCGTCGTTGTCCACACCCCTCCCCCTACACTATATAAAAGAAAATACTATCCGGCGCCAGGTTTCGATCCCTCGACCCTGCGGGCGGAACGCAATGTACATGGTGCTCTACCCACTGCGCCACAAAGCCGACACAGAATGGGACGCTACTAACGCGCCTTATATTGTTGACTCATTCAAATTACTGCTGACGAGCGCTCTCTCGTCAGCAGTACACTCGTCGCCATCTGTCGGATGTTGTGCGAACCCTTTGCGGCTGATGGCGCGCGATTTGAAACGACATTTTATATATCGTCTCGTTGGCCTCCACCAGACGGCGCGTTCATTTCTCGTGCGCTCTCTTTCTCAAGTTGTCTGCTGCGGAATGCCGTACAAGTCCCGCAGCACTGAGCTCTGTCGACAGAGTGCAGAACTTGTCCACAGAGATTTGTACGGTTGTGTTTCTCCAGGATTGTTAGGTTGGCATGGTTTAGATAGGTGGTAGAGGTAAGACAGTGATTTGGGCTAGTTGGTGCGTACTTGACGGAATTCAAAATAGCGCTATTCAACGGGTCAAGGAAAGACAGGCACTTCGTTGCACTTTGTACTTCCTCGCCCCTTATGTTGGCGCTTTTCTGGATTTCGTTGAGTTGAAGGCATTGGAAAACAACAGCTTTTGTGCAACAGTGACCTTTGTGTGGCTTGTTTATCTGAGGGTGCTAAGGTATACTATTTGTATGAAATTTAGGCGAGTTTTGTTGACATCCTACACAGGTGTGCTCCACGTCAGTGTGCTGGTGGCGAATGCGCTGTGCATGGTAGCTCACGAGTTTGGCTGAGTGCCACCGTATTTCTTTCACAAGCTCCTAATGCGGTGTACTGTTAGTCGGGGTTATTTAGCCAGATAATGAGGTCATTAGGGGGGTGAAGTCACATGTCGCATATATTGTAGCATCTGCAATCTGCGGGACAGGATAAGTGCTGCCGAATAACCTAAGATTGTCCTGCTGCAAACCGAGCTGACTACGTTGTCCAATTTCTGAGTAAATGGAAAGTAGATGAAAAAGCAGACAAACGGGTAGTAGATAGAATACGTTATATTCTGATTAAATGGCTAGAGTAGAACAAATATCTAAGTTTGTACTTCATTATGACAGAACGTCGAAACTTCACTTTATAAGGGTGATTGATGTAAGTAGTTGTCTAGAATCTAGCGCGTATACGAAACGTGTGGGTTGGGGAACTTTAACACTTGGAGTCTATAATTCTTTCATGGTCAGTGGATGTGCAAATATTCAAAATTTCGCCCGGAAAGCAAAAAATACTCGGCTGCCTATGTGCTAAGCTATACACATTTGCTCTGTTCGTGCTAATTTCCTATGTCGACAAATACAACGTGTTCTTAGGCAACAATAAACATTGAGGCCTTTAATTTAGCATAGAAATTGTATGTACAATACACCTAGAATAATTCTAAACAGCTAAAATACACTTTTTAAATTCTATAGATCGCTTGTTCCGTAGTTTGTAGTCCAAATGCCCATACGAACGGGCAGTACCATACAGAGAACAGAAAATCACATTAAAAATGATATGTTTTTCAGTAACAGAGCGAAACTGGAAAGGCCTTTTCGGAAACCCTGTTATTTAGCTTAAAGGATTCATTAAGAGAAAATACCACTTTTTGATTTGAAAAACTATAATTCAGTATCTCACTCAGCTCCATTACAGCCACAAAAGATTATTTTTAACAAAAAAGCAAGAAGTATTTAAAACTTTCAAAAGTTGCGCCACACTGACGTGTTATGATCAAGAATGACGTCATACGGGCCAACAATAAAACATAATTTTCAGTGCGCTATCTGAACGTTAGCATTCAAGTGATGTGGTCAAATGGAACTAGAAGCCCCATTACAGACGTCAAGACTTGTGTCTTCGCGACAGGCTAGTTAGGCGGCTGCCAATCACACAAACAAGGTTCCGTAACATGATAGAAAAGTTGCGGGAAATTGGCTAGGGGGTCGTGACTGGTTCATACGTTTTTTTCAGTATCTCCGTTATTTGTGCAAACATTGCGATGATATTGGAATCATTGTTATTGGGACTAAGCCGTCTTTCTAATAAACGCAACTTTTATTTTGCTTCATGGCTCCTTTAACACAGTTCTTCCCTATCAGAATCTGAAACAGTGCACAGAAAGTAATAATATTTGGTAGTCTCTAAAGAGGCAATTCATAAACGTTTTTGCAACTTTTTATAAAAATGTCGGCATGAAGTTTCTTTCACTCTGAAATGAAGAGCCTGTGATTTAAATCTGCCTGATTTTCACCAAATTGGGACGAGACCATACAGATAAAATGCTAAAAAAAGTTTCGCTTCTCAACTGAAATCATCTATGTTTGGCCACGCAAAAAAGGAGGTTTGTCTTTCGTGTAAATATGGTATGTTATTTATAGATGCCCCACTAAAATGGAATTTTTAAATGAAAATCAAATGGGCCTTACCTATTCCCGGCGATACATTGCGTTTGTTTTAGGCATCGACATTTCCCCAGTTTCAGAAAAAAATGGTACCAATCACAGTAATAAAACAGGTACTATGGCTCTAAGATTATTTTGTAACAAAGGCTCGTGATAAATCGATTGAATGATTCCGTACAAACCAGAAAATCTTCTAGTGTGAGCTTTCTTGCTTTATTGTGGTCAGAGTACGAGCGCTGTTTTACGTAGCAGTGAAGTGTCTGCCGAAACGACTGCAATGAACACGAATCGTTCGTTCTAATCGCAGAATGCTTGTCTAAAATTTAGAAAGCGTAGAAGACATTATGTTTAGAGCATTTGAAAACGTGGTCATACGGATTTTTGCCAGTAAATACTCTTATCCGTTTTGTTTTCATTTCAGTAAACTACCCAAAACTGGGCCTTCATCCCCAGAGCCAACACACTTGCGCCTAAACTAGATTACTACTGCTGGTCAGACAAGGTAATAATTCGTGACGCACGAACCGGTTCACGCTTTTATTTTTTTTTAGGCTTTATAAAATGTTTAGTTTCCTTAAGTTGTGCTCGAAACGTAATGGACGTTGAGGGTGTCGTTGTCGTTGTAATAAACGAAACGCATTTTCATGCTCAGTACTCTGTCATAAAGAAGGAAAGCGGCCAATAAATGTTTGGGCCAGCGCTGTTTTAACGTACGTTTATCATTGCTTGTTTTGCTTTTTTCGGAAGGTCGTTTAATTGAAAGTGTAATTCTGGGTAGAAGTTTAAGTTCTTGTATATCGCTGATGATATCGTTTTAATCAGGAAAGTAATTTATTCTGATGCAATAAAAGTTGCAGAAGACTGTTCGATTTGCAAACTAACATTTTATTTGCACCTATATTCTGTTGCTCAAGGACACCTGATACAGCCGTTTTTGGACGTATCATATAAGTGACCTAACGTTACGCGCTATGTAAGGGCACATCTGGCTCCGCTATTTTATTTAAAAACATGGTTAAAAAGGGGAGAAAAATATTTAATGACATAGTCGTCAGGGGCCTCAGCCTCCTGAGCGCGAGAAGGCTCGTTCCAACTTGTCTTGGTGAGCGCATCACAGAACTGAGTCAGCGGAAAGGTCTTGATGTTGTCAGATATGAATGAGTTTAGTCAAGGGAAACCATTCGAAATGCAAGTGTTCCTTCCATAAAAAGCGTTTTCGACGCTTCTTCTTAGATTGGGGGACTTGTGGCAGACGTTTTGGAATTCCTAGGAAAGATATCTTCAAGGGGTGGGGGGAAGGTTTCGTAAGTGTACGTAGGTAAAAGTGTATCGTCTGAACAAATGCTCGACACCCTCTAAGCGCACCTCGTGATTGGTTACAAGCGATAAAACTCATTATGCTGAATTTCGGTCAGAACACTGCGCTCTATTCAATGTTAGGGAGTAAAGTGTGCCTATCCTGGTCCTTCTAACCACCTTTTATGATATTTTTAATAAAATAGTCCATCAACTTTAAAGTACCCACGGTATACCACCAGGTACAACGTTTTCGAGATCTACGAAGGTGGATTCAAAAGTCATGTCATCCGAATAGCACGTGCCCAACTTGCATCAGGCTCTGAAAAGCCCAGTATGACAGTAGAGGTGACATCCGCAAGGCGTCTTCTAACATTGCTGAAACACGGAGCAGGACAACCTTTACTGCGAGGGTTCAACATTTCCCTAAAATACACCTATATTCACGTGAAATGTAAGTGTACACTCCAGTCGCAGGCACTAAGCTGAAAACCATGTTATAAGCTAACGAAAGAGTAGATAACCGGAGCGGTGACATTACCTGCAGGGGGCGCACTCCTAAGCGGCAAAGGAACACTAATGAGTGGCTTCTTCTATAAAGACAAAAAATAATGGAAGTCTCAGAAGCTAGCAACAGAGAGCCGAAATAGTTGTGAAAAGAGATTGTCTTGCTTTTTTATGCCATTGCGGCTGCTAAAATTGACATATGTTTAAAGGAAACACTTGCAAACACTTGCAATAGATACGATACTTGTCGATGTGAGCGCACCTCAACCGAACACTTTATTATTCAGGCCGCGCAAAATTAGGGAATGAACATTTCGAAGAAATTCCGGCCTTGGCCGTACCAGAGTCCTTCAAACATTGAAGTACTCTGGCCGTACTGTGAACCACTGGAAAACGTTAGAATCATTGCAAGGCGAAAGAAGCACCGCTTTCATCTGGGCATTCAAGACGGTAGAGAGAGTTTTCCTGGAACTAAAGGAGAGTTAGGGGCGCTAATTATTGTCTTCGCCACAGTTGTGCAATTTTGACCCACCAACAATATGCCAAGATTTGCTTGGCACATTTGTAACGCAACGTTCTCACCTGCTCACCACCTTATGGTAAATGACGTCATCGTGATCGACTTTTTCGTTTTATTCTACAGCAGTCACCGTTGAAATCCAGAGAAGAAATCATGTGCATATGCGAGAAGTGGTACGACCTTCAGTACCTTGGAGGTGGCTGTGCGGTAAGGGTTTACCTGGTTTTGCGCGAGTGTAGCACTAAAATTTAAAAAAAGTGACTTTTCAAGGAATAACCGTTGTTATTCCTTTCGGAATTTGGTAATAAGTCGACAAACTAAGAGGCTCAGCGCTGTGCGCCGAACTGCACGGAACTTGTCAGGGTGGAGTTGGCAGTAGAACTTTCATGCAGACAGTGGGTTGGATGAAGGGAGTGAGAACGCTACAATTGATTGATGTGGAAACATACACACACGATCTTCATCTTGCAGATTTACAACCTCGTTTGGCTTCAAACTTGGGTGAAGTGGTTGTTCGATCGACCCGGTAAGTATCTAACGTTAGCAGTTTTTATGATATTCTGGAAAGCACGAGCCCGCAATTTTTATCCAATTGACAATTTGTCTGCATTTAGATGCAGCTTTCCCACCAGTAAAGCTACTCCTTCTATTACGGTTACGTTCAAGTTCAGTTCCTGTAAGAGCTATTGAACATTCGTAGCAGATATTTTACCACCTTTTCGCGACCACACAAATACATCAAGAAACGTATGAAAACTTAGGATACTTATGTGGCTACAGAGAAGAATAAACGACTCAAAACGGAAGAGTAGCATGAGTACGATAATAGGAAAACGTCATACTTTCATCAGAGCTCAATCCACTGCACTGCGGTCTTGGCGCCGCTGCGTGACGGTGTGAAAGGACGATACCTTCGATATTGCATTGTTTGAAACATAGTCCAATTCCTTCGCAGCGCAACATAAAACCAGGTTTAGGTGTTTCTGAGAACGTTTTAAAAGCACTATCAGGAAATGTTTGTTGCACGCAACGTTGTTCCTCAAAAAGCTCATTAACAAAAAATCGGTGACCCTCCAAAATACGAGCTTCATTAATGAGCTGCAAGCCACTGACTTGGGGCTGCAGATGGTACGCGCACATTTTCACCGCAGCACGCATGTTCAAGCCTGCCGCAACCGGTCTCCTTTCAGCTCACCTAATTTCCCCCCTAAGTGCCCATGAACAGTAACCGAAAAAAGCAGCAAACCAGTGAACACGCCAAAACATCACCCCCTTTCCTCCATGACTCCATCAGAACAACGAAACCAGATGAGCCTGATTTGCTGGCGACTGCAATAGAGGGATGCCACGGCTGCTATGTGGTGTAGACTAGCGCGTACACATATCCGTAAAACTTGAACAATGGATAATCAGTATATCCGGTTACAAAAGCTGGTTAGCGGGACATTCGAATTCTCGAATGCAAGAATCGGAAGTGCGAACACGCTAGTCGATTTTTCGGTGCAATCAGGTTTAAAATATATCATGTTAACAACGCAATAATTCGCACTGCTTAAAATGCGTTGTTTACCATACAGTCGAAAATCTTTTGACAGCTTCCTGATGTTGCAGCGATTTCACCGCTACGTATTCCTTGGAATTTCGGGAATGCAGAAGAGAAATCCAGATACCTGACTATACGGATACCAATCCGGTTAACAAGGTACTTTATCGATAATGCTGGTTATTCGGTTTTTCGGCTTTCAAACTCTAGAAATCGGTTGATCGAAAAACCCGTTGAGCGGTTTTGCTATTATTTCAGTGAAGCCTGTAGTCACGCGCAAGGCATGAATAGCGGAGCTGTTGTAGATGCGCATTGCGGAAAGCATAGTTTGTTTCAGTGTCATTGTTTATTTGCACAGTTGCATAGTTGCGGGACATTGAGTTTAATCCTAGGCCGTCTAAACCTGCGCCATCTACAAACCAACAAAAACATGACTCACCTGTAGCAACCGGCCCCATTACCCGTTCGAAATCACATTCTACGCCCGCTCCGAACATGGCAGATATTGTTTGAGAGATTTTGGCAAGCCAGAAACAGATCGCAAGTGATATTGCCGACATCAAGCCGTCCTTTACCTCCCGTTATCAAGAACGTGAAACTCGCGTAACATAGTTGGAATCATCCATCACCACGAAGGACCTCAAACCTTTTTTCGAAAAGCTTAATTCTGAGATACCTTCAACGAAGCGTTCTATTGCAAGGCTGAAATCTAAAAATGGAGACCTAGAAAGCCTATAGCGTGGAAATCATATTCTCTTTCAGGTTACTAGAAGACTCTAAGGAGAGAAGCGATGCACTCCTGTCAAATGTTTCTAAACTGCTAACAGAAATGCTTGAAATTCCCTGTCAGCAATTTGATCTTTGCCATCGCATTGGTAAGGAAGGCGATGGACGTGCTCGTCCTGTTATAATGCACAATCTTCACTTAAACAATTCCAGTCATAAAAAACGTCAAAACGTAAAGGGTCCGATTTTTATATACCTCATAATTTTTTCGCTTAAAATACGTGCCATACTAGAGAATCTGTTTAGCGCACATCGTCCTTCCTAAAACATTGTTTAACTTTTAAAATACAATACCACCAAGACAATATCTACGATAACTCCTACGTGTGGGAAGAGCAATCAAAGTCGGTTAGGCAATATTTGGGCAATTTTGTCAAAACTACTGAACCACAGGCAGTTCCTTCTTCCTCTGTTTAGTAACACACAAGTAAGGCTTGCAATAGAAAACTCATTGTTTTGAAGCTTAACGGTAGGAGTATAGCCAACATATTTTCAGACTTGCTTTCTCTTGTGACGGTGAATGCGCCCGACATTGTTGGGATTACCGAAAGCTGGCCACATGATGGCATCTACGACTCCGAATTCACTCCTCCCATATATCGCACTCACAACTGATCCTAAAATTAGTAAACGTAGTGGTGCTGCCACACGTCTTCGTTAGTCTTACGTTCTGTCCTGCCCTCTCCCCCTCACATATAATCCGCCTGGTGCAAACTTCACGTCCACAAACCATCCCTAGTTATAGGGCTCTTCTATCGCCCACCCGGGTCTCAAACTGATACATTGCGCAATCTTTGCCATTTTATGCTGATTACTTAGTTTTAACAGGGTAACAATATAAATTGGAGACTCTAATGTCCCAGGCACTAATTGGTCCGGGTTAGAGTACTCCGCCAGGGACACCGCAATGGAGAGCGAGTTGATAACCTTTTCCTAGAGTCTTTATCTTACCCAGATTGTAAGAGCCACTACTAGACTTCACCCTACCCTTGACCTGCTTTTCGTGGACTGTAGGCTGATACAGAATATTTCCTTCAATATAATTGAAGGTATCGCTGACCACAAATGTGTTGTTTCAATTGCAGGTTCACTACCCAAACCACATTGCGTCTTTACAACATTTCGAGACTTCGACCAGGCTGACGATACCTCTGTTATCGATACCTTAGCTGGCAGGTTTTATACGTTTTGTGATCCTAATCTCTATGGCGATGTTAGTAGTCTTGTAAATTGCTTTGAAAGTGTCGTTGAACATTGCACGCACGGCTTCGTTTTCATTAAACAGAAAATAATCCAAACATTCCTTGGAATAATCGATACATTTTGCACGCGTCACGTAAAGTCAACCGTTTACGGCGTCTGAAAAAACACAGCAATTCTTAGAGCAATACTCGCTTCCATTAGGCGAAATACCTTTTTCATGCAAAAATTAATAGCGCGAAAGGCTTTTATTTCCGCTTCCAGTTGCAGAGTTTGTTGAAAAATTACCCACGAAAATTCTGGAAATTGGTTTCTCCGACTAACAGCTAATCGACCTCGTTTGTCTCTGGATGCCAATTATTCTCCGATACTCAAGTTATATCCAATACCTTATACGCCTATTTTAATTAGGTCTTCGCAGACCATACCAGTGTTGTTTCCCAATTATCGGGGGCCACAGGTTACCCTTCCCTTCCCGATGTTTCGGTGAGTAATTAGGGATCTCGATTATGATATTTCTCTTATATACAAAAAAAAACGTGCGGAACCCGATAATATCCCGAGTGCATTTCTTGTACACTATTCACTTTGGACAGTTCGTTATCTCACTCTTCATTTTTCGGAAATCGCTTTGCACTAGCATTGTGCCTGGACCATCGAAACATGGAAAGGTATTTTAAAATAGGCGATCAGGAACTTTTCCCGAACTATATGGCCATCTGTGTAACTTCACAGTCATGCAAGTGCCTTAAACACAGGCTTTGTAAACATATAATCAAGTACCTTGAATCAAATACCATACTTTCAAAACTTCAGCATGGCTTTTGTCGTGGTTTTCGCAGCCTAACACAACTGGTAGAATGTACACACTACCTATATTGCAGCACGGACTCCGTTAGCCAAATGGATGCCTTATTTCTAGACCTTTCATAAGCATTTGACACGGTTTTGCACTTTACTTACTGTGCACGTTATACGCAATACTGAGAAATCCTCCTCTGGTTCAATGGTAACCGAACCTATTTGCCGAGCGGACAAATCGCTCTGTTTTAATTCTGCTGAATCCTCTACTACAGATTCTCATCAAGAGTTACACAAGACTCTGTCCTTGGACCACTACATTTCTACTATATATCAATGACCTTGAATAACTTAACTTGCCTTGTACGTCTTTGGGCAGACGATTGAACCCTATGTCAGGTAATCAGCTCACAAAAGAATCATCAAGTTCAACGGATCCTATGCCAGCTTTTGTTCCTAATGTAAAAATTGGCAGAGGAAAATTGACTAAAGTAACACCGTTATTCAAACACTCAGTACCAGCATATTTTTTTCGCAGGTATGCTACACATTCAACTACTGCTCGCTGTTTAGGGTAAATCTTTACAGGCATCTTGGCATTATCTTGACAGTAAACTATCATTGACAAAACACATAGGCTGCATTATCTTAAAACCATAAAAAACCTTGGTTATTTACCCTTTTAAACGCCAAAGACTGAAGCAACATTCAAAAAATTGAAATTGGTGTTGATAGTTTGAATTTCGCTGATAAATTACCTGTGACCAAAAATACAGCTACATTCACAATGACTAAACATATTTTCGGGAGCGTTCCATTTTTAGAACAATGGCGTTTGCAATACACAAAACGCTATCGTTCTGTGCTACAAATTTTATTGGCTTCAAAGTGGAATTGCTTGCTCTTAGTAACCGAAGGCAAGGCATCTTCCAGAAATGACACCGAAGAGTATAAAGAGTGCAAAAACAGTTATGTAGAAAAATCATCCTCGCTTTAGGTGAGTCAGCCTTTCAAACTCCGTAGTAGGATGTGAAGCACTTGCTGTGCAGCCGCTTTTGACACTGTTGGCACGGGTTATTGTTGTATTGCGTTGTTTTTTACACTGCGCACATCTCTCCTGCGTTGCTGGTACGAGGTACTTGGTACCTCTGCCCCCCTTTAGTAGAGTTTACATTGCAGTTACGTCGGCCAGTAAACGAAGGTATTCCGGAGAAATTATTTTGCTTAACAACTCAAATGGGCTCATGTTCGCCAGCTCAGAAAATGCCTCTAGCAAGAGCTGAGAGTTCTGGCTTGCCAATGGTTTATCGAACGTCACATGGTCGCCCAGTCTGCTCCAAGCCACGGCTCTAAGGGTCATGTTTTCCCGGTCATGGCTAAAGAATTGTGGCCTTTTTCTCCAGTCAGTTGCCTTCGCGCAGACTTTTTTGTCGTGGCTCAGGACTCAAACAAACACTCAGTAGGCGGCACGTCTTCATCGCTGCACTGCATAACTTCTGCACACCCGCAAATACGATCGGGAACAACTTCAGAAAAGTCATTTTCCTGCACGTTCCCCTCGTCAGTAATGTTTCCATCTTCACAAAAGGGCAATTGCAGCCTCCAAAGTCAGGAAGCGTTATGCCGCAACCTATAAAGAAAACGTTTGTTGTACAGAACTGTCGTAGCACAAAAGAACACTAGCTATAAAGTCTCTGCCCCCTTACATTCGCGGGGGCTGAGGCGGCTATTCGCTGCTGTCGAATGGCGCTCCTTCAATGGGCCAGAGAATCTCAAAATATTGCCGCGGAAAGGCGGAAAAGGTAGCATTCAAGCTTCCGCAAGTGTTAACTGGAGGGCGCTTACAACACGTGATAATGAGAAGAAAAAGTGACGCGAAGTGCTGTGGTCGGTGTCCGTGTTTCTGGCTCGATGAAACGCCAATGTTTCAATAAAAGAACATTCACACAAAACTCCCGAAACAGAAAGCTAGAGTGTCTTTATCATTTCATATTACTCGCAGAGTAATCGCTAACTATCTGCCGATATTTGGGTTCTGCTTTGCACATTGCAACATTACATTTACCAGGAAAATGCCGCAAAAACCACGTGGTAGTGAAGAAACACAAAATATGCCTTTTTGTAAACAGTTATTCAAAACCTCTAAATGGCTTGTTACAAAAATTATAATTGTGATGCCTTCCACAAACATCAATGAGCATGCGAAAACAAAAATACGGAAATTCGGTATATTTGCAAGGAAACACAAAATGAGGTTTTGTGTGTCCCAATTCTGGAACATTGGCAAGTTAAAGGTTACGACGTAGGCAAGCTAAATCGTCTACACATACCAAATTGGTCATGTGCAAGTCCCTAATCCCCCCAATCATGTAATACGCCTTACCCATTTCGGTCCGCGCAAGCAGTTCGAAATTATTAAAATCGATTCGGTTAAAAGAACAACCATTCAATTTGTCTGCGGCCGTTATGACAGCTCTTTTTCGCCGACATAAGCTGTGTTGTCCTTAAATCTATCTTTGCTTACCTGTACGGTGTCTGTACGGGTCACGGTATCTAGCCACCGAAGTCGAGCAGCGTCCCGCACCCGAACACACGCTTCGAAAAAATTACCGCTTTTCCTTTTCGCGCCGAAACTGTGCCCATCACCAGACAAAACCGATGTCAATCCCACTGTGCCACACACGCACGCGTTACGGATATGAAAAGTGCCGACCATGATCTTTGCGCTGCTCTGTTGCCGTGTAGGTTGTTGTAGCTCGGCCGAAATTACGTACGTGAAGTTAGAAACCAAAAAAATATGAATTAATGCATTTTCGCCCAAACAAGTGAAATTTAAGTCCAATGTCTCTTTATGGGCCAGCCTCTCCAGCACAACTTGTTTGTCTCAGCCAACAAAATTTGAGATATAATAAGAATTACATTTGAACTGAGCGATGAACATTTTACCTTGGCGTGACCAGGAATCGCATGGTTCACGCCTAATTATTAGGAAATTTTGAAAGCTTGCGGCATACGGAGTGTTTCAGTGCAAGAATAAAGATATGTGCAAGATTCGGTGGGGGCTTTGGATGTGGTCGTTTGCACCCATATCTTTGCAAAAGGTTGAACGGTACGTTGCTGTACACTTTAGAACTTGCCGGTTTAGGGGAGGTGCTTTGGTGTTAAGCTTACCTGCTTTCCCATATTGTTGGACTTACTAATCTGAAATTTTGCTCCTACTTTAACATTGACTTCCATTCACCCCGGTGATTTCTTCCTGAAACTAAAATGTGCATCGATTCAGGTTAAGCTCAATTATCGTACCGCTGTTCAACGAGAACTCTTGATCACGCAGTCTGACACAGATTAGTCCTCGGGTAGTCGCAGGTGCCGTAATTGAATTACGTACTCACACACGGTTGCACAAACGCTCCGCCTCACCTCGTGTATTGGAGATTCACGAAGGCTCAAGATCACCGAGTCGCACGCCGTAGTGCGAAGGGTCCGATTCACGGAGTCTTTCACTCACCGGACTTCTGACCCTCTCATCCTCAAACTCATCAGGCCATATCATACTATGCTCACTCAAACTATCGCCTGATTTAGAGCCAAAATAGGGCTGAGTTAGATTCAAGAGCGAGCGGGGGATATCATCCAATCGAAGTACCTTGACCGAGGCCCAAGTGCTGGTTGTAAAGGCAACCGGCAACAGAAAAAAATGTTTGTCAAAAGGTTCTGTGGCGTGAAGCACCTCTTGCATTAAATTAGAGAAGCTACTCAAAGCATTCATCATACGGAATACTACTGTCAGTATTTTCGTTCATTTCAGGCAATAAAGGTCACGCACCTACCAAGGACGACTTCTTATCGTAAAGTAGATTTGTAGGGTTACTTTGACGACGTAAGAACATGTGCGCCGTATGGTGCTCCGACACCACTCAAAAAGAAAGCGCCGGCCATTGGGGCCCGTTTGACGTCTATTGACAGTTCCCCCTTCAAATCAGCCGTCCTCTCTTTATCCAATTGTATTATCTCCTGTTCTACGGAACAATAACTTCGCCCCTTGCAACACCACGTCCGGTATGTGTCAATAATTAAAGGCGGAAACTTAGATTGTTTGTCGGAAGAAACGGCAACAAGCGAACTTCACAACAGAAGCTCAGCTGCTGAAGCTTGCAATTTTTTATTTGTTTGCTTTCTTTTGCATAAGCGTTGGTTGCGGCACCAGAGGATATATTACACAAATTTAACACACGCTCCATAGAGAAAGGCTAGGATGAGAAGTTTTTTCGCATTTTCTTCGACTCGGTTTAAGGTAGGACACGCACGTTGACAGTGCTTGCAATGTAGGAATTAATGACCAGTAGTTAAATGACCAGTAAATAAAATTAAATGACCAGTAGTTTAAAAACACGCTAATTTGTCATCATCAGGTGACAAGTGAAACTTCAATTCCCTGGAAGGTATCGTAACTGTCATTATTCACTGCAACGCATCCGCTTGTCGGTCGCAGCATACAAAACAGGTGACGTAATTAAAAGTACCATTTTAAACTCAGCGGGGGAGGTTTTGCCATGGCCTGACCAGGAATTGCATGTTTCACGCCTACTTTTAGGACTTTCTGTAAACGTACGCAATACCGAGTGTTTCTGTACAAGAATAAGCATGTGTGACAGATTCAGTGGCCTGTTTGGATGCGGTATTTGGTACCCATACCTTTGCTAAAGATTGCACGCTACGTAGCTTTGGCCAACTTTGCAGGGGTAGGCGGGGAGGGGCCGAAGGGGCCCAGCAATGACTTAATTTTTGTGGTCTTTTCCCACAGATAATATCTTCCCGCTCTGGCTCATGATTGTGAACGTGATCTACTACCTCTACGCTGCTGTTCTAGCAGTTAAATTGGTGCACACCGTGAGATACGTACGTTTTCTGACACCTTTAGTTTCAACTTCGAAGCAGCTATCTTTCCATTTGTGCCTTTAGTACACTTAATAAGGCATTCCGTAGCACAGCATGTGGGATTAACACCCAGTTGAACCAACATAGTTTGCACACTTGTAAAGTGATTGATTGATTGATTGATTGATTGTTGGGTTTAACGCACCGACGCAACGCAGGCGATGAGGGGCGCCGTAGTGGAGGGCTCCGGATTAATTTTGACCACCTGAGGATCTTTAACGTGCGCCGAAATCTCGTACACACGGGCGTTTTTGCTTTTCGCCTCCATCAGAAAAGCGGCCGCCGCGGCCGGGAATCGAAACCGCGACCTCGTGCCACACTTGTAAATTATTTCATTCGAATGATATATTTACGGGCTCTTTTAAAGCTGTCTATCGCACTACATGGTAAGCACTTTAATATTGCGAAAACAACGTGCAATTGAGAAGTATGATACTTGAAAATACTGCGCCTGAGAAACATTAGCGGAGTTTCAAAATAATTTAGGATTACATTTGGGCCTTCGCGCCTATTCCTCAACGAGCATTTTTGCTTCGGTTTGCTTAAAAACATTGGTATAAACTCGACCCGAAACTGCAACTTCCCCTTCGGAAACGTAAAGTATTGCGAAACCTTAACCCTAGGCGGCAATTACTAGTCTGAAAGGTAGAGCGAGGGGCGAGCTTCTACTTTACACGGGGCAGCTCTGGAAGTTTCCCAAAGTAGGAGGGATATCTGTAGGCGCTTCTTAATGTAAAAATTCACGAAGTACAGGTATTAATTAAAAAAATTCACTTATAATTAAAACATAATGTATTAATTAAAATGTAAAAAATAATGTATTGTATTAATGTAAAAAAATAATGTAAAAAATTCACCACCTACAAGCGCCAACTACATGGTATACAGGACGGAAATACCAGTAGGCAGACAGCAACTGAAAGTTGATTGTGCGTAATGGCGGCATAAGTACCATTGCAAAAATAAAGACAAACATTGCCAAATAAAACAAAAAAGCACATTAAGTTCTCCCTTGTGCTTTTCGAAAAGGCAATCCTTTGGGCACTTAAGAAAGTCGATAAAAGACGCCAAATAAAAAGGTTCACAAGGGCCTGCTCCGAGGGTAATAAGATGTATAGTTCAAGTAAAATGTGGTCTTAAAAAAACCGAGAATGTTCAGTTGGCTCTGTTGCACCCACACTTTGCAGCCTCGGATTGGGCCCTTATGACCCTTTTTAGTTTGCGTCTACACGATACCAGCATAAATTGTACGTCCTCCAGCGGAAAACGATCACTTCTAAGTGAATTTTTGACATTCTTCTAGATTTAAATTTGTTATAACATTGCATAAACGTAGGAAGCACAAGAACTGCCAAGTCACTCTCTGTGTCTTCAATTTTAAACCTTACTTTTGAGTTGGACGTTAAGACTATGCCTAGAATTGTGACTGGTATGAAAGTCAAGGTGGTGACCAATGTTATCATCACTGGCGTCTTCTTGGGTGTAAGTACAATTGATGTTACCCGCTGACTCCCGGTTGGGCGATTTTAACAAGGAGTATAACACATTTTGAGTAGGCCGCAAAACCGTCTAAATGGACGGTAATGCACTGTCACTTTGAGTAGGCTGCAAAACCGTCTAAATAGACGGTAATGCACTGTCTCTAGACCATTCCCAAAAATATTTTGTTGTCATTGGTAGCGAGCAACTGTATAAGGAAAGACGATTCGGACATCCTAAGTGAAATTGGAGTCCATCAAGAATGTACAAAAGAAAGGTTCCAGTTTTTGTTTCGGAAGCTTTTTACTATTACTCCCCTAGAGCCCAATAGTGTCCGGCTTTCCTAGACAAAAGTAGGTGAAACAAGCGTTCACGCAAAACCGAGTGTCTCGCGAATTCTGTGAGGTTCTTACGATGGTGTAGAGGTTACCCAAAAGAAAAAATTCTGAAATTGGTTGGTACAGCGACTCTGTGATTACTCAGAGGTGCTCGTACTTGTGGTGCATAATTCTCCGTGGAATTATAGACAAGGGCTGTCTGTTCTGCGGACAGTCGTCTTCTCACAGCCATGTCCCAAATAGCACGGAGGTGCCCTTCCTATGGCCTTCCACCCGTTTTCACAAAGGCATTGGATGATGATGATGGTGATGATGAATAAAATCTTTATTGGTCAAGCTGGTGCAGGTGTTAGGGCACCCGCTCGGTGGGGGGCTTAAAGAGGGAAAACATATGCATCCCTGGTGACATAACACAGTTATTCCTCATATGTTTACGGGGGCGAAGATTTAAAGGAGTCAAGAATTACAAAACCTCGGGTATGGGTGGTTGCTCCTGTTCTGCATCGCGAATCGTATTTTGAGTCGCGCGCTCTTCTGGTTTCGCTTCCGGACCTTTTTTTCAGCCTGATTTGGGGCAACGATCAAACACAGAAGTGTTTGCTCGATAGCCTGACCACAAAGACGTAGGAGGCTCACGCATTTAAAACATCTTCAAACAAATGATCATGGTAGAATTAGACGGCGCGTGAGCAGTCCAAAGGCGGGAAAATAGAATTTGTATGAACTAAATTCTATGGCACTCATAATGCAAATTAAGAGGTGGGAACAAAAAGCAAAAGTGGTGAAAGTGTGAGAGAGGAGATGTAAGCGCTGGTGATGGTTGGTGGCAAATTGTTTTTAAGATATTAGGATTATTGGAATAGTTTACCCATTTTATAAAGTGGAAGCTGCTATATCGAAAGTATTGTTATGACCAAATCTCTAAATTGCTTGTTTTGATATTTGTATTTGTAAAGTTCATAGAGGAAGGCCAATTGGGTGTATAGCAAAGTCCTGAACATTTCTTGAGAAATTCGCAGAAGCAGGTAAGTTCCCCAAAAATTTCAAAGAATGCTTCTGGAGTTGGTTATGGAAAGCTCCCTGATAGAGTTTTTACACATCTATATGAGCCTCCTGCTTCACAAAAAATAAGCTGGATATCTGGACGGGGTTTCAATTAAGACATTGTCGTAAAATATTCTGGCCAATTTTGTTGGCCTAGGTGAGAAATATCTGAAAACTACCTCTGAAGTTCTCTTACGTGATGATAATAATTTACTGCAGAAATTTGTGTGTTTTGGGACCAGCAGCTTAACTAGGCGTTTATATCACTTATTAGGCCCTTTCCCTCTTTTACAGGTGCAATAGAAATATAACGTCTCTTGATTGAGCGATGTTTTATTTTGCAGGCCTTAAATTTTTCTCTGGAGAAGTGCAGCCTTTGTAAGAAAAACCGCTCGGGTTTATCAAAGGGCCAAATACATGTTGGGAAATCGTTAAAACAACTCAATTTCTCCTAAATTTTAAGCGTCCTCTAAGGGTAGTTAACGATAAAACTCGAAACAATTTTGGAGACATACGCGTCACATAGACCAGAAAAAATGGATTAGAGTTTCAATGTTGTTGCGAGTAATCAGGTACTTGTAAAACGGGATTTCCCGGTTCTGATCCCAAAGGGCTGTCATTTATAGAAACCCAACTAGTCCAAAAGCGTGATAGAAATGCGCTCTTCAACTTTCAGTGCAGTTTCCCCTGCGCGTGGAAGAATAACTAGGCCTCTCGGCTGGTTCTTTGGTCGTTCACTGATTTAGGCATATGAAACTTTTATCTATGTAGGCAAAGATTCTGGCTTTTTGAAACGGCAGTTTTCCCCGACGCACGAAGTATTCCCCTAAAAAACAATTTGGGGAACAAAATGCTTGATTAAAAAAGGCATAACTGTTCAGATTTACTATATCAGGGAAAAGAATACACGGTTAGGCTAACACTGCAAAGTAAGGAAAAGGACTGTAGTAGGGATAAACGTATATTTATGACAACTAGCCACACGAGCAAGAATTTTAGTGCAAGTTTGTTTGAATACACAGGGTAAGTATGCTGTAACATTCTCAATTGAAAGCTCAGAATATTACCAAATTCGACAGCCGATTTGATTTTTCTTGAAACTTCGAGGAAACTTGGAGCGGATGCTACGTTCCAGCTTAGGTAATGAGAGCTAAATAATGTCATAATTATGCAGCGCCGCGACAATTAGTGTACCCAATAAATTCAAGAATTACCTTTCGTAAACTTTGCTGATTTATGAACAGAGTACCGCATGAAACAACAAACTTAAGAAATAGCTTTCCTGAAATTAACTGTTTTCAACAAAGTACAACCTGAAGTTTGGGATTTTTAGATTTATATAGGTATTTTATGCTTTGAAGGTGCAAAACATCAGGCGTCATTTCGCGTGTTGTGGGGACCGAACTAGTAAATTGTCGCGGTGATTTACGTTTAGAATGCTCGGCATTAATTTTTTCTTCAATTTACAGACGATCGTGACGACCAGTAAATCGGAGGGTGAACAAGTAAGAATATTTAGATATTTCTGTGCTGAATATAGAAAAGTCTTGTAGCAATATTCAGAATAATTTTAACGCCGTGTTAGCGTTATTTCCATGCCTACGGGAAATACGCGGCTTGTGTCTGGATATTATCTATGAGATTTAGTGCATTGTTTAAACCGAAAACCGCCCCAGCATTTAGGCTATAAAAATTATTTTTTTTGCAGTTTCTCCAGTTTTTAAATAAAACTCTAATGTAATGCACGTAGCCCCTGAAGCATTGTTTATCCTTGTATGTGTAACGTTGTCTAAGGATTGCCGTAGTGAATTCAGAAAGTGAAAAACTATGTAAGGGGAAAGTTGCAGAAAACTTCTGTTGAATGGGCAAAGGAATTAGTTTACCGCTGTATAGACCTTTTCGTGGGGCCTCAGCCGCCAGGGTTGCCAGAGTGCGCTGACACGCCGCAAACCGGATGTTGACTGAAGAAACTTCCGGGCTCGCGGATAGGCAAGCGTGCAGCGGTGGTTGTTCCTGGGTCGTGCGTTGCTCGCTTTGTGCGCGGATGAGCATTTTGCTGGTTGCATGTTTTCGGGTGCAAAAATGTCTTCTGTGACACCACGTCATAGACCTGCTGTTGTGTTCCGGGCTGCAGTTTGCCGCCTGGAACCAACCTTATTTCGGAAGTGCTCGCATTTTTGTTTGTGACTTGTACCCACCGAAGAAATGTCGGGACCGCGCCTCTGCGGCGGGACAAATGGCTGCCTACAAAACGCTCCCATGTGTGTTCTGCGCATTTTGTTCAAGGTGAGAAACATTTAAGGCGCCCGAATATGCTGTAGTGCGTTCCGGCGCTGCTTGTGTGCGCTTTGATGCGTGGCAGTTTGCGCGATTATCGGAATGACCTCAGTCGCCCGGGTAATGATTGCATGAGCTTTGATACTGCTACTTAGGGGGTCACAAAGTTACAATTTGTTTTTTTTTTTCGGTTGTTGGGCACGTGCCAGGTATTGTAGATTAGCACCCATCGTAACGCTGACTTGGTGTTGAACCAGTGACTTTCGCTTAAACCGGTACCGTGATGCTCTTTCTCGTCAATTTTGAGATCAGCTTGAGGCGTTTGTAGTGTAGTGCTGGCTACTGGGCTGCCATTTGATCCCAAGAATGTGTTCGCGGCAGTTACAGGCGTTTGGCTGGTTTCGGGATCGCAAGTTCGATGCCGTTCCTATGACACAGCATTTTCTTGGGGAGATATCTCAAACCACCCCAACATCATTCGATGTCGGCAGGCACTTGGAGCCTACGGTGGTACAAATACACCTGCTCTAGGGCGTGCCTTGTGGCACACGATGAGCTCTTAAATCAACCTTTACACTGAACTTAACGCTTGGCGAATCATTGACCAAATACCAGCGCTTTTCTGTAATTTATTTTGACGTAGCTGTAAGTCCTACGAAGTGCAAAAATTGTAGGAACCAGCCGCTGCTAAACTAAAACGCTGTCGCTTCCTTAGTTCTGGCCTTCCTATGATCGGTCAATAAAAGACAAGAATGAAGGCGTAACTGCAGCGATTAGTGTTTGTCATGCTCCGCATGTTTCTTTTCAAGTGAAAAAAAGAAAAAAAAACAAGCAACCGCTGCGGCTAAAACAGATAGCTTTGTGCCCGCGTATTTTCAGATAATCTTGTGTATAATTCATGAATACACCAACTACAGCCTACGCAAGCGTTTTTTTGGTGTTTGAGCGCCTGTAAAAATTAATTTAATTGCATATATTTAAGTCTTCTTCTAAAAGCACCCTTACTGTTGCGTCCTCCGTTCTTTGACGCTATCCTGTAGAGTCAAGGTGGAAAGCTCTAATATAGTTTACATTTGAAATAATAGAGTGGCTGTATTTTTCGTTTCATAGGTCGACCTTCATCTGAACCTGCGCATCCAGACTACGTGCCATAGTCTTTCCGTATCGAGCTCCACAATATGCTGCCTAGAAAATCGCCAGGTTTCAACGTGTCCAGTGAAAAGAAGCCCAGAAGCAAGTGTGCACACCTTCTGTATGTGTTCCTGGGCCAAGTGGGTTTGATCCTGCAACAGTGTCTTCCAATACTGGGTTGGATATAAGTGACGCAGCACCAGACGCTAGCCCCACAGCCCCATCGGCATCTCCAAATGTCTGTGACACAGAGAAGCGCAATATGGAAATACAAACCTCTGTCAGCATGCAAGACATGTCAGACGGAATCAAAGAGAACGAAGCACTCAAGCAGCGTTTGGCTTGTCTAGAGCAGAACCTCTCAGCAGCAAATTAAAAAGTAGTTGAGTTCGAAAACAAGCCAGCGTACCTTGCTGCAATAACAAAAGAAATGGTAATGCAGACAAAAAACCATGAAGTTCTATACAGGGTTTGTGTCCACAGCCATGTTCTCTGCGTTCTTGCAGCTGTTTCTCTCAGTGTGAGAGCCATGCTACGTGTGCCCTGACCCAGAAGCACAACGCATCCTTGTCTTGATGAGGCTACGTTTGGGCCTCCTCACCCAAGACCTGACGCGCCTATTTATCTTTGTCAAACGGCAGAATGAGTAACATTTTTTATGCGTGGCTTGACGTACTTGCGGCCAACATGACGCAGTTTATTGTCTGCCCATCTCGAAGAACACTTCAAGCCGATCGACCAGCTGCATTTCAGGACACTTTCTTTGACGGTCTCGCAGGAATCATTGACTGTAAGGGGGTATTTATACAAGGGGCTACACTAATGACGGCAAGGAGCCAGACGTACTTGAACTAGAAACACCACAATACAGTGAACCTGCTTGTAGTGATATCACCTTCAGGAGCCATAACAGTTGTATCGAAAGCATTGGGAGGGCGGACGTCTGACAAGGACGTCACTCTGCGTAGTGGTCTTTTGGACAACGTCATGCAAGGGGACGTTTTTCTGGTTGACCAAGGATTTCGGTGCAATGACATGTTTGCTGCACGAGGCGCAACACTGCTGAGGCCATCACTGACCAAGAAGTGCGTCCAGCTACCTGGTACTGAGCTTACGACGTCTAGGAAGCTATCTAGAGCACGCATCTATGTAGAAAGGGCAATACAAAGATTGAAACTATTCAGGGTCTTCCAAACTGTTCTGCTGCTGAACTTTGTGAGGAGAGCTGGCGACAAGGACTTCGCGACCATGGACAAGGTGTGGTGGTGTGCAGTGCATTGCTGATTCTGCAAACACCGATCATCAACAGCCGTGGTTCTAACTCGGCGAAATTAACCTGCAAGGCACTGTGCAAAACCAAGACAGAAAAAACGAAGTGATAAATCATCATTTTTGTGCATTTATTCTCACAAAGTGGTTGCAAATAGATTTCATTGCACGTTATCCGCTACACTGTGGCAGCAGTGTACCTGCACAACACCGATAAAGGCTAAATGTTTGTATATATCTGCAAACCTGAGAAGTTGTTGCATTAAATGATTTAATAATGCATTTCACTTTGGAATTGCCATAATTCTGGCTTTAAAAACAAAGGAAATGTGTAATCCTGGTAAGTCTTGCGTTTTACATGTGAAATAAAAGCGTACATTCGCAAAGGAACAAAATTAAACATGGACGGATTTAAACAAATATTACAACAATCAAGCATCACAACAAAAATAACCATTCACATTTACACTTGATATATCTTGATTGAGAGTTATACAACGCCACATTGAAATAGTACCGCTTGAGGACGGTGAAAAAAAACACTAAGGTTATTAATCACAGATCATTTCCCTGACAACCCGGGCAAGCCCACTGCCGACGTGTACGTCTGAGTTTCACACACTTCAAGTGAAATGTTGCCTGACAAAGTGAGCATTCAACAATGTTTCCTGATTTGGTGCCTTGAAGGCAGCATGTTTCCTTTGCACTTTCCATCTGCTTGAAGACGCGCCGTGACTGCAGCTCGGGGAATATATTGTTGAAAAATAAATGTTCTGCCTTGAGTTTAGCATGCGCCCAAAAGGTCTCGTCAAAGGCTAAAATTTCTGTTGTAAGGGACGAGTCTATGAACAGCACGAAATATGCTTGACGCAGCTCAGTGACAGCCATTTGGGCCTGCACCTGCATATAATATGCATGATTATGACTGAGCTCAAAGTTATCGTTCAATTACGGAAGTTTAGTACAACCCAGTATAAGGGAAGCACCCTTCAACGTTGCAGGATATTTAACCTCTAGAACTCATAATGCACAGCATGCAAATGACATGATTCCATATGGAGATGCACCAATGAAATCCATGATTTATCCAGCAAACAGACCGGATTTTTTTACATTAAAGTCTTTGTGCTTTAGCGACTCAAGCCATGTGAATGCTTGCACAGCTTTTGCTCTGTTTCGGAGCACCACCGCAAGTTGTAAACCTGAGGCGTTTTGACATACCCCATACTTTGTGCGACGAGGCTGACCGTACCACTGTTGCATGCTGTTACATGGTGCAGAAGAGAAGCAGTGATCAGACCTCGACGCTCTTCCGGCCATCTCGGTGACCTTCCTTGTCCACGAGTTGCGTTTTCAATTTCTCTGTAGGCTTCGACTGTTAGGAGCAGATTCTTGGCCTCGTGTATGTCAGTGTTTAGGTATATTTCAGCAAGGGGAAGACTTGCAGAGAGTTTCTGACCCCTTGTAAATCGTGCAGGTTCCTGCGCCTTCGTCTCAAGAGCAGAGTCCGTTTCCTCGCTGTCTGTGACAGAAGTCAGTAGCAGTGGGTGTGGTGATATTTACTGCAAAACAATATTTCAATCAGTGTCCTAGTTGTGATGTAATCGCATCTGATTCGTAGCAGCAGACTAAACACCAGTGACCTTGCAAGTGCTCGATGAGATCACAATGTTTTTTCACTTGCGCGTCCAAAACAAATTAGTCTAAGTTCCTTACATTTACTTGGTGCAGAAAGTTTGACACCTGCTCATCCGTGAAAGCAGTTATCGCGCGGTCGTATCTCTCTTTGACTTCAGGTGGCGGGTGACCTATTTTCGGCTTCAAAAATTGAATTTCAGAGAAAGGTACTGCCTGTGAAAAGGTGACCGATTAGTTACTACTTCACTGAAAAACCCTATATATGACAGAATAGCAACAAACACTTACTCTTCTTTGCTTTGATGCCTGAATCCACTTGCAGGCAACATCGGCTCGGGATGGGTCATTCAGGCCATACTTCACACTTGCCTCGAAACGAAACAACAGTGCAGCCACGCGCGTGCAACAATCCCCAAGAGTGAAACTTGAATTTGAAACGCCTTTAAGGATTAAGAATTTCATAAACAACGGTGCAGTCAAAAAAGTAAAAAATGGGTGTACAGCAGGATACCACAGCATAGTAACTTGGGATTTTCGTCATCCAGAGCACGCTTCATTTAAAATGATAGCAATGTTTTCCCGCAGTTCAGAAAATTAGTGGGCCTTCATGAATTTCCCACACTGATTTTACCCGCCGCGCTGACAATGGGTTGGCCGCTCGGTTGCCAATCCCAAAACCGCGCTTTCGATCGCGGCTACAGCGGCCGTGCTTGGATGGAGATGAAATAAAGAAAACTATCCGTGTGCTCTCAGAACTCGCAGGTATAAATTAATCCGTAGTCATCTACTATGACATTCCTCATAGCGTGAGTCGCTTCGAAACTTTAAAACTTCACACACTTAGTCGGGTCCTATCGAGATTGTTACAGAATCTTCGGACTACGGAATTCAGCCGCAGTTCTCTGCATTGAATTGCACGCAAAAAAAACATTAAGGGGGTACGGCGCTGCGCCTCGTATTTTAAATCACCCACGTACCCTGCCATGCAGCTGCAATGAGCGCATTGTCCCCTTCCGTCGTCCTTCGAGACACACCATGCGTTGTGCTCCTTCGAGAGTGCTTGGCTCACCTCCACTGTTGCCGCAACGAGAACGACGCCCTCGGCACAATTGCCCGCCTTGAACGACTTCAGTTCTTTCACCTTGCCGCTCATTAATGTTGTAGGCGACTCCACTTTTGTGACACTTGAATTGTTCTCTTGTGTAAAAAAACACACCTTCAACAAGGTATACTTAAACATCTCCGGCTGTCACCGGGGGTAGATTCTTTGGGCCCGACGTGAAAGTGAACCGAAAAACGCTGTCCTCCAGCGGATCGGGCAGCTCCTCGTTTCCAAAAAAAGCTTCGCTTGGTATCGGCTTCTCGCCTCGGCATCGACCTTATTAAAGTAACGGTTCGACATAATTTAGTGCTACACGTGTGCCATCGCGGCACGCAACGAAAGAAAACGCGGACTTGCGTGTACCTAACCCGAACAAGGCCTCCGTGGCGCCGGATTGCACTGCGTGAAACACTGCCGAAAATTCTTCCCCGGAAATTTCGCGGGAGCAGCCAATCAGCGCCAGGCGCGCTTGTTTGTAAACAGCGAAGAGGCGTAATAGCTAGCTGAATCTATTTTGAATTTGTTTCTTGGTTGCCTTCTTCCGTTCTACTGCGATTTCTAAAAATCATTTTGCTTATGTTATATGCATCACGAGGACTCGCCAGACGATGATATGACGTCCACAGAGTTGAAACTTGCTGCCGGTACAGCAGATATCAGCGACCTTGTTGCACTATTTAGGGCGTTCGATTTTCGACTTCATTAGTCCAGCCTCGCCTGAAGTTTTCGTAATGGAAGCTAAGAAATTAGCTTAAAATAAATCATCATTCAACGTTTTCCGTATACATCTGTGTAGGCTAAGAGAGGCTAAGGGATAAGCTTAAAATAAATGATGATTCGCTGTTTCTCGTTTACATTTGTGTAGGCAAAGAGAGGTGAAGCAAACTATTTAGCAAACGGGCTTTAAACAAAGAATACGAAGATAATTTAGTGTTTTTCACGAAGTACTTGGGTCATTTTCTCATATTCCAGACAGCGGAAGCTGCCCTCCGTTCCTTAAGCAAGGTAAGAACACTCCTCTCCAGAAGATTTCAGCCTTATATTACCGTATGTTTTTCGAAGCTACTACACTGGTCGCACCTATTACACCCTGTATAAAACCTCCTAATACCCTAGTATGACTTCGATGTGTGGAACGTCATGCCAGTATTTGGCTCGCGGGTAAGCGGAAAGAAGGACTCATTAGTGAGGGGCTAAATCCGTTTGCTCGTACTTTACAAAGCGAAGATAATAAGTGCGCATGCTCCTTATGGCGGTTTTAAACTGGCAGAGTTAATGGCCTAATTCGGCAGAAAAGCGCCCTTGTATATTCTAGTTGTGCGATCAGCAGAATCGTCGCCTCTCTTAAGAGAAATATACACCAAACACACGCATCAACAGATGGGATTAAAACCAGGGCATACATAGCGCCAGCAGTTGGGCTCTCCCAACGGCGCTGTTTTTCCACGCTAACAGCACAGAAAACAAGTGGCTGTCCTGCTTTCTTCGTAGGATATAGGCACTTGGGGGTTTAATCATGGATCGAGGGCCTTCGTTGGATAATTTTCGCGCTTCACAAAATTCGTCCCGAATCTATTAACAGCAGAGAAAAAATCGTACAAAAGCGCCTGCCACTTGACGCCTGCACATGATGTCACGTGAGCAGAACAGGTACACACCAACTCCACCAGACCCTAGTTGTAAGGAGTCTGGGTTTGTGCAGCCTGCTTGCTGGCGTACTTCTGGCCGTAAGAGGGAAAAATAAAACCAATGAAAAAGACACATACACGGTGTGAAAAAAAGAAGCTTGTCGATGTCTGTCCGCTAAAATACAAAGGAACTAAAAAATATAAGAATATTTGGAGCAACTATGTAGCTGGGTGATCTAAGGTAAGGTAAAAAAAGAGTGGCTGGTCGACGTGTTCTATTGGCTGTAATTTTACCTAAATTGCTGATTATTCCGCTTTCCGCATTCACCATGTTTGTCGCGGGGAAAATTTTCTCTAACTACAAAAATATTGGAACGGGACAGAGTGGACCCGTTCCCCTATCTGATTGTGCACTTTCGCAAACTCTAGCTCTGTCTGTCTGAGAACATGTTTCCAAAGGGTAATTCATTATATTTCTCCTCAATTTCCGTCCCGTATACTATTCATTAAAAGTCCTGTTTATGAGAAACATATACTTTTTCAAAATAAATTGTCAAGTTTGGCTCCTATCCCATTTTTTCCTCTTTCAGTTAAACACAAAAAGTATAGAAGCTACAGCATGCAAATATATTCACCTGTGCTCCCTATGTTTTACAATAAATTAGAAAATAATATAATTGTACAAAATACCGTTAAGGTGCAACGGGTGCGCAAATATAAAAAAAAACATAAAAATCAACGTTTACGCGAGAATATAAAAATTATATCATCAATTGTCTGATACACTCAGCAAATGTTGACCTTTACATATACTTGCATTATCGACAAAAACAGGTTACATCATTTTGTTTCTGCGTTAAAGCTCACGACGCAAGAGAGAAACCCCAACCACCCGGCAATCCACGACGCAGTGTAGTAATAGCGACATCTCTAACATTTGTAAAAACTACCTCAGGTAGCAACCGGCGATGTCAGGGTTTGCAACTATGCTAATGACAATACAGGGCATAGCACCTCTCAAGTTATATGTTTGCCATAATTATGCAGTTCGCCGTGAAGTTGTACACAATCAAGAAATTTCCACCTGCTGTCAATACATAGCCTCCCACCGGAGGCATGTGGTAAAAGGAATAGGCTCGGACCCATGTTTTGTGGGAACTATCCGGCAACAGAATGTACCAAGATGGTGCGCTCCAACGGCTGGTTACCCATGACAACTGATATCGGGGTAGACATGAAGGCTATATATAAGTCACAGCTTTATGATAAATAACACAGGCAGCGAAGGGTAGTACGTGGTCGCCGAAACTCCCAGCAGATGGCGAGAGCTATGTGAACGCGGCAACATGGGATCTTCGGAGACTAACGGCGAGCTTGGCACTCGGGCTCGGAGGGCACCGTTCCTCCAACGGCGCTCGTCGGCGCAGTACCCACAAACCTATCAACGGCTGAGCAGACCTAACATGCGCGGTCTCCTCCCAGCATCTCAAAGACTTCAACGTGTGAGTCGAGCGAGTTTGCGAATTTGTATGCACTACTGACCCCCATAAAGTCATCGATCGCACGGGAGAAGAAAGCTAAGCCTAACGTTTTGGCTGCCTTAGCTTACCGCCTTCGCTGCCCCTTCAGCCACCAGCCAGCCCCCGACGACGACAATGAAACCCATCGCCACGTGACGCCTATCAACGTCAAGCGGTTGCCCGCTGGGTTTCGGCCCGGGAGAACAACTGGAAGAAAATAACATTGAATTCTAGGAAAACGCGGCATCAAACGAAGACACGTGTCCTGGCGACACAGCGGATACTACCGACCAGCCCGAAGAGCCGGACGATGACGCAAGCTAAACCAAAGGCATCAGCCGACGGACCAAGCAGAGACTGTTCAATGAAACCCGTCTTCTTACCGTAACCAAAGCTACTATCGAAGACATCCCGAATGCAAAACCCAGGACATTCGACCAAATAGATACTGCCCTCAGGGAAGCGATAGCAGCACACATCGGATCAGCAACGCGAGAAACCCATTGCCCTAGAAGAAGACTCCCGCCTAACTGACACCGACACTTCTGACGTTGACCAGACGGAAGTGCAAGAAACGTGCAAATCCTACAGGCTCCGACATCTTTAAATAGAACTGTCGGAGCGTGAAAAAAGCCATCCAAGAACAGTGCATCGCCACGCTGTCGTCCAAACGCCATGGCCTATGCCTGCAGAAAGCTGGTCCCGCAATCAATCTATGTGGCGACAAACTGGCCTCCAATACTGCGCAAGTAGAAATTAATGCCGAAGAGACATAGTAACCACCACACAACAGGAGGGCACAAATCACCCATCTGCACTTCTCACGGAATCACGCTCCCCTATTACCGTTCAGAGCGAGGGATATTCCTTTTTAACGTCTACAGGTCCCCAAGCAATACCCGCGAGGATGTCGAAGACCTCTTCTTGAAGGCAACTCGCGCAACTGGGAAGAATAAGCTTGTCGTACTGGTGTACCTTGACTCTCCACATACCCAGTGGGCGTACAGTTCGACTCAAACAAAGGAAATAAGCTCATCGCAGTAACGGAATATTTGGGGCTTAAGTTTATTATTCACCCTATGTACCCCATGGTCTATTGCCAAAGGGGGCGACGGGGCACTTGCTTCGGCCTAGCACTCACATGGGAACATGACCGGAGCGTCTGCTGGCACAACAGCATGGAAACATTAGGCAACGACTACCGCATCATACGGATTACAGTACAAGCATCCTCGCTCAGTAAACCTCTGGGGCAGGCGCAACTCACCTACTGGACAGAATTCCGACTAAAGGGAGCAACGAACCAACCAACGACCCCATTCAAAACCGAGAAGAGTAGACTAAAAAAATTAAAAAGCTTCACGAGTCCTGCACCACGCACATTACCAGGACGGAAGCAACACCATAACTCTACATATACCCAAATAAATCTTGGCGTAGCGCAACAAATCAGTAAAGCGGTTGAAGATGCGAAGGTGCAAGAGACTAAAATCACGCATAAAACAACTTACCAAACCCGCCCTCAATAATGCCCGTTTTATGTATAGGCAAACTTTGGATTCATTGCATGAGCACTTACGGGGCACCCTGAGTACATCCAAGACCTGAAAAAAACGCGCTGCGACGCACGCCCAAGCCAGAGCCATGCGAATTTACCCCGGCACGGACACCGACCTTCTGAAAGTCCTATAGCGCAGATAGAGGGCAGAGGAAAGAATGACGATACAACCACAGAAGATGTATGCAGGCAGAAAAAATGACATACAAGACAGGAAAATCACGCAGGAGATCTTCCATGCGCAGACAAGAATGACCAGAAACATCGGGCCTGACAGAAACAACATCACGCATAGAATGTTTCGAAAATTAGCTGACGTTCATGTTCGAGCCCTCACTCAATTTATAAACAAAGAACTATGGCACCAGGTTGAGGTACCATCAGAGTGTAAACACTTCCACATCATCATCATCCCCAAGCCAGGCGAACCAACCACGGTTAAAAATTTACACCTATCTCCTTCACTTTATGCTGGGGAAGATGTATGAATGGATTGTCGCCAACCGAGTCACGAATTACACGGGGGACAACACTAGTTTTCCGAACAGCATGGTTGGATTTGCACTACACTTGTAAACGCAAGATGCCTTCGTTTTACACAAAAAAGAAGTACTGAACAAAAAAGTCCCTGAAGAAAACACGGTTATACCCATCGAGGGGCATTTGATAATATCACCCAAGAAGAAATGCTACATTCTCTGGGCGAAATTGGCTGTGGAGAAAGAATCTTCAATAACGTCGCAGGTTTCCTTGAAAACAGAACAATCACGAACCCACTGGAGGAACTTCGAACTGATCCATTCCAGCAGGGAAACATCGCCACCCCACAGGGATTTATCATTTGCCCCCGTCTTATCAGCGTCACGATAAATAAAATCTTCAAACTAGAGGCGCTCCCAAATGTCGGTAACACGATCTACGCAGACTACCTACGCTATGGGCAAACCGAGGCTCCCTTGAAAAGACGCGCAGAATGTTCAAAATGCAGCTAATTGTATATCCGAGCTTGCCATCGTGAGCGGCCTAAAATGGGGTCCAGAAAAGTCTGAATTCATACGGATCCATTGCACCAAAGATATGTCCAAAAACATCACAGTGCAACTATACATAGAAACAGCGCTCATACCGAGAGGAGGCTAATAATAGCACTCGGGATGCACCAGCAAGGAAATTCTAGAGCGGACACACCCATAACGCCGCTACGCGCTGCAATCTCCCAACTGGCACGTATAACCAAGCGGGTAACCAACAACCGGAATGGAATGAGGGAAGAAGACACCGTCCGAGTTGTCCAAGCGCTCCGTACCTCTTGTATTATCATCTACAGTCTACCATTTCGAAATCTCACAGCGTCGGACCAGGATCACATCAACCCCATAATACGCAACTCGTTCAAAGCGGTGCTCAGTTACGAATACCATGCAAGAGATTTAACACGCCACCCTTCAAGCGCAACGAATAGGACTTGGAAAGTCCCGCAAGGGGAGGGCGATCTTATGGCGAGTCGGCGATCCTCCGCATGGCAGACCCCAAGACCAGGAACCAGACCTAAACCTTGCACAACGATCCCACATCAAGGCTCTGCCCCTTCCCAAAAACATAGAGGCGAACATCCACGCAGAAAGCAGAGAGGCACGGGTCTCTCTACCGCAAAATAAGTTCGTACACCACGATTATATGGTGTGCGTCGATGCAGCGAAGTATGTTCAAGAAACGGAGGCATTGGGGGTGACCACCCATGAAGGGGACATTATCGATTGCATCACCATGCGAGACACCACCGCAATGCACGCGGAGATCGGAACCCTCCTCCTAGCGATTCGCTGACGAGCGCGAAACGGCCGTGGCCTCAACATCATCACCGATTCGCAAAAGGCCGAGTGAATGCTAGCGGAAAGAATACCTGTTGCACTTCCAAGGGTAGTTCCGGAATCGCCCGAGAAAGTTAACAACTTTACGTGGACCCACGGACACCAAAGACTGCCCTGTAACGAGGCAGCGAACACGCAAGCGTGCGACATAACGAGGTCGAAGGGCACCCCCTCCTCGTTTTCCACCGCTAGATAGCGTATGCCAGGGGGGCTCAGCGGGAAATCTTTATGAAGGGTTTTCTGGAGGACATCCCACCAAAATACCGCAGCCCAACAATGCAGAAAAACGTGCTCTATTGTTTCTGGTTGTTTACAAATTGAACACTGAGCTCCCCATGGCACAGATATCCCTCTATCCTGCACGCAGGTTCCAACAGACAAGGTGCCTGTGTGCAATTTGAAGAAAAAGGTTTTCACACCAGGGTGAACCTCCATTCTTTTTACGCGCTTTAGCACATTTTCGCCTGGCCCAGCACGGTAATTATATGTATACATAGCGACGGGGAAAACAACATCGCAAATGTCCTTAAACAGTTTTTTTGCGTGTCGCAGAGGACAGGTACTCGACAGAAAAACGTGCAAATAGAAAACGGGCCGTCATAACTATTTCCTTAAAATACCCATGCACGCCACCTGGCATGCACCATGTTGATAGTACATATTCCGGCATAGCACGCGCCAGCCGTACTTGCATGACACTCTGCAAGAAGGGGTCACGAATATCTCGCCAAAACAAAAACCGGTTCACCAGCTGTCGCACATAAAGGTGGGCCAGCCCCAAGCCACCATCTCGGACTCTCCGAAACAGGTTTTTACCGCTGCACCTCTCCCATGTTGAGCCCCAAACGAACACCGCAAATACCCGGTGAAGCCTGTGGACGTTAATTCGCGAACAATGCAGTAACTGCATGATATACCAAATCTTCGTTATAAAGAATTAGCTACATGCCGTGGCCCTTGCAAAAAAATTCCCCCGCATTTCCCCGAGGGGGAGAATGTGAAAGTGTGAATGCACGGTTGTCGGCCCGCTTGCGGCGCTTGCGCTCGGCCCCCGCAGCCCACCGCCTCGCCGCCTTCTCTTCCATCTCTTCCATCGGGTTTGTAGTATCACGTGTACACCACGCAGTTATCAAGCCGCTATAACGCCGCTGAGTCGCCAACGCACGCCGCTGACGACGTAGTTTGAATGCGTTAAAGATATAAGGCGCGTCACTAACGCTGATATCACGTCGCGTCCGTGGCTTGGTCGGTAGAGCGTCGCGCTGCGGCCGCAAAGTCCGCGGATCGAAATCTGGCGCCGGATGCTGTTTCTTTATAGAGGAGCACTGCGGACGCCGACGCCGCCGCCGACGCCGGCGGTGGATGGTTTGGGGTCGCTTATAAAGTGCATTCGCACTTAAAATTGACAACCTTGCCCCCTTCCATTTCTCGGCCGTCTCCCTCACCGCCTGTGTCAGGCTACGCCAGTATGGTTCACTATCCCTGTAATATTCCAGTTCAACGCCCAAGTACTTCACTGGAGTGGACTGCGCCACAAAACCGAGACAGAATCGAATGCTACGAACGCGCCTTATATCCTTGACTCATTCAAACTACGTCAAGAAGCTACTGATACAACGCATGATGGGGCAATGATTAACACTTGCAATAAAAGAAAAGAAGCTCCCACTTACAGCAACAATGATGGAGTAAAGGTCGTTGCGACAGCGAAGCCCCAAGCATACCACTTAGAGAGTTTGACCAAGATTGGCCAATAAAACATAATAATAATCATAAAACATAATAATCATACGCGTTCCCGACAGGTGTCACGCGATTTCAGAATCAATTCAAGGGAACCCCACGATGCGTCGCATCTACACAGGGTTCCCCTCGCGGAGTGGTGGGCGCAATTCCTTATGGTACGACTGCCCCTGCGCAATTGGTGGCATAATTCATGAACAACAAACAAAGTAATCGTAAACGAGTTTTGTTTCTACGACTGCAAATTCGACAGTACACCTATGAGTTCGAACGTTTATATGATCAAGGCATGATTCCACGAGGCGACCAGATAGGAAATCAGAACGAGTTACTTTTTAAACAGCTTTCTGCATCCCCCATTTAGAAATGACGTCAACGTAATCGGAAACCAAACCGAGAGTTGGACGGAGCAGGTGAATAACAATATCACCTATCATAATTACATTTTCTTCTAGGGACTGCGCAGATAGACCTGAAACAAGCTCCGACATAAAATGCGTTCATTGCAGCAGCGTGGTCGATTCTTAGAAAACACAGTTAAAGGAAACGTGGGCGTGCTTTATCGCTGTTAAGAATTCCTCCGTTCACGGAAGGCGTGTCTAAAGTTTACACGTCGCTGACGGGGAAGAGCTCGGGAGGACTTTGGAGGCCCCGGATCAAGTAACCGAAGACGAGGATCGGAACGAAAAGCGGCCTCTGTTTACACCATGCGGCGCATCCGAAGTGCCACCCACAGACCCCGGACGGTGCGGCGCCAGCGAGCGACGCGTGTTTATATGTGTGCGCGCTTGCTGACGAACCGACGCCAACCATCGCCATTTGAGGCACCGACACTCTCCTCTTTGTTCGTGCCCTTACCCTCTTTCTGTAGTGTATACCTGTGCGCATAATAAAACAGATCTTCAAGTCAACCCCACACTGTTCGCATCGTTCCTAGGAGATCTCCTGGCCGCGCGGCACCAGCCGCCCCGTTAAGTTACGCGCAGTCGAGCGGGAACTCGCTAATATCCAAAGGCAAGTTCACGCCTGCGGTTTTCCGTACTGTTTTCGACAAAGAAAACACTACTCAACATTTTCGTGCCGAAACCCGGGAGAAGTCGACCAAGCGACACCGAGAGCATCATAGATCGACTCCAGAGAAAGCAAGCAGCAATTCGCAACAGCATCGACAAGACCCTTGCAACCGCCAACGAGCTACTGCAAGCGTCACCAGCAGCGATCGGTGAGCTGGAAGAATTGTTTGACTTGCTTATCCAACAATCTGAAGAGCTTAGAGTAGCTAACGAGAACGTCGAAAAGAAGATAGACATCGATCAGCTTGATGAAGAATTGGCCAGCTGTAGTGCGTACAGCACAAAAATAAGCTCGATGAAAACAATCCTCAAAAGAGCTATCAAAATGGGTACAGCTAGCGACATTTCCCCGGCGGTTTCATCGCAAGTTAACACCAGTACAACAAGCAACACACAGTCCTCGGCTCCCGCGTCAAGTACGACGTCGTTTCAGTCACAGGAGGCAACCACCAGACTTCCGAAGCTCGAAATTGCAAAATTCAACGGAGACGTGCGCTCATGGCCGAAATCCTGGAACGAATTTGAGTCGACAATCCACAAGAATTCAGCGATTCCAGCCATTGACAAATTTAAGTATCTCTCAAGCTATCTGACAGGACGAGCTGCCGCTGCAATCGAAGGCCTTACGTTGACAGACAGAAACTACGAGATCGCGGTCAAAACCCTTTTGGAGAGGTTTGGCGAAGATGAAGTGATCATCGAGGATCATATGTCGCGGTTGCTGTCGATTCGACCCGTGCTGAACGTCGAGGAAACAGGGAGGCTGAGGATGCTGTACGATGAAATTCAGGCTGGTGTCCGAAGTTTGGAGGCGTTGGGCGTGCCGCCGAGCGGCTACGGAGTGCTGCTGCTCACGGTCCTCCGAAAGAGCATTCCAAAGGAGCTTCGCTTGGAGTACTGTCGCAGGAAGACAGCTCGCAGTGATGGAACCGAGGATGAGCTACTGAGTTTTCTAGACTTCCTGCGAAATGAAATCGAGAGCAGAGAGAGAGCAGAGTACGGTACTTGTCGGTTTCAAGAGTCTCATTCGCCACGAAAAAAACACAACCGCATGGGAAACGACCAAAAGCAGGCATCGTCGTCAGTCCTGTCAGCGTTCGCGGATAAGAAGGAAAATGCATGCGCCTTTTGCAAAGCACGTGATCACCTGACAGCCGACTGCCAGCCGGGTGTTTCTCTCGAACAAAAGAGCAACATACTGAAACAAGAGAGACGTTGCTTCAAATGCACCAAACGAAACCATCGAGCAGCTGAATGTCGTACGGCAAAATGGCTCACTTGCGCTAAGTGCTCAGCTCGACACGCCACTGCTCTTTGCGGCCTCAACAACAGACCCGCCCAGGAACCATCGTGCCAGGTTGCGGCCCCGCCAGCGCCTACCGCAGAGTCGTCACTTCAGGCAGCAGCGACGGTTGGCGCTGTCCGCATTATGCTGCAAACTGCTCAGGTTTGGGCAGAGGGACCTCACGAGCGATCCAAAGTGAGGCTCCTTCTCGACGGCGGAAGTCAGCGCACATTTGTGAAACAAGAACTATCGCGACGGCTAAAACTCCGCGTCCTGGGAGAGGAAAAACTGACAATTATGACCTTTGGCAACGAGAGGCCCACTGAGCAAAGAAAATGCCGCCGCGTCGAGCTGTGGCTGCGCAGCCAACACAGCGGAAACGAAGTCCGAGTGGAAGCGTTGGAGGTCCCTCATATTTGCTGGGACGTGATACCAGTTCCTGAGATGACCACTGTGGCATACCTTAATGAACAAGGAATGGAGGTCGCCGACTGCTCGGTCAATGGGTCCCGTCTAGACGAAGTAGGACTCCTCCTAGGAGCCGATTATTACTGGGAGGTGGCCACCGGTAACATCAAGCGCCTACAAAGTGGGCTCGTCGCCGTGGAGACGGTTTTCGGATGGACGTTGCAGGGAAGTGCGTCAACTTCGTCATCCGCTGTGGCCTATCACGCCAGCACCGGGGTCTTGCGCGTAACGGTAAGCGCCGACCTGGATGACGACAATCTTTCCAAGCAGCTAAAATCATTCTGGGAGCTGGAGCACATACACATTACGGACAAGCCAGATAACACCCACACCGAGAAGCAAGTGCTACAGGACTTCAAAGAAAACGTCGCTTACAAGGACGGTCGCTACTGCGTTGCCCTTCCCTGGCAAGAAAACATACACGAGCTTGCGGATAACAAGACGACGGCTCTTGCGAGGCTCTCCTCTCTGACTACAAAGCTTTTGCGCAGTGAAGGCACGGCTGAGGCCTACGACAGGGCGATCCGGGACTACCTCCTTACCGGACACGCTGAGGAAGTTCCCGAAGCGGGTGAGTCCCCGAGGGGGCCTGTTTATTACATGCCGCATCGCGGCGTAATGCGCCCGAGCAGTGAAACTACCAAATTAAGAGTAGTTTTTGATGCTTCGTCAAGCGCACCAGGTCAGCGGTCTTTGAATGAGGTACTATCTGCTGGGCCGAACCTAAATCCGAAACTGTCGGATATCCTCATTAGGTTAAGGATGCACAATGTGGCCATCATGGCTGACATTGAGAAGGCCTTTCTCCAGGTTGGGCTTGCGGAAATGGATCGCGATGCACTACGCTTCTTTTGGTACGAAAGCGTTCCCTGACGGGGAGAAGTTCTTCCTCCGATCAAGGAGTATCGAATGACAAGAGTGCCCTTTGAAGTTACCTCTAGTCCATTTCTGCTCGCAGCTACCTTAAAGCACCATCTCGACTCTGTGCATAACTCGTTTCCTGCAACATCAGAGATACTACGTGACCACTTGTACGTGGACGATCTTGTAACGGGAGCTGACAACCTGGAGGAGGCGGAAAAGATTTGTCGTGAATCACAGGAAATCATGCAGCTAGCTGGCATGAACCTCCGTAAATGGAAATCGAACGAATTCAAGCTCGAAGAGGCATTGTCAGAAACAGATCGAACCCAAAGCGGAATTTCCGACGTGACGATGACAAAATTTCTTGGAGTCGAGTGGAGGCCAGAAAGTGAAGGTTTTGTGTTTGAGATGAACACGCTGATTGACTTTTTGAGCAAGCGACAAGGCACGAAGCGATTTCTTCTGCAGGCATCTGCACGCGTGTTTGACCCCTTTAGGCTTCCTCGCGCCAATTTCGACTACTGCGCAAGTAATGTTTCAGAGCCTGTGGGAACGAGGGACAGACTGGGACGAAAGTCTCCCGCCCGATATGGCTGAGACGCGGGACAAGTGGTGCCACCAGCTGCCTATGCTGAGGCAGATCGCAACACCTAGGCTGCTCGCTCGTGACCTCAGCCATGCGTGCACAGAAGTGGAGCTCCATGTGTTCTGTGATGCCAGCCCAAAGGCATACGGCGCCGTTGCTTATGTTAAAGCAACGACAGAAAATGGATGCACCACGGTGACATTGTTGATGGCTAAATCGAGAGTGGCTCCTCTCAAGCGACTGTCACTACCGCGACTGGAATTGATGGGAGCCGTTATCGGCGCACGGCTGGCAAAAAACCTGACGAAACAGTTGGGAATTGAAGGCATGACTGTTCACTGCCGGACAGACTCAACGATAGCCTTAAGCTGGATCAAAAGTTCCGCCTCCAAATGGAAGCCTTTTGTTTCAAACCGAGTACAAGAGATACAACAACTGACCAATCCCGCAGTGTGGAAGCACTGTCCCGGAAAGGAAACCCCGCAGACATATTAACCAGGGGTATCTTACCATCAGTTTTAGTGAATGCTAAGCAATGGTGGGAATGGCCAGAGTGGCTCAACAAAAGCAAAACGTACCCCGCCTTAGAACCCTGCCTTGCTGATCCCCAACTCTGGCAAGAAGAAATCAGAACGCCGGTGCCAAACACCATAACAGACGGCGACCCAGCTGTTCTGATAAACCTAAGCGAAAAGAGTTCCCTCACTAGAGTGCTTCGGACAACAGCGTGAATCAATCGCTTCCTCTACAACTGCCGAACCTCTTCGGAGAAAAGGATGGGGAGCCTGTCAGCCGAAGAGATGACCGAAGCGGAGAGGTACTGGCTGAGGATTTCACAGATGGAAACATTCGGAAATGAAGTACGGACCCTCAGTGCATCCAAGCCGCTCGACCGAAAATCCCCGATAAAAGATTTGAACCCGTTCCTAGACAACGAGGGACTGCTACGGGTTGGAGGTCGGCTGCAAAACAGTACAGAGCAAGAGAGAACAATACATCCGATCATTCTGTCTGCGACGCACCCTTACGCTGGCCTTCTGATTCGCGGGGAACACAAGCGGCTTCTACACGCAGGAGTACGAGATACGTTATCCCACCTCCGTGAGAACTACTGGATCATTCGTGCAAGACAAGCCGTGAAATCAGCCATAAGACGATGCGTGCCGTGTCAAAGACAGAGTTGTCGACCTGCCGCGGAAGCTCAGGCCCCGCTACCAGCTGACAGGGAGACTCAGGCGGTCCCCTTTGAGGTTACGGGTGTAGACTTCGCGGGCCCCATATTTTACACGGACCAAGGAAGCATGCGGAAGTCTTATATAGCGCTCTTTACTTGCGCTACAACCAGGGCGGTACACCTAGAGCTGGTAAGAGACCTCACTACTGAGACATTTTTTATGGCGTTGAGGAGATTTATTGCGAGAAGAGGAATACCGAAAACTGTGTACTCGGACAATGCTCTCACATTCAAGCGAGCCTCAGCGGACATGAACAAAATCTTCCACGCCATCAAGGGAAGCGACACTCAGGCATACCTAAGTTACCATCGAATAACTTGGAAATTCATAGTGGTAAGAGCTGCATGGTGGGGTGGTTTCTGGGAGAGAATGGTACGTACAGTCAAGAACGTTCTCCGAAAGGTTCTTGGAAGAAGTGCACTCGACTATGACAGCATAGTAACCATTCTCACTCAGGCGGAAGAGGTTGTCAATTCTCGTCCGCTCACCTACGTGCACTCTCAGGCGGAAGAACTCACGCCTTTGACCCCGTCGCACTTACTCATCGGACGTAGGCTTACAAGTTTGCCCTTCCCCGGCGGTAATATCGTAACCACATCTACGAAAAGTACAGTCACAAGGCAATCGCAGCGACGTAGCGCACTTATGGATTTGTTCTGGAGACGATGGAGACGCGAATATCTGCTGGAGCTACGTTTGGCGCACTTCGCAGCGGAGCTCCCGCAGAAGAGCGTCAAGGAGGGAGACATTGTCTTGCTCGGCGAAGATAAAACACCTCGCCAGCTGTGGAAACTTTGCAGGGTGGTCGAGACGTTTCCGGGACGAGACGGAAAGGCTCGGGCCTGCAGAATGGTTCTTCCTAAGAAGAAAGAATTACGCCGGCCAGTTCAAGCGCTTTACCCTCTGGAGCTGTAATAAGAATGAGCAGAGGCTCATTGGGGGGGAGGATGTTAAGAATTCCTCCGTTCTCGGAAGGCGTGTCTAAAGTTTACACGTCGCTGACGGGGAAGAGCTCGGGAGGACTTTGGAGGCCCCGGATCAAGTAACCGAAGACGAGGATCGGAACGAAAAGCGGCCTCTGTTTACACCATGCGGCGCATCCGAAGTGCCACAGACCCCGGACGGTGCGGCGCCAGCGAGCGACGCGTGTTTATATGTGTGCGCGCTTGCAGACGAACCGACGCCAACCATCGCCATTTGAGGCACCGACACTCTCCTCTTTGTTCGTGCCCTTACCCTCTTTCTGTAGTGTATTCCTGTGCGTATAATAAAACAGATCTTCAAGTGAACCCCACCCTGTTCGCATCGTTCCCAGGAGATCTCCTGCGCGCGCGGCACCAGCCGCCCCGTTAAGTTACGCGCAGTCGAGCGGGAACTCGCTAATATCCAAAGGCAAGTTCACGCCTGCGGTGTTCCGTACTGTTTTCGACAAAGAAAACACTACTCAACAATCGCAACGCAACTACTTCGGCCTGAAGTAGTGGCGTAGCGATATTTAAGGTCCACTCCCTCTCCCATTCCTGATCGGAGCCTCTGAAACGATGTGCGAAATTGTCAAGGGGTGTTTTTCTGTTTCCTGACGTAAGATCTCGAGCAGTCATAGCCACAGTGACGGCTGTTCGATGAGCGATTTTCTGTAAGCGCTTCAAAAGGGTATTTTTAGAACGGGGAGCAAGTGGGCTAGTTGGAGCATGCTGGTGCATTTTTAGGGTTTATTGGTTCGTGTGAGCACGGTACCACCACACTCGTTTTGATGTACGATGGGAGATCACAACCTCAATGATAACTAAAGTTTTTTTTTTCTTTGAAGTATTAGTAACCATTGCAGATCTCGCGTCATTTTTGTAAGACAATGCAACGCACGGAGTTGTTACTCCCAAAAATGGAAATAAATTGAAACCTATTGCCCCCACTTTCTCAAGCCTCCTGAGTTCACGATGAATATTTGTCGTAGCAAATAGCTGAAAACCTCAGCAATCGCAAGGACGCTGGTCATCACCAGCATCATCATCATCATCATCATCATCTTAGAGGCCATGACCACCACCATAATCATCCTATTCATGGCAGCGTCAAGAGAAATGTTTTCCCCAGGGATCTCCGAAACCAAGTCTTCTGCGCTGCCCGACTCAATTCTAAACAATCGAGTTTATTATTTGATGTCCGCATTGAGTAAACGGCCGTTCGTTAGTTCTAGTCAGGCTTCTGGGAAGTAACTACGTTACTCTCGTGGTCCCCCGCCACAATTAATCTCATCAGAAGAACACCTAATTTATATTTATAGAAGCTTGACTAGTATCCTCCACACAACTTTGTTTCCTCGCCCGGAACGCTCGTGTCCTGGTTGTTATGACTGAATTTTATCTTCTCTTGTATCTTGGTTCGTTGTTCTGAACTAAGCTTTTCTTCTACATGATTAGTAACGCGCAAACTTTCATCTCAAGAATTCATAAGCGACACTGCCTGATAGTTCTCTACAATTCTTCTCATTGATACCCGTAATCTACCGCATATTATTCATGACTGCTGGCCAAGTACACTGCAACCAATACTTACTTTATTCCGGACTTTCATCTCGTCCTTGGAATTAGCAGTGATCACCTGCACATGGAAGTCATGGTCGCCTCCTCTGTCTATTATTTTGCTAAGCAAGGCTGAAGAGGTTGCTTCCAGCCTTTTTGATTAGCAAGGCACTAACCTTCCTCATTGTCATCTTCAAGCCTGCAAGGGCAGCTTTCTAACTAGCTTCTCAACAAACAAAAATATGTGGTCCGCAAAGCTCGAATGGCTGAGGGATTTACGGTTTTTCTGTGACCTTTCATTTTTCTGCCTCACTTTCTTAATATCTCATACACACCGGGCGTGAACAATTTTCGCCAGGTGGTATCTCCTGTCCAACTCCTTTCCTGCTGAGAAACGTTTGCTGTTCTTGCAGTAGACTACCCGGCGTGTACATTGCTTTAAATGCAAAACAGTCTTGTCTAAGCCTCCTCCATATTCTGGTCATTTAATGGTTCCAGCGCTGCTACTGGGTCTACTAATTCAAAGCTTTTTTATTGGATAAGAGCATTCCGGGAAAGGGCTGTCGGCGTCTCCAGTTGTCGTCGTTTCATGTACCCATGGTACTAAATCACCCGGTAACCTATTTTCCATCTCCTCGCGCTAGAACATAACATATTTGTGGGCAAAAACACGTACCAAAAGAACATACCGGGACACTAGTTTTCCAACGCTTCCCCCTAGAAAGCTTCGTGCTTCAAAGAAACGAGATATTTACAGCAACGCTGCATACATGTACACCCGCAACGGTTTCATCTCTGTGGGCAAAAAATGACAGGCGCCAAGAACATACTTTTCACTGCAAGCTTCACCACTCCCCAGGTTTTACGTTAGTGGTGATCACCCGGTTTTGTTAAAGTTTACACGTGCCATGTAAATATATTTGTTATACCCCGTGACCTTTCAGTGACTTGATTAGCGACATAAATGTGATTCATTGTGACGTAGCTTTCCCTAACTCTAGCCTGTTCCCCACGTAGTCGGAAATCTAATTTTTGACCACGGGAGTATTTTTGCTATAGTAAAAAGCTTGAACGCCATCGATTGTAGGTAGGCGATTTGTAGTACTTGAGGCTTGTGACACCTGTTCTCCTCTGCATCACAGTTACGTTGGCCTTTGTTTAGGCTACAGCCATCCTTAAATTCCTTAGGCTTGCTGAAAACAGTTAGCTGAGTTCGTATGTACAATATCTTCTCCCTCCTCCCAGTGATCTATGATGAAACTTTTGTCAACGGCAGCTTTTCCTCTATTCAGGCCGCTGAGCACATTCTCAGCTATCTCTGTTTTTATATTGCAATCTCGGAACCTAACGTTGTAGAATCTCATGTGTGCCCTAGCCTAACGTTGGTAGCGTACAGCGTGGAATAAAATCGTTCCGTTACACTTACCTGCTCGTCCATGCTGTGCGAAATGTGTCTACCTTTGTGTTTGAGTGCGTACATTCTATCGTTACCGATAGATATCTCCTTCCAGTGGCTTTTATACCTCCTTCTTTTGCTAGTGTACCCCCACTATTTGCCATGGCTGAGGTACAAATGTCGCTGGCTCTCTGTCAGTTAATCCATTTTGACTGCTCTGGCCATTAAACATGACCTAGACTATTCTACGCTTTCATGCACGCACGTTTAGCAATGACTTCCTTCGTTTCCTTCTAGGTTCATTAGTTCCTTTCTTACATTTTCTTTCTCCAACCAGTATTGCTGACTCCGAATTTCGCCGCTATCTTGTCATTTATTTTTAATGCGCTGTAACAGCAAAACCCCAAATCAAGTTACCTCCTTGGCTCTTGCTAGAGCCAATTCTAAAATTACCCGCTGACCTACCTCCAACTAACTTCTCACCTAATGAAGAACGGCCCCTACCTGAATACTGCAGGCACCTACCGAACGGTCTCTTATTTATAATTCTCGCAGATTTTTCACGTGGACCTTGCTACAAAAGCCGTTATGGTAGACAAAGAGATGGACAAAGAGATGGAATCAGTAAGTATTCCGTTTTGCAACAAAAATTTGGCTTTTTAAACAACCTCGGCTTTTTTGTTGAGTGAAAAACCAATATATTCAGAAGGGCGGCGAAGAAGCCTGGCGTTGCGCGTTTCAGACGTACATACATTGCTTACGAAGAGGCGTTTTCCACGCGTTTGCATTGTTTTCCGGCCGTTTACAGATGTAGACAATCTTTGAAACACATGTTTGCCAGCTCGTTTTGTGAAATTCTTCAGCAGCCTCAAGCGTAGAGCGCTTTATTTGGCAGCCAGGCCGATTTTACGAGAGCTTGAGCCGCCTAGGTGACATCATCACTGGGGCACTGTGCTGGCAATCTATAACTCATTCGTCGTATCCCGAAAAAGGACGCTGCTTTTCAAATGAACCACAATGGCAAACACGCCCGTGTGTCAAGAGGTTTGGTGCACGTTACAGATCTCCAGCTCAAAAAGAGTTTGCAGCTCTTCACTGGAATTCTCATACCCTAGGTGTAGCCTCCTTGACCCAAACTCAAAAATCTTGAGTTGTTAATATTTCATCAATTGTGAATTGGACATTGATTGCCGAGTGGGAAGTAATGTTCGGGCAAGCCTAATCAGTGCTACTTATTAAGCATCGTGTTACCTTAGTTTATCAGTCCTCAAATCTCCAGAAACGCGTTAGCCTTGCATTGGAGTTTTTACGAATACGCATCGCAATCAGAAAACGTTTCAATTGTATTAAGCTACCCTCAGATGAGGGTAACAAATATAGGTTCACTTTTTGTAGCGCCAGACGAAGAACAAATGTGTTATCTCGCTGTCATAGCATATTGTTGAGAAAGCATCTTCTTTGCTCCATATTTACACGCTCTGCTGTGTCCTCTATACTTACACGCTCTGGTCTGGAGTAAAAATAAATCATTTTAACGCTTGTTGTCTTTTTTTTGTCATCATTTTCGCCTTTCTAGCAATGAACAATTATTTTTGAAAGAAACTTGAGCCCTAGGGAAACCTCAGTCAAATCTGAGTGTCTCTGCCGGAATCTTCGACTCTGTTTTTCGAGCATGGTGACGATTTCTGGGTGCGGTGACGCTTTGCAATACACAACACTGACGCCTTGCATGAAAGTTTCCACGGTAAATAACAGCCTGATATGTCTTCCAGCCGGAGTGGGGATATGCATACGTGGCAGGTTGCTTCGTTATGGCGGTGGTGGAAGTAAGTAGAAAAGTACGTTGCTACAAGCTTTCCAGTGGGCTAGTTGTGCAATTAAGTACCATGTTTCCAGTGTTTTTACTTTAACCTTTATTATAGCCTCAGATTCCTGTCGCATGGCCTAGAATGCTCGACTTCTGCTTCCCGCAGCAACCAAATATACCTATAACAAAATACTAAATCGACGTACCCGCTGTACAAACGCTATGGGCATAAAAAAAATTGGCAACATTTGTGTCTTTTGTAAAACTGTGTGAAAGTCACTATTAGCACAGCCTGAACAAAAAAGGGTGTCTCGGTGACCTACATTTCAAATATTTATGGCAAAAAGTAACTTTACATCCGTTCTTCTGGACATAACTACTGCAATTAGTATGAAGTATAACACAAAGCTTCATGTTCTTACGTAATATCTAAGTAGTTAAAATCACTATCTTCGTTCATAAGTGGAAAGACTAATTATGAAAACTCCTTTAGGCTGCCCATCAAAAAATGTTCGCCTTGTGTCTGCCGCGCAAAAGATGCCACCAAGCCAGATGACCAGCTTGCGTATTTAAAATTTGTTAAGTCGAATAGTGAGGAGTCATGGCCCCTGATCACCTTCTTCTTGTTTTATTAGTGACGGCCCCAGCCCCCGCATTTTCATTTGTCAGCACACTCCCACCGCTGCCAAGTTGTACAAACACTAGGGGTCACTGGCAAGGGCTGTGGCAAATTCCTGTCTCCACTACAGGTTTTCCTGCCCACTTTGCCATGCAGTTTAATACCGTTGCCAGCGAATGTAATCCAGACGCCATACAATTTAATCCAGGCGCCAGCCAATTTATTCCAAGTGCCAACCAAGTTAATCCCTTTGCCAACCTAATTATTCCAGCTGTCAGAAAAACGTGCGAGAGTGTCTTGTGCCAAATTAGGCGCAGCTTTGCGAACCTTATTCCGTGTGGTGTGGTGACAACGTGCTGTTTTTTGAGCCATTATGTGCAAAATAGCTTACGCCCATAGCTTAATGTACATTTACTAACACGCGCAGACAAGTTCGTGCCGCGTGCTGTAGGCTGATCGTCTGCGAGATTGCCGTTGAAAGCTCACGTAAGAAATATCGTCTCCTGCTCGCGTAAAAACGCCTTTAGAAGCTAGCATGCTAAAAGTGCACTACCTAAATGCCTTTTCTATTCTGATTTACACTTAATAAATCCGCTACCGCAGTGCTAAGCATTATTTTCAAATTAAATTGTCTGCTGGAAGATCGTCAAAATATTGCATGCTCGGGACACAAGTTTCGTCTGCTCGCGTAACAATCCGCTGGAAACTCTGCTACGTAACAGTACGCGAGCATACAGTACTTCTGACGATCTCGCAGACGATCAGCGCACGGCACCAACGGATCACACGAGACTGCTCTCCTGGTCGACGCCTGTGAGTAACTGCTCATTAAGCGGCAATATTATGACATTTCCCGCATAATGGATCAAGAAACTCCACGTATTAAAAAGACGACGAGCAACAAAGTCCACAAAGCTACGCCTAATTCCACACAAAGCACCCTTAAACATTTTCGCGATAGCCGGATTGGTTTGGCTGGCAAATGGATAAAATTAGTGAGCAATTAGATTCCACTGGCCGGCCCCTGGATTACATTACATGGCGTCTGGATTAAATTAGATGGCGCTTGGATTAGATTCGTCGGCGCATGGATAAAATTGCAGGTGATTTGAATAAATTGAGAGGGAAAACGCGTACAAGCAATAGTCCGAGTAGCGTAGTAGCGCATGATGCCACAGCAGAGATACTGGTTGGCTGGCTGGACAACCAAATGGAGCATTGGGCAGGATGTTTCAATGTCCTCATTCTCGAGAAACAGTGCCATGATCAGATTAGGCGAAACGCCATCTTGATAGCAAACGAGCGCTTTCTGATTCGCGAGGACCAAGACGACATGCAGTGAGGAAAGCTGGACACTGAAATTGTTTTGCTACAAAGCATGCAAGAAAGGTGGTGCTCTAGCGTGTTCGCCGTGAGGCAGCCGGGAGCAGCTGATGCAGGCAGCCGAGTCGCTCGAGAATATGTAGCGAGTGCAGTGACACTGCCATATAGCCGACGTCTAATCGGGGATCTACTAAGAAATTCCAACGTTCAAAATGCATGTCGGTCTTCTTAGCGTAGAACGAGACCGGTCTCATCGGAGTAATACACGTGGCAGACAGAGGCATTGAGTATGGACTCGTGCTTGACAAAGAAGGGGTCTCTACCATTGCTGGCAGCCAATATGCATCGCAATGTGAATGCCTCGCCAACAGGGAAGTACTGCACACGGCCGCAGGCCGCTCTTTGCACAGAAGCTCGCTCACGGAGTTTCGGAGACCCTTTGAACTCGCCTGAAGCGGTACCGCCTTCTCCACGAGGCACGTTCTCTCATCCGGTTCGAATAATACAATCTTCGTATTGCTCGAGTACTACTGAGACGTTTGCACAGCGAGAGCCGCACCGGAAACTCACGGGTTACAAAAGGGTCGCTGTGTCGCATCCTAAACTACAGTCCGATCATGGCGCTAGGGTTTGAGAAACACCGGTCCAAAGTCCTCTGAGCGATGGCCGCATCGGCGTCGCCGTGGTACCAAGAGAGTCCTTGGTACTTCTCCAAACAGCCGTCACAGAATCACAAGGGTGCAGCAGTTTCTGGAGGCCCTGTCCCTGGCTGAGCACCCCAGTGGTGTCTTGCTTGGCGTTTTTGCTGGCGCAGTGCTCTCGCCATTGGATTCCATGGCCCAAAGAGCAGCGCCGGCATTGACGGGCTGCACGTCAACCATGGCCGTTCTGGGCGCCATCATTTCGTCTTCAGATATTTGTTTATTTAGTAAAGCCTTAGTACATCTGATCACTCATGTACACTCATCTGCTTCTTTTGAGTCCTCCACAAAGATGTCAAAATTGAGAGAGCTCTGTACCTGCCCGTGCAGTGTTCGACGTTCCGTTTGATTTTGTTCAACCGTGGTAACCAAATCAAGAAGCACACTTATGTTGGATGGTGATGATATAAAGCTCGGCCAGTGGCGTTTTCTAATTCAGTTATGTCCGCACCGAGAATAACTCCCGAACTTCTATGGTTGTGTATGATCTGAGAGTCATCCGACGCGAGCGGTACAGTGTAACATGGCTGTTGGGTGGATGATGGCTGGTGGACATATCCGGGTTTAGCGCTGGCAAACTGGGTCCAGCAGGTAGGCATGACAGGCACCCTTCAGGGTGATACCTTCAACTTCTGAAGAAGCTGCGGCGTATTACAGGCCACGAAATAACTGGACGGCATTTCGAAAGGGAAGACCATTCTTTGCACCAGTCGGCGAAGCCAGGCTCTATGTGTTTTGACGGCCTAGGCGAACGAGAGGTAGGTTGGGCTGGGGCCAAGAAGGCTGCGGTTGAGGGCAAGGCTGACAGGACAAAGCAGCACAAAGGTACCCAAATCTCGCGTGCTTCAGAGTCGGTTCGCCATCAAACGATTATCCACTCTCTCCTCGTTTTCCTGTTTTCACGGCACCAGAATGTGTGGCGGATGGTATGTCGCCAACCGAGAAGACCAGCCTACAGATACCTAATCGGTCATGGAATGGAGTAACGAGGCAATCAGCGCCAGAGCATCTTTATTTCTCAACAATATCCTTACAGATACCCTAAAACTACGATTAATGGGAGTGTTTGAAAATGTACCCTCGTGGTTTATTTTGGTTTATTTCAACAGAAGAAATATGCTTACAATTACAGGTACACATTGTCATTCTGCGTGATGTCAATCAGATAAAATGTGTCCAAATTATTGGTTCTTATCAAAACGTTTAGTTGTAACTCCTTTTTCACACGCGTTATGAGGTACACAAACTGTTTAAACAACAATGAAGGAGTATTCTGACGCCCACGCTAGTGACGCAGGTCTCATACGCTTGCTCACAAGCCCAACCTGAATACACTTGTCACTGCCGTTAGGAAAGAGAGGCGCTGCTGGCCTCAAAGAAATGTATTATTATGTTACTGCTGATTCTCCTTCGTTGAAAGGTCACAAGGTACATCCGGGGGCAAAATAAGCCGGGGCACGCGAGCTCGAGGCAAAATGCATCCCCGCGACGTCTGATCTAACGTACTTCTGGTGTCGAGACGTCCACGTGCGCGTGCGCGTCCAACCAGGCTCGCTGCCCTGTCTTTTCTTTCTCTCCAAGCAGGAAAGCTGATCACATTCAACGTTTCGCCGTAGGGGTCACTTTCTTTGCCAACATGCCTCGCCCGCACACGATTCGGCGGCGGACGGCGAGGGTGGAGTGTGCGTTCCTCGCTCTGTCCCGATCGAACTGATAACATGTCTTGCCCGTCTCATTGAAAATCCTGTATCTTGTTTCTATCTTGAAATCTTGTATCTTGTATCTTGTATGTTGAAAACCTTCTTTGTATTTCTGGTTAAAGTATGCAGTTGATTGGTAAATAAAATAAGAATACTCAAACAGAAAGAAATTGAGGCCAGAAGTAGTTTATTTTAATAAACTGTTTTGAGAAGTCACCCTGCGCAAGTACTAAAGCAGGTACTGACGAAAAAAAACACGCGAGCAGAGATCGGCGTGGTCGTGGATATGACAAAAGAGGACAAAATGAGCAATATGATGAACGCGCATTGAAATGATATACACAGACACAGACCAAAAGTTTCGCGTTAGGCAGCGAAAGAAACCCTATCGCCTTGAAAGCTAAGCTCTCACCCGCCGTGGTGGCTCAGTGGCTAAGGCCCTGCGCTGCTGAGCACGAGGTCGCAGGTTCGATTCCCGGCCGCGGCGGCCGCTTTTCTAATTAAGGCGGAAAGCGAAAACGTCCGTGTGTACGAGATTTTTTAGCACACGTTAAACAACTTCAGGTGGTCAAAATTAATCCGGAGCCCTCCACTACGGCACGCCTCATCGCCTGTGTTGCGTCGGCGAGTTACACCTTACAATCAATCAAAGCTAAGCTATCGAATCTTCGTTGCAATGTGTCCTTTATCAGAGCAAGGAAAATAGAGAGAAACACACTTCACCCTCGTCTTTCGCCGCAGAACCGCGTGCCAGCGAGACTTGTTCAGCATAAAAAGTTACCCCTAGCGCAAAGCGCTTAATGCTATTACCTTTGCCTCTTGAAGCGAAGGAAAAGACAAGGTATATAAAGGGGTTGGCCACGCAGGCGCACATCGCTGCCTCGACACCAGAAGTGCAACGTCAGATGTTGCGGCGATGCTTTTCGCCACGCGCCCGCGTGCCGCGGCCTATTTTGCCTCCGCGTGTACATATGGGTTGATTGAAACCCGGCCTTTACAACGACGGCCAGCGAATAAATTTGTCCTGTTCGTAAGCATTGCGAATTTAGACCAGAAGGAAAATGTTTCCTACGTAGATTAGTTCTCCCTTAAGCTCATTAACTTCGTTTCAAAAAAAGTGCGCGTAGAAGAAGAGACTTTCAAATAGAGAAGGGACGCGTGCATAATCTCGGTGTAGTTCCATGCGAACCGCGACAGCAGTGATGTGACGAACATTGTGGCGCTTAAATATTAATAGAAATGGGGCTCGGTGGCAGAGAGAGAGAAAGAGAGAGAGAAAGAGAGAGAGAGAAAGATAACAAAACCCCTAGGCCGACGTGACAACTCTTATGTTATACACAATGAAGAGAACATCTACCACAATACTGATGCAGAGTAAGCCATTATTCGCACAGCCGTCACCTTCTCTGTCACGGCACCGTCACGTGAAGAAACCGCGACTGAGACGTAACGGAGTAGTGTTTGTATTGCAGCTCTCCGGCAGAGTAGAGTGTCGTCTGCGTAGTTATCAGTTTGGCCTAAAATTGAGCGTGCTTAATCTGAAAAGTAAAGAAAATGGGTCAGATTTTTACGTCTGCTCAATTTTCGATAAAGTTAGCCGTCGAATATGTTTTCTGATTGGCTGGTTTACCACCGGGCGTGGTCCCGTCGCGTTGACGGAACGGAAACGTAGAGCTCGGGTTCCCGTCACCGTCGCGCCGTTTTCGGCGAGAAATCGCCGGAGAAACCGTCACCCATAACGAAAGACAATGACGTGATGGTGACGTGAAGCGGTGAAAAACGGCTGCGTGAATGATGCCTTAAGCTGCAGAATAATTTCTACTAAGTCTTGCGCCGGCCATTTTTCAAAATAATTTTCTACACTTCAGCAACCACAAAGCAGCGCAAACGATTGCACTAATTTGTACACGTGTCGTGCTGTAGGTTGCAATCCTGAGTTTGTTTCTTCGGTGCGCATCTATTTTAGGAATATTCCGGGTTGTCTGTCAAAAGCAACAGCAACCATTGAGAATACTTCTGATGAAACCCCAAAAACAACCTAACACGGGTGCTGATGTGTAGGCACTCCACAAAGTAATGAATGCGCTTGTCAAAGTTCGTACGCGCTCCCAAACGTGCAATGCAAGACATTACGAGCACAGAATCTGTAATACAGCTCAGCTGCAACAAAGCTGTCGTATAGAGACATTCATCCGTCTTTTCTCTTTCTTGCAAACGTTCTCTGCCTGTCGGTTGAGATTGCATTGAGGTCTGTGAGTGCTTGTACTTCGAGATTTTGCCCTACATTTTGTGTGTCTAGATTGTCTTCTTTGCGTATTGGCTTAATGAGCTTTTCAGTTGTCAACAGCTCCAGCAGTGCAATATCCTCAGTGTACCGTTCCGTCTACAAACTCCGGGTTAGAAACACAATAGCCTAATGCTATCAATCGTCTTTTACAACAGAAAACGCGTAAAATATAATTTTGTCTTTTTGTGCTTGAAATGTATTTTCCGTGCCATTGTTTTTCAGTGCTTCGTCATCTGGAGAACTCAAGCTATCACAGACCAAATGGCGCAACCAGGCCCCATTGAAAACAACCCGATGGCTGAAATGCTCGCAACATCCTAATCCTTCCAAACATCTTAAAAATTTACCGACTTTTTCTGACGTTCTCCCTTCTGCCGAAACCTTGTCTGCTTTTAAATGCACAAGTATGTAAAACCAAATTGCAATTATTGCGTTTCTGTTGTTCCAGCCAAATGTATTTTAGTCCTCTTATTGACAACCACGAATAGCGACATTGCGACATTTGAATGACCTACTTGAAATAAAGATGTCTTACAGTGTGATTTGACTGTATGCTGCACGGCCTTGTTAAAACAGTGCATACATTTTACCAATCTCCTGTTTCTTGTCAAACTTCTGACCAAAAGCGCATATGTGGTAGCTTGAATGCAAAAATATTCACCGGCCTCATGCTGTACCAGATATCTCGAGGGTTTGCCAAAGGTTTTCTCATTACGAGGCGAGCTTTGACAAAAAAATTACGTGATACAGAGTTGAAACGCACCCACCTGGGATAACAAGTGGGCGGCGACTCAATAAATATTTTAAGCAGGAAAGCCTTGGCTGTAGGTTTTAGATGCGAAGGATCTCTTTAACTCGCCTTGTCCCTCCGGCGTCTTCCGCCGTCCGTAGTCCGCATCCCTCCCCTATTCTCCTCGCCGCGCCAGCTGCGCGCTAACGCCGCTCTCACCGCAGCGCCATCTGCGTGGTAACGCTTGCTCCCGTCGCCATGCCAGCTGTGCGTCAGCGCTCGGCTAAACATCTAACACATGCGCATGCGCTGCTCTCTCTCATTCTCCTCACTGTTAATGCGCGGTACATATAAATGCGGTAACTGTGCCGCTCCGCTCAGTCGTTCCGCCGCTCCGATGACATCCGATGACCACCGATGATTTGAATGGAGACTAACAGGCCTGCTATCGCGATGGTCGGCGCAACCATACGTAATATAATGAAAACCACAACAAATTGACACGCTAAATGGAAACAACATAACGGAAATGCAATGGAAACCCCACGATGCGTCGCATCTACCCATGGTTCCCCTCGCCGGAAGATGGTGTAAATTTTTCTTCGTCTGCTCCAGGTGTGCGTAATGTAAAACTTGTTTCTAAATAATCCACAGTCCGCATGAAGGCGCATAGGTGGTTCGTGTGTGAGAAGCCAATATGGGATTTGAGAGCTTTTATCTCCCCAAGCTTGCTAAGCTGGAAGGGACAGTAGCATCAGAGCGGTGTGCACACGTACCCATCACCGTGTTTTATACCGGCTGTGTTTTCCTTGTCCATAGTTCTGTGTACTCTAGATTTTAATATTCATTAGGCATATGCACCCACTGATTTGTCAAAACTGCTAGTAGCACGCAGAAAGTATAAGTGAGACGAGCGCATAAATGCTGTACGCCGATGTACCTGCTAGCGATGGCCTTCCACGGAAAAGGTAGTAAACGTATCCAATACCTCATTCCTTTGACGATTGCTCGTATGTGTCAAAAAGAGATGTAGACGAGAGTAGGGGGGATTATGAACTGCAAAGAGCATGTGTCGGAATAAGGAAATTGTAGCACTATTCTATAGATTAGGAGACAACCGCGTAGCTGGAACACGGATAGAAAGGAAGAGATATAGACACACACAAGCGCTGGGTGTGTGCGCTCGTTTGTGTTTATATTTCTTCCTTTCTGTCCGTGTACCAACTGCGCTGTCGTCTGTTAATTAGGTTCAACCAACAAGCCCAAATAGCCACTGTAGTGCATTTTATTATTCTAAAGCGTTTGGAGAAGGCTATAGAGAGTTTTGCTAGGAACCATGAGGTCGTGTTGCAGAGTAGTTAGAACTCCAGCTTTTATTGACGGTAGTAGGACGCTCTCATAAGTTAAAGTATACTTCGCCCAGCGTGCCTTCAGGCTGAGCGATGAGCACGGCGGAGAGCTGCCTATAGCAGCGCAAGCATAAAAGATTTCATCCGCAAATTTTTTGAAGCAAGCAGGTTGTCTCCAAGATATCGAGGTGCGTCTATAGTGTGGTTCCAAGTTCCCCGTAATGCCCCACTGGGCTGAGTGTTTTATTTTTTGCCTAGTTAGCTGGAAATTTTATTAAGTGTACATTAGTGATAAGCTCCTCATCTATGAAATAAGGCGTCTGGCCAACTGAACATATTTTGGAAAAATGGAGGCGGGAAGCACTGAATAACAAAGGAGAAGATCATGCTAGCACTTAGAGAAACCAGCGCTAGAGCCACCAATGCGGGCTGAAGATTGCTTTTTTTGTGAAGGTCCCAGTGTACGGCCAGGCTTTCCTCGAGGCAAGACAGCTTTGCTGTAGTCGCAAGATGGCTGTTTAGCTGGCGTAGTGGTAGGATCTGCCACGGATACAATCGCCAAGTAGCACCGTTGACAACAGTTTCCCGATCGCGTGCTCAGTACTTAGCTAGGTGTGAACAAATAGGGGAAGGGATTCTACGGTACCACAGCGTTGACTTGCCACTGAATTCCTGGGAGCAGTACGTGCTCCGAAGTACGTGCACCTCACTGAGTTCGCAAAGAAGCTGCTACAAGTAATGGTTTACGTCAACCAATTAGAGAAGCAATATTATCATAGCGCAATAGGGACCGGTCATTGCTCAGAGGGCGCGACGAATAAGTACACCCAGCGCCGCCCTGCGGAAGCTTGAGCTAACTTTGAGTCCGTGAGAGCCAGACGGCTTGCGCGCGTACATATATTCGGCACGTCTCGGCTGTTTGTTTTTGCCATTCTGCGATTGCTTTTTTAAAGGTGTCTCGTGCTTGAAAACTGTTCTGGCAAATAGGTTTCCCATGTCTCAAGGGCTTGTGTGCGATTTCCGGACAATTGCTGGGCTGAACTACTGCTGTCGGCCTCGCGCACGAGATAAGTTATAGAGATTGCGCGTTCCCACGCACGTGTACGCCGTGAAAGAAGTTGACGGGATAGACATCGTTGCGAAGCCCCATTTTCAGCAAGGGAAGCTTATTGACAGTGGGAATGGTTGGTGTTGTCACTAATTAACAACACATTGCAAATGACATTAGCTGTTGACAAAGTAAACGCAATTCCAGTCAGTTCGAAATCTGCTGCGGAGCGGCGGTTGTCTTTACGAAGATTCCTTTTAGTTTCGGCTTCTATCTTGTGAGGAATGTTAGAGTCTTCTTAGCGGCTAATTGTGATACAGTTTGTTCAGGCCGTTCCGAATTCTTCAAAAAAGTATTTCCTCCTCCTTTAAGTCCTCTGCTTAATCAATAGTAACCTCAACCTTCACAGCACGCAAAACGCATTAAAGAAGTCAGCGCTAGTGAATGCAACCTTGACTTTGATACCTTGCCACGCTCTCGCTTGGAATGCGTGGCCGAAGTCTGTAAACTTCGGGGAGCAAAGTATGGCCGTAAGCTGGATGCGTATTGACCGTCTTGACATTGCTTTTGACATCACCGGCGAAGTGCCGTGAACATACTCTAGTGCCGCCTTTTGGCATCCATTCGGTGCCGTGAATGTCGCTAAAAAAAGGTTAGTGCTGATGAAACAACAGTTCGGGAAGCCGTAATACCTGGTGTTATGGAAATACTACGACGGCATGCGATTCATCGCAGCGCTCGCTGTGTATAACACTGAAAGCAAACGTTTCAGCTTTACGGCCCTTCGTGTCTGCGCTGCGCATAAACAGTCATCGTACTCATAATTTTACTCCTTCAACTGACAAAACATTTTATGGCTTTGTTACTGCTAAAATCCATTTCTTGCGACGCCTAATCTCCACGGCTGCCCGAGAAACCTGCACAGAACGATGGCAGGCTGCCTTTCGCGATGGTGGCAGTCCTTCACGCAGCAGTAGCGGCGCTGCCAGCAATTCTTTCCTGCAGCATTTTGATCCTTTCGGACCCTGTAACTTGCAATTATAACTGTGTTTCTTAAAAAAACTTCCGCCAAACTGCGTCAAACTGCACGCATTGCGCGTTTTTTTTACGTGCGCTGAACTGCCGGTCGGGACATTCACCGACCGAGAGTTGCTAAGCGGCGGCGAGAGGTGGCGCTGCAGTCGCGCTCAAAATTCAGTGGGCTGTCCCTATCCGCACGCCTCGCGCGGATTATTTTTAAGACTGTCCGCACGCCTCGCGCGGATAATTTTTAAAACTGTCCGCACGCCTCGCGCGGATAATTTTCAAAACTGTCCGCACGCCTCGAGCCCGAATGCAGTGCCGTATGCCAAGTTTCTTTTTCTTTGAGTTATTATGTTTCTTCCGCTCTCAACTTGGATGCTATCCGCGTGTTACGTTGTTGTGGCCGGTTACTTAACCCAAGTGCAGCGTCGGTCTGCTAACGCTCGGCTTCACGCTGCGTGCTGTCCTGAGCCAGCTCACGGGTGAAGCCGGCGTGCCAAGCCCTCGTCGGACGACGAGAAACGGCGACCACGACGACACCGATCCATCTCCCGAAGAATCGAGGACGAAGTTTGCCATCGTTCGTTCTGCACTTCATCTCCTACAAGTCGCGTTGCCATCAGCAATAACATGCAACAATGTGCCAGAGATCACCACACGAACTAATGCCGTGCTGTGATATGGCGAATACAGTGGGGTGAAGATGACTGTGTGCATCGGGGCGTAGAGCTCGACGTACTGCCACATTCGGCTTGTGATTGCGGTGACGGCGTAGTACATGGTAAATGCGCGAATGCGCATTTACCATGCGCATGGTAAATACTGGCACTAGCACATGCGCAATATGTGGCCTTAGATATACAAAGCTTCTCAACAAAATTGTCCACAACTCAAGGTCTGCTATGATGCCAAAGAAGGCACTGACAAGCATTTCATCACACGAGTGCTGGGTGTGTCACATTTTTCTCTGTCATTGTTCCAGCTACGCTGTTTTTTCTCTTGTGCAGAACCAACACACTGCCACTGTTATACACTTTGTCACATAATGTGATATGTGTTGACCCCTAGGCAAAACTTCTCCATTTGTGCATCATGTGTAGGTCAAAACTTTTCTGTTCAATGTACTCCATATGATAATGGATGAGCTAGAGCCAAAAGCAAACACTTCAATGATAATTCCAACCTGTGCCACCAGTGTATACATTCACTCTTGAGAAGGGAGATTATATCATAGTCATCACATCATAGCCTTTGAGAGTTCTTTCCAGAGAGGATGTATCCATTAATATTTTGTATTATGCGTGCATGAAACTGCACACATATAAAAGAGTAGTTATTCACAATGTTCGTTTCTTCCTACGAGATTGAACTGGACATATCTCTTTAGACCATAGGCAGTGCAAGTGTCTCAAGATATGTACTCTCTCATGCTGTGGTGTTTATCAATTTCTTTTTCTTGGGTTGGTGTTCTTCCCTTTTTTTGCACCGTTTACTTTGTATTTTGATTCAGAGTTTACATTAATGATTTTCTTTTCAAATTTACTTTTTACGCACTGGACTCTGCTAGCAGCATTTCCTTGTTTCTCATTTTTAACGTTTCTTGTTTGTCTTCTCCCTGCTGTACCCCTAATGTCCAGCATTCACCACTCATTGTAGTCTGGCATTGCAAGCCCATGTGGCTTAGCAAGCCTTGTTACTAGCAGGGCTGACCTCACCAGTTCACATTACAGAGCCCCCTCTATCTCTCTCTTGGTGACCATGGCGTACATCAGATGACGCATATCTTGAAGTGTCTTTCGCATTTTGAATACGCGCAAAGATTGAAATTGTTTTATGAAACAGTAAAGTTCCAACTTCTGAAAGATTACATACACACAATAAGCTATTTGTATGGTTGCTCAAATTGGAAATTTAATGTCAGTAGTCCTTTAAGGGCAAAGGGTAAGCCAAATTTCTTAAAGAAGTGACTTTTTTTGTCTTTGCTATTACGGAAGTTCACCTCCTTATGCACATTTTCCAAGCTAACCGCATTTCTAGCAAAAAAACAGTTTTTCCATGTGCAAGTAGAAAGTGACCATGTCCGATTTTAGAATGTGCTCCGTGTTTCTTGTCATTTTTTCCATCAAGAACCTCCCAGCTCCAGATCAAAACACTAGTCTGGAATGAGCTGTATTAAGAAGTTGCTTGGAAGCCATTGCATAGCTGATGTTTCATCCAAGGCAATCCAAAGATGCTGTGCATCGTGTTTTTACCACATTTGTGCTTCAAAGCCACGCACCAAAAAATGTCTTTGTTGAGCTTCACCCTCTCAGGATTGCAACATTGGGTGCTGGTCTTTCATTCAGTGATGGTAGCATTGCAAGAGCCATCATTCGAAATAATTCGGAATGAACCCTGTGCGCAACAGCACCAACAAGTGGCTAAAAGAGGTTGACTCTGTTCGCAAAGATACTTTGTGAACAGAGCTGCACAACAGCCGACTAAATAGGCAAGGCAGGACAGACGACTGACTGAAAAGCGAAAACATGATTTCGACGGTGATTATGAAGCTGGTGCTTACTAAATAAATGACGAGTGATGTTTGTGGCAAAAAAGTGGTTTTTCGCCTCATTTCTTATTTTTTAACTCAATTATCTCAAAATTGTTTTTCACGTAGGTACCATTATTTCCTATATCTTCCAGCAGAACCGGCCGATTCTTTTTTCCTGTCATCTACATGTTGTGACATCTACTGTGCCAGAATTGAAAATATGCACCTACTGGTTTTCTTGTTACAAAATTTTTAATATGTAAAGTAAGAAAAAATTTAGATACTTGCGGAAAGAAATTCGTAAACATTGTAATTTTAGTGTCATTTTAGTAATTCTGGTAGTTAAAACAGCCCCAAATTTGAAAGAAAATCATGTACGCATTATGTAGATGCCTTTAGTAGATGCCGATAAAAGTGTACCTCGAAATGGCCAAAAATGCATGGGTAGTATATGGCTTACCCTGTGACCTTAAATCGCCTTTATTTTTCACAGGGGCAAGAAAGATGAAAACAGGGCTGCTTTCGACATGGGTGGCTTAGTAGCACCCACTCTTCACGCTGTTATAAAAGGACCATTACCTTGTTCATAATTTTGTAATGAGAAGGGAAATAGGTGACATCGGTGCCAGAGAAAGGTACCCAGAGGTTGTTTTCATTCATGTCAAGTACAATTAGAATGCAGTAGTTTTTAGTGGTATTATCCAAAAGGAGGGGTAGTAATGTGGAGTGATATGTGATTGTTAAGCGCATGATTATTGTATTTTATTGAGTGCAGGAATCACCACAGTTGAAACAGCTTACATTATACAATTTCAATGTGGAGGCAGTGCTGTGGCACAACTCACCATGCTTGTGATGTCGGCTTGTGAAATGAGAGAAGCCTTAGTAAAACTTTACTGAAGGAAATGCTGAAGATAAACTAATCTCTGAAATCCGCTTTCACGCGCTAACTTTTTTCTGCAAGCAGTTGAGCACAATAATGTTTTTTAACAGCCTCATGTCGTTTTCAATTTTTTTTTTGTGGATCATGCTCCTCACCTTCTCTTCCACAGATGTTAACTCCGGGTGGCTGCTGTTAGCCTGAACTGTAGTTTATGGCCTAGTTCTTAGGTGAAGCTGTGCATACATTTAGATAGTGTTTTTTGGGTGGAATCGGTGCAAACGAAACGAAGAGAGGAGAAGAAACATCAGGACGGCCGCTGGCCTAACAACTGATGTTACACATGCTGGATTTATCACGTAGCCATAGCTTTAGCTATGAAAACATTCTGGCTTTTGCGTGCATGACAAACTACCCCCTGCACTGTAACTAACCTGAAGTTGATATTGGAAAGTGTTCGGTATCTTTCAGCAAGCTACTTGATCAAAAATAGTACACTGGAACCTGCCAGAGGCAGCGAGTCCATACATAGTTTCAGTAAGCCTGCCAGTGCAGAAGGATCTAACATGGGGCCAAATGTGAAGAATATGCAAGATTTTTCAAGTGACAAATATTCAGTCTCATCTATATGCATTAAGTTGACTTAATTCCTGAGCCATATACTGGGTCTTTACAGTGACATTTTACCTGTTGTCCACGGGTAGTCGCAATTCTCCACACCACAGGAATACATGCGAGCAAGAAATGTCAGATTGCCTCTTGGGGAGTACGCAGAGAGTCCAGGACTGATAATTGAAAACCCCTGCCGTTGTCGCATAACGACTTCTGTTGAGCACTATTTGGCTTCCAAGTTTTTTCTACTCCTCCTACCCATTTCTTTCTTCCTTCACAGGTTGCCTTTTAGTGTAAAAACAGGGAGACCTAAAAGGGATTGAGAAGAAAGTGAGCAAAAGGGTAGAAATGGCGGTAAAGGAAAGGGCAGTGAACAGCAATGATAGCGGGAACGGTGGAGTATATGCAGTGCAATCAGCAGTCCCTCACACATGCCAACAATCAATAGACTACCTTCACTGCACACACCGCCAAGAATGGCCTTGGTGCCACAGCGAAGGATCAGCACCTTCCCCAGCCATAGGTCGGCCGGTCTAGACTGCCTTTGTGTGGGAGAATCTTCCTCCTGCTGGAAACAGTACACGGCAGGGAGCAGATGTAGCAGGACATTCGAGGGCAGAGATTTTTGAGATATACTAAAGGAAAAGACCTGATGACAGTTACTTGGCAAGGATTCACATAAGGCGAAGGGAAAGTGTGGTCGGCAAAGTGGTTACAAACATTCAGGCTGTGCTCTTGCAACTACTGTATAGAGATCTTGAACTGCGGCTGTAGATACCCTGGCAGACTCAAAGCATCATCCTGTTACTTCAAGTGCTTCACTGTATTGATTGAACTAGCATACACGTTATCTTGTGTTGTACAGTACTTACAGCATTGACAGCACAGCGTACGTCTTAGAGAATGAGTACAGGTGACTTCACGTCTGGATGGGTGAGGCTTGCAAAGGTTATTCACCCTCCTCTCAGTGGAATGGCTGCTTCTGTGTGCAACACAAAGTGGGCCTGAGAAATAGTAGCAATGGCTGTAAAACATCCCAAGGGAAGGTGTGAGGAGGCTCGCCGTGAAAATGAATATAGCACCAAGGTCACTCGCAACTGGAGGAACATCGCTCTTTTTTGCTCTCATTTACAAAGTCCATGATAATGCTGAGCTGGGTGTGTTCCTGCACAAGGAAATAGACGGACACCAAAGCACTGCGACAGAGCGGATGGCTTAACTGTTAAAACCGTCATCTTGTGCCGTTACTGGGTCTAATTAGTCCAGGCAGGGTAGTCGCAGCTGCAGGAGGTGCACTTCTATGCAGACATGATACAAGTTTATTTTATTCGAAAGATTTCATGTTTTATAGTGTCCCCAGTGCTTGTACGAAAGCAAGCGATGCTTTGTTCACTGCAAAATAATCAATTTAAGTTAAAATTTTGATTGTGAGTTTTAAAGACGTCTGCAACGACAACATAAGAGTGGGTCTTCAAGCTAAACTTGGTGTGAAGCGGAGACTTGCTTACCGTTAGTCAACCTAGATAGTGCCAGCATACCGTAGCGGGCCGTTTTATGCCTTTGCTTTGTTTTTGACCATATTTGTACCTGGCTTGTTTTTGTTAAGGGAGGAAATAATCGTTCCGTGACACATGGAGCTCGCTCGACAAATATGGCCCGTAATACGCCGTTGCTTACCAATCCGCCAATGTTGTCTGAGACAACCCCGAAGAGACGCAGTGCAGTGCAGCTAAAACAAGCACAGTGCGTGCAGTACGCATCGGTACTTATACGTTTACATGTGCTTTCATAACTTCCACCGTTTATCCCACCATTCTTATTGCTATAAAAAGAATGTGCCCCAAATTTAAGCGCAAATAGCTCCCAAACTTATAAGCTCTGCCTAATTTGTGTTTGCTTTTGCCGGCCTCAGCCAATCCCAGTGCTGGCGTATATGACATCATGGGTTCTGCTGCGTGAAATGAGCTTGTGGGTCACACGGCCGTTACCTTTTTTATAATTATATAGCTTATTTGAGTGACGTTTACGTTAAAAATGGCGTCAGTATGTATCTAACGAGCCAACCTTTCGAATGAACCAAACCTGCGTTTCTGCATGCATGGCCCCTTTAAGCTTCCCGCTGATCCATGTCGCTGCCCGTGCAAGCATCGAGCCGCCGAATGCGCCGGCATGAAGGGCGATAGCACAGAGAACACACCCTGCACTGGACCACACCTCATTCGCGCCTTTACCATGTACTACGCCGTCACCGCAATCACAAGCCGAATGTGGCAGTACGTCGAGCTCTACGCCCCGATGCACACAGTCATCTTCACCCCACTGTATTCGCCATATCACAGCACGGCATTAGTTCATGTGGTGATCTCTGGCACATTGTTGCATGTTATTGCTGATGGCAACGCGACTTGTAGGAGAGGACGTGCAGAACGAACGATGGCAAACTTCGTCCTCGATTCTTCAGGAGATGGATCGGTGTCGTCGTGGTCGCCGTTTCTCGTCGTCCGACGAGGGCTTGGCACGCCGGCTTCACCCGTGAGCTGGCTCAGGACAGCACCGACAGCACGCAGCGTGAAGCCGAGCGTTAGCAGACCGACGCTGCACTTGGGTTAAGTAACCGGCCACAACAACGTAACACGCGGATAGCATCCAAGTTGAGAGCGGAAGAAACATAATAACTAAAAGAAAAAAGAAACTTGGCACACGCACGCACACGGCACTGCATTCGGGCTCGAGGCGTGCGGACAATTTTAAAAGTTATCCGCGCGAGGCGTGCGGACAGTTTTGAAAATTATCCGCGCGAGGCGTGCGGACATTTTTAAAAATAATCCGCGCGAGGCGTGCGGACAGTTTTGAAAATTATCCGCGCGAGGCGTGCGGATAGGGACAGCCAATTCAGTGTCCGGTGCCTATCCGCAGCGTGCATATGGAGCCTTGAGGATGGTTAAGCCCTCTAGGGCAAATGTTTGGATTCTTTTATTATGTAATGCCATCATTACACAAGCCACCCAATGGAGGGCCTACTTAATCGCAACTAAGATTTCGTTATATGGGGAAAGCACAATCAACTACCAAATAGCCTGATAAGGTTAAATCAATGCATGATGCATGAACGCTGGTTGGTTGAGTTGTATTGGTGTAGCACATGACTGGAAACTCTTTGGCGATCTCGTCGCGGACGCAGGCGACGAGATCGGCGGGAAAGGTGGAGGAGAAGGTTGAGGAGGAGGAGGAAAAAGAGGAGCAGGAGGAGAAGGAGGAAATACTTCTATTCGGATTTCTGAAAGGCCCACAGTGCGGTCCAGGGGAGTGGTTCCTTCTTACTTTAGCCCTTAATCAGTCCGCGCCGCATGTGCTCTGTCCACCAGCTGAAGCTGCATAGGCAGAGAGGGGCTAGACAGCAACATCTTCCATTCCTCTTGTTCTATAGTTCACGGAAAGAGAGGAGGGTCCACAGGCCTTTGGTGGCACACCCCGATTATGTGGCTGAGTGTTCTTACTTCAGAGAAAAATTTATATTCAGCGTCGGAGCGATTCGGATGCATTAAGTGAAGCCGCGTCGGATGTGGAAAGGAGCCGTATTGTATGAGCCGTATGGCAGTTTGTTGTTCTATGGAAACGTCAGTGTCAGCCGAAGGTGGGGTATGTCTCAGAAGACGATAATGCTTGGTTATGTCCCTGAACAAGACAAGCGGGTGACGGTCCTCGTGCAGCTCCATAGCACGGGGGATAAAAGTGCAGGCTTGGTGGGCGTATTCGTTGCCCTGGATAGAAGCGTGAGCGGGTGTCCAGATGAGCTGAATGGAACCATTTGGGGAGTGGTTTTTTAGCACACGCAGTGCAGGTCCGGACACCACACCCGACTGATAATTCCGGTAGCTTGTTGGGAATCGGTGACTACCTTCCTAACCCCTTGCTGAGTGAGCACCAAGGCGACGGCCGCCTCTATCAGTTTAATGAGGCACAAGCAAGGAGGTTGGTTCTGCAGGTAGCCACGATGATGGGACACTGCTGCCGTCGATGTTGGGAGGCGTCTGTGTAGATAACTGCATGATCCCCACCGAGGGTGGTGTTGAACGCTTGAGACCGTGCTTTTCGCGAAGGGAGCATCTTTAGTTCTTGTCGCCAAAAGTCCAGGAGTACATCAAGCGGAGTGACATTCCGTGCTACCCAGCCAATCTGGTGAAGGATGTGGCGACCAGCCGCAGTTCTGCTTATTCGGAGCTTTTGGATAGAAAAATGGCCCTCTATCAGCTCTTGCACCGTTTTCTAAAGCCGCCTGCTAAGTAGCCTCTCGGTGGACGCACTCATGGGAAGCCCAAGGTCTTCCTCAACCGGATTTGTAATCATTATTTAAAGGATTTCTAGGTCCTCTTTGCCGAGAAGACCGGGTGTTGACGTAAGTGATTCTCGAGAGGAGAAAAGCTTGAACTAATCGAAAGGTTTAGGATTCCTTTAGGCTTTGCTTCTTGGTTGCAACTCGCGTGATCCTGCGTATAATTTTATTAATGCTGCGTTTGACGTGCTGCAGGGATACGTCACTCTTGGTGTTGGCCTCAAGATTTAAGCCCAGGTTCTTGATGCTGAGACTTGGAGTGATGGCGTGGCCACCAAGGAGTATTTGAATGTGTTCCTTGAGGTGTCGTTTGGCGTAAGGGCGGACAAGGAGCTCAGATTTTTACGTGAACACTGGAAGCCACAGGCTTGAGCACATTCGCGTACTAAAAGAGAGATGCCATGGGTTGGTATGAGCTTCCTTTAATTTTTGTAACTCATAGCGCACGCGTAAGGCGCGCTAGACATGCCGTGGGCGGAGCGCACAGCAGCGCAAACGGTCCCGTGACGCTATCACGTGGCATTCAGCGAGAAATCAGGGTTTAAACCCGTAGATGTGCTTGGTGAGTACACCACTTGTTTTCCCCGTCTTCGCGTAGGCTCCTAGCTAAATCGGCAAGACAACAGGCTCTGGCCTTGTTCCTCTAATAGTTCCAGGTTCGATTCCTGGTATTGCCAATAAATTATTTTATTTGTTCGCGGGTGTTTTCTGTTGACACCGACAGTTGCGAAGGAACGCTTGGGTGGTAGAGGTAAAAGCCTTACTTTAAAACAAATTTCATTCCTCGCTCCATTTCATGACGTTTCGCCTGTGGTCAAAGTTTGCCAGGATCCAGTGAGAGAGCTCTGTGGTCCAGCATAAAAAAAATCCCGCCATCTCTACGAAGTGAATGATGATGAGGGAGGCGAAGCTAAAATGCTTATCGGTAAAACCGTAAAACATTCGCCCACACATCATATAAAGACACGACACATTGTTATAGGTCTTCTTGACGGGGCGCGCCATCTGAATGAGTGAAGGACATAAGGTGCGTTCATAGCCATGCTCGCGTCTCGGGTTCTAGCGCAGTGGGAAGAGCGCCACGTACCTCTCGTCGCGGCCTGAGAGTCGTGGGATCGAAACCCGGCACCTCCGCGTCAAGACCACCACTCCTCGCTCGCAAGGCGTGAGACTTCCCACCGCTCCTTTGACAAGCCCGTCGACGACGTCGATGTTTGTGGTGATCATGTAGGGCTTCTTTGGGACGATGAGAATCTCCATGGGTAAGTTGGCAAATTCGGTGTGTGACATTTTAGCCAATACGGCCGTGGCCTTCTCCAGAGCGTCTTGTGTCGCGTACCCCTCTTGAGCTCACAGACGACGAACGACAACCTCTTCTTCTTCCTCTACCCCTTGTTGAGTAGCAACGAACGTGTTGAACGTTTTGACCTCTTCGTCCAATGTTTGGTTGGCCAATCCCTAGGGGTATGCTGCCACAATCATCATCAGCGGTATGTACACGGCGCAACGAGGGCCGGTACAAGGCCCGAGCAAGAGGAGCTTCGCCCCTAAAAACTGAATCTTACCGAGCGAACCATCACGGCGGCAGGAGACACTGGTCCCGCAAGCGACGCATACAACAAAACAACTTGCCCACTGATACTTCCGTTAACTGACACACTGTAAGCATCAATCTTGGTGCACACGTGATGTGAGATAGTGAGTAAACAATGTGTACGTGCCGAGCGTCATTTTACTTTATGTACAAAGCCTCCAGCCGAAAGCGCAACCGCAGCGCGAACGGCGACAGGGCCGCATTTTCATTTAGCAGTCTCGTTCTGGATAGCCAGGGTTTAGACGCTTCGATTTAAGCAGTATAACAGTGTGGCGCCATCTGTTAGTTTACCTTCCAACAGCGTGCAACGATAAATGTGACCGCCACCCTACGTCGGCACCGCGACGTGAGTTTTACTAGAACGTGTCATCAGTTATCCGTCGCGATATGGTAACGCTTTTGCAGCACCTGTTGAATGTTTTGCGAAGCGAGCTGTCCACATCAGATGGGCTAATAGCCCATCTGATGTGGGCTTTTACGAGCGCCCAAACCACTACTAACAAACATCTTGGCGCCATTATGGAATGAAAAATGCGCATACCATGACACAAATATCATTTTACCTAAATGCGCACCGAAGTGAAAGCATAGCAGTACACAATTCCCTGAATCGAAAGACCAGGGTTGATGCACCCATTTTATTCAACTTCAAGACAATCTAGAAATGCTTTCGAACCAACACATCGTCACAGCATGCCCTTTTATGCCGAAGCGCAGAATTACCAGCCGATCTGTCGCCTCTTGTTCGTCGTAAGGGTAGCACTCGCTTATTGCCATTTACGGGGGCGAGCAAATCCCTTCACTCCGCTGCAAGCCGAGGAGGTTTTTTTTTTAAAAGAAGCGGATTTAATCGTGGCGTTAGTGATAATTCCAACGTAGTAAGTACGGTACAACCGCTGGTGCTCGCAGCCGTATTACATCACCAAGCGAACGCGACCGCAAAACACAGTTTCGGACGCTGGCCTGGTTGCGAAACTTCGTTCGGGTTAGCGCTACGCGAAGGAGCAAAACACTTTTATCAGAGGCAAATTATTGTGCACAAAATAGCGGCACAGAGGAATGCAGACGCGCTACTCGCCACCTAGATGTAAACAAGGGCATAGCAGGCATGTGACTATGCCGAAGCTGCAATAACCATCACAACTGCTACTGGCGCCGCGTGTTTACAGCTTGCGAAAGTCGGCAGGCTTTTAATTATACCGGAAGAGTTATGTTTGTTTATGACTAATGAAAGTTAACAAGCAAAAAATATTTTGCGTTTTTAGAGCTTGTGCGCGTGGTTCTTGTTGTGTTGTTCGTCACGCGACTGTTGGCACATCCGCTCTGTCACCGTTTACGTCATCTGTGCTGGGCGATGGATGGCTTCACATTTTATTATTTGCGGGGTTATTTTCGCGGTACTGCCTCATATATTGGTATATGCGTTTTCTGGGGTCACCAGCTATTCATACCAATTTCGGTTTTGATTTCAGTGTTCGTTTAAGAAACTTCCGGAGAAACTGCCCCCCTCACTTGAACAGTGGGAGGCCGTGATCACCAGCGTGGAACTGGAGAACGGGCGCGTCAGGCCACGGCATCTAGGGACGTCATCCACACGAGATGACCACTTCAAGGACAACACAGAACACCATTCTCTCGCTCGCTTACCTATTTGTGGCCGATGAACGATTATACCACTACATGAGTAGAATCGCCCATTATCTTGCAGAACGCCCGCTCGCGTTTGACGAAGGCGCGCACTTTCTTTTTTAGCCTGTGATATGTTTCGCCCTTCATGACGTCAAGTCTGGACACCCTTCGACCTCGCTGGCTGTCCGAAGCATCGCAAACAATCGCGTCGCACTAGAGCTGCGGACCTCGCGCCTCTGTCGAACCCTGCCGTGGCAGTACCGGCGCTTGCCTTTTCCGCGACTTGGCTTCCCTGCAATTTCATCTTCCAACTTCCAGACCTGTGGCTTTAGGTATATCTTGGAGCTTGAATCTGCTGTTCGCGACTGACAATCGCACAGCAGCGACTTTAATTTGTAGCGTCGGCTGCAGGGTTTCGTCACTACAGTTAAACCTCGATACAACGAAGATGAAAAATATTTGCAATTTTTATTACGTGCAGGCTTTTGTTGCATGCAGGTTTCGAGTTGAGGCTCACCTGTATGAAGCAGAAACGAAGCCGAAGCTAGGCATCAGTGATAAACAAACACCTAAAGGATTTAGTTCACAGTAAAAAAACTGCGTAGTTTGCATCTGCTGCTTTCCAACAGACGTAGTCCCTACACAGCACTGCAAGGAAGCAATGCCACTTACCCCTGCATCAACGAACGTGACGTACCTATCACCTTTGCCTTTTGTCACCTTCCAACGCATTAACCCCTTTCACAGACAAAACCTATCCTGAAAGGACGCCTGAAAAGGCTTGGTGCTCATTGCCGCACGCAACAAATTTTAGGGGGTTCTAGCTTTAATACTATAGCCCGCGTGAGAGGGTGTAATACTCTACCGGGCGGCGACATTCTTGTTTTCGTGCCCGCGGAAAGGGCATTTACACTTGCCAGCTTCTCTTGCGACGGCAAAAATTTTCGTTTTCTGACAGCAGAACACATCGCCGACGAACGGATACCAGAGATACCAGTGGAGACGCGCGACTACAGGCCGGCAAGCAAGCCTAGAACCTAACCGACACCGCAGTCACACAGGTCACGCATGGTAGTGTGCGGTGTGCGCGAAGTTCGCTAAATTACTGCATTTCTCCAGACAATTTGTTCAGAGAAAAGGCAAAAACCAATGGCTCATGAGCGAAGCAAATTCGTTACATCAAGTTAATCGTCGCAACGCCTTCGTTACAATTGGAAATTGAAAAACGTCGCAGATCCAGGAATTCGGCTAGATCCAGGAACATGGCTAAACTGGGTCACCTGAATAACGAATTATATTGCTTAGGTTAACACTGAGCAGTTGTTGCTGAGCGAGTTCATTCACACTTAAATAAAATGATGATGTTGATGAATAAACTTTATGTGACACCACGTGCTTATGTTAGGGCATCCGCCCGGTGGGAGGCTTCCTTATTCCGGGATGTCTTGGGATATGCTGGCCATCCGTGCCCTCTCCACCAATCGTCGCTGGTGTGGGAGGTCGGAGCTGGTCAGCAGATCCACACACTGCTCATAGGTAGGGTTCGGGTTAGAGGTGAGGGAAGGGGATTGCTGGCACTCCCATACAGAGTTTTACAGGGTGCCTAGTTGGGCGCAGGATTTGCATGTGGCAGGGTATAGGCTCCGGACAGCGAAGTTTGCCGGGCGAGCGCAGCGCCAGCCGCGGCAGACCTTCGCAACTCTGTGTCGGTCCCGCCGCGCACACCGCCATCAGCCCCAGTAACCACAACTTTGGAAAAACGTGTGTCATAACGTTATTTGCGTGTATATCTACTAAATAGTGCAACGAAGTCATACAGAAATTTATTATAGTAGGAAGAAGCCTCCAAATAAAACGGGGTGCCGATCGAATGCTGTCGTCCTCCTGTCGAGCCGTAGTTTGATGCAACTGGGAAGCGTGTGTTCAAGGTTTTGCATTCTCCAGCGGATTCTTCTTCTTTCTCTCTTTTTTGCAAATACGAAGCATGGTTACTGATTCTTGAAAAGCCCACACTCAACGAGCGGATTACATGATGCTGTCATGGTGTACGAACAGCTTGTTAGTAGCCTCGTTAGCCTTTGTTATAAATGCACATAAGTGCGCATTAAATTCGGTAACAAAGAGGGCCCCAAACACAGTTATAGCAGCGTAGGTTATCACCCAGTGGTTCTTCTCTGCCTAATCTAATATTTCACGTGCCTATATCGCCGTATTAAATACGTATAAACATATGTGTGGCGGACATTTATAGGCGTAATATTCCCGAATGTTTGGCAAGCTATTGGATAGTATAAAATCACCCCCTCTTCTTGCAAAAGAAATAGACATAAGACGTTCCGCAATAATAATTGGAAAAATATGAACGCAGGATAAAATTTCCGCGTGCCGGGAGGAGATAGTGGAGGAGGAAAAATTTTATTTATCCCTTTTGTTGTGATTGCGGTCACTCCGAACCAGTGAGGGGTGTCTTAATAGAAGTAAATTTTTCTCCCTTGACTTTTGCTGCAAAGGTGTCGACAGTAATAACACCGCTACTATTTATTTATAAGAGGTCTCACGCCGGACCCGTTGGCGTGGAGAGAAAAAAATACTCGAATAGGAATATTCAATAATTTATTCCGAAACGCCTTTAGATGTTCTGCCTAGTCTACCTCCTCCCGCCCAATGGAATTTCTTGTGATAGCCTTCTCGTGAAGAGTTTCTTTTTGGGGCGTGTTTTTATGCAGCCGGCGTACTCGGCTACACCTGGAAGGCCAAAAGTTTCTTGGCGGAGAGGGCACTTATTAGCGGCGTAACGTTCCCTATACACAAACAAATGTGAATTTCATATTGCTACATGTATAGAGCATCACATTCGGATCAAATACCCATATCTAACACCCATGTCGTCAAGTTAGTAGTTCTGCAGACGCAAATGCACATGAATGGAATACCTCGCGCGGAAAAATCGCGCAACGTTTGATATATTTTCAGACGAAGCCTCATATTTTGTGGATAGAACAATATCAATTGCGTTTTGTTTTGAATGGAAACATGGTGGTTTCGAAGGAAGTTTTGCCCGCAGACAGGTTGTACAAGCGTGCCGCTTCTGGGCAACACCCCTATACGGCCTTTACATGCCTTCCCATACGCGAATTTAACCGAATAAATCATTCTCCATTACCCTGCACTATGTAGCAGGATTACTGTACAATCTCTCACTTCGCTTTAAACACAAAATGGGGAACTAATATCATTCATCCGCCCTGCAAAAAGAGGAGGCTCCCCAGCCAGAAACGTAACGGCTTGTGGGGACCGACCCAGTGTTGCGCACATCTGCCAAAGGGGGCGCTGGGTGTCACAGGCTCCGTGTCGCCCTCTGGGCGCTATCCGGCGACGATACGCCTCGGAGCCACTGTAGCCTCGGTCTTCGCGATCGCTGCGCCGCCTGCCGCCGCTTCGCCGCGGTGCTTACGGGATTATTGCTGCGTAGCTGATAGCGGATCATGCAACGTTCTGGTTCTCTTTCGCTTCTTTTTGCCTTTCCGTGCCCTAAACGACTTGTCATGGTCATGTCTATAAGCAAATAGTACGTTTAGCGCACTTCAAAAAGCAGCTGCGTCCTGATAGAGTGCTGAAACGTCAACAAGAGCGATCGGAGGACGCGGAACTGCGCGCTTCTTCGCCGCTGTTACGGCCGTCGGCGACGGCAGAAGCGTATCACCACTCTGACCATTGAATACGCCAGGCACAAGTACATTCTATTGTCCCCTCGTTTAGACCTAATAGTGTCACAGTGAGACGTTGGTTTCGTTTTGCAGCGTGGCCAACGAATGCGGCTTTGTTCCGAATATATATAGGTCGTAGAAAAATATGTTTCGGAGATGTGATTAACCAATACCGCACAATAACTTGCGCCTTTAATAAGAGTATAGGCAACGCGAAAATGTTAAGTTTATTACAAGGCTCTGCGTCGAAAAATGTGTGCCACTCGTGCCTCATAGCAAGAATTTAGGAAAGTTAATGAAACCACGTAAAAATAAATGGTCTGCCAGTCCAGAAGAAGCACAATAGCTCGTACGGGAATGAAAAAAAAACTCAGTGCAGCTTCGGAAATTCTAGAGACGTTCGTCTTAACTTAAGCCGGTAGGACTCACTAGACCATAGACCAACTAGATGCAAAATGCACTAATATTTTCAAAGACAGGTGGGGGGAGCGAAAGGGGGCACTTAACTATCGTTGATTACAAATGCGGAGCGAAGTCAAGTAATGACCGTTTTAGTAACCATACGCACAAGCTGCGCATGCACTTTTACTTTGTTTTTTGACTCTACCGAACGGCTGATCACTCGGCGGACACATTTTTTGAAGTATACAGTAGGTAAGTTCACAAGTGAGCAAAGGTGTCGATGGAAGAGTGTGGTATCTGATAAGGCGCTCTGATTTCACTTTTTTTGAAAATCCTCCAGACTCCCTGTGTCATATGACGATGTTTCGAGGAAGCGTTTAGTCGCGCACGCGAATATAAGCAGAGGATATATGTAGCAGATGAATATTTGCGAGGGCTCACCTCGCGACAAGACGACCCAGCAGTAAATTCTTTGTCGTGTGCTGACTCCCGTGTCTAAGTTTTCATTATCAATCGTGCATATTAAGTAGAATTTCCGTGAAATTTATGCCACATTGGCTTGTTCAGGGTAGTGATCAATATCTGAGATATAAAGCGTAACTGGCGTGCTGTCAGGTATGAGTGGTCCGCCATGTTATGCAAGCACACGAAACCGATTTACATCGTAGTGTATAGCCGTAGCATGAGCATTTGAACGAACGCTGCTTGCGGATGTACTGTTAGTAAAGTCCAGCGCAATGGAATAGCAATGGGCTTCATGCATATTCCGGTATTACGACACCGGGCTGTGACACACACCTGGCACTTATACGGGCCGAATGTAACACACTAAGATCGCGTCCGAAGCATTAGCACTCTCGTTAATACACCACATTTGCGGACAGAGTGACTGCTCCACATAAATATTTATTTTCAACGCATCCAAACGGAAACTATCAGTCGCGAGCATGCCGCAAAAGCAACGGTGACAGTGGTGAACGGGCTGGAGACTCCCGCGACTGCTTTCGAAACAGGCCGCTAGGGGGATTTCAGTGGCGCCCCTACGGGCCGCGCTCGAGGCGCATAGGGTGGGATACATGGCATGTAGCAGGATGTTATGTGGGTAGGAGTTAGTCTGTAGTCGCTCAAAGGTAGAAGCTTCATCACGAGCATAGGTCGGCGTACTCACTCGTGAGTACAGTCATTTGTACTCAAACTAACGAGTGAGTATGATGATGAGTGAGTACACACCCAGAATAAAAAAGTGAGTATGATGACGAGTGAGTACAGGAGTAAGTACACTGCTCGTGAGTACAGTAGTCATGAATAGTACTAATGAGTATAAGTACTCATGAGTACAGTATTCATGAGTATGAGTACTCATGAGTATGATTACTCACGGGTAGGATTACTCATGAGTAAAGAGTACTCATCAGTACTACTCGTGAGTATACAGTACTCATGAGTGCAATACCACGAATACTGTATTTTAGAGTGCATGCACTA